>NC_067478.1:7513583-7847333 GCF_947179515.1 Apodemus sylvaticus | reverse complement strand
TCCTCGAGAAGAAAGCACAACACTGTTTATTTATGAAGCAAGTTGCGGGGGAAATGATACGTGGTGCTTTAAAAAAAAATGAGTCCCGAAAACGGGATTACTCACAAGCCTGAATTGCCAGATAGTTGGGTGTGGACTGATGGTATACTGAGAAAACAAGATCTAGACTTCTGCATTCTTGCTAATCTTTCTTCAGAGAAACTCTTTTGAAGACGTAAGGGTTGAAGAAAACATCTGGTTTATGGGAAAGTCTTAAGGACGTGCTTTCTTTTCCCATCACTGCTGAGGTGGGACGTGAGCAGATTCACAGGCCTTAGTAACAAGATCAATAACAGCAGGCTGACGTAATCATTCCAGGCAGAGGGCAGAATGCTTCAACTATGACTTTATAAGCAAGACTAACTCGCGAGGAAGGGCGGGGTTCGAAAAGGATCGGAGTATGGGAGGGGACTGCAGAAAGAGGGCAGGACATGGCGTAAATATACTGAAGGGGAAGAATTAGCCTCACACGCCAGAATGGCCGGAAAAATGAATGTTTACCTTCTCTGGGTGATTATTTGCTTAGCGATAACTTAGAGATAGATGTCTTGGCTGCGTTTCTGCTGGCTCCTCTGCTGTATTTGGTTTTACAAAGAGGGGTCATCAGACGAAGATACTTCATCTCCTCTCACTGGCCAGTCACCTCATGGGTTCGCCCATGTGCAATCCTCCTCCGCCAGGGTCAGAGGCACAGAAACCTGTACATACATGGTGTCACCCTGGTCTAGGTTGTGTAGCCTGTGCTTGGCATATTGTCGTCATTTTTACAAAATGTTCAGAGAAAAGTTTTGAAATAACTACAATTTGCCCTGTTCAGAGAAAGTCAAACTAAGACAAAAGGTCCTTTTGCTCTATACTCTGGTGGCAAAGTGGGTCCTGAGGAGTGGGTGGTTGGTTACTTCCCATTCTTCCTCAGATATTTCCTGGACATTTTCCACTACACCAAGTACCTCCCTTGCCCGGCCTTCTCTCCCAGTTCCCTGGCTGGCTTCCCTGTCACCTGCTGCTAATTATGAGCAGACAACAATAGATAAGGAGACCACTGGGGTGTGGGGCATGGGAGGAGTAGCTAGAGATGGTTCATTCAGGTCTGTTCTCCCAGGAACAGATGACCCTAAGAGTCCCAGTTCCCAAAAGGCAGCTCTAGCCATGACCAAAGTTCTACCCCACAATCCATTTCTCCTGCCATTCCAGCCCTAAGGTTAACTGGCTAAATTTCCCAGTATCAGCTACCTCACCACTTCCAAGTTATGTTAGGTTTGAAACCATGGCAAATCAAAACTCTCCCTCCCTCCCTCCCTCCCTCCCTCCCTCCCTCCCTCCCTCCCTCCCTCCCTCCCTCCCTCCCTCTCTCTCTCTTTCTCTCTCTCTCTCTCCTCTCTCCCTCTCACTCCTCTCTCTCTCCTCTCTTTTTCTCTCTTTCTCTGTATCTATCTCTATCTCTATCTCTTCTATCCTTCCCCTGCCTCTCTCTGTCTCTCTGCCTATCCCTCTCTGTCTCTGTCTCTGTCTTTGTGTATGTGTGTAAAATACAAAACATTTCACTGGAGAAGAACAGAGAGAAATGATACCTAGCTTTTCTGAAGAAACCATGCAAACAAGAAAAGTAGGCTTTTCAGAGAGAAAATGTTAACCTATAATTCTATACGCTGCAAAACAGAATTCTATATCCCCCAGACTAGAATAGCATTTGTGACTAGCCCATTTTCTGGCTAGATGCTGTGTTGTTGAGATTATTTAATCCTATCCTGGGGCTTCTGCCCTGCCTTAGACCATTTAGTTCCCAGATGAAAGACACATTCAACCTTTATCTTTACAATACCTACCATCTATGCTATCAGAGTCTACTTTCCTATCGATAATTCTGTATTTTTTCTTACTACTTATTATGCTTCATCTGGGCTGCTCTTCAACTGGGCAGCCCCCAGGGCCATGCTCTCTTGACTCCCAACCATGGTGGCTTCTCCTTCACTTTTCTTCCTCCTTTGGCTCTTTCCTCCAAGCCCACGAAACCTAAACCCCACCTTTGTCTCTTCTGCGCAACTATTAGCTCTTGGCATCTTTACTTACCTATCATAAACAACTTAGGGCCAAGGTGTACAAGAATGCTCTTGTCTCTGGGACAACCAGGTCTTGGGCACCTGTACTTAGTATTACAATAGATAGCAAAAGACCAAACCTCAACAACTACAGTAAGACAATTCCTTTAGAGAGAAGAAATAGGATAAGTCAGAAGTATAGACCAAAACAAATAAGTGAAGGTAAAAGAAAAGCTTTGGTGTTGGTCTCTTGGATTCATCCTGTTCTTGGTTGGTCTAGCACATGATTTTGTTTGAAATAGTAATGTAGTCAACAATGTAGGAAAACATGAACCTTGGGGTTGACCAAATATTTAATGCAGAAAACCTCTTTAAAGATAAGGACACAGAGGTTTTTGTTTTGTTTTTTGTTTTTTGTCAGTGCATTGGGCATTGTAACAAAAGCTTGTAGTCCTAGCATTTGGGGAGTAGAGGCAAAAGGGCCAGGGGCTCAAGTTCATCCTCTCTCAACTTCAAGGCCAGCCTGGACTACCTCAGACCCTCTCTCAAAAATGAAGAACAAAAGCAAGCAAACCAAACAGAACACACCATGCTGTCACCATGCAAAATAAAGTAAGGACCACTGTGGCCTTCAGGCAGAATAGACATCTGGATTCCCCTCCCAGCACAGGCAGAGCTTTGCTCAGATGGATGGGAGATGAGCGGGGTGCAAAGGTCAGCTCCATTGTTTTCCATTCCTGTCCTGGGAAGATCCTCTTGTTCCCACACTTCTTATCCTGAGAACATTTGTTTCAGCTTTTTATCCTTGCATTGTTTTAGAAAGAGCAGATCTCCGGTGTCCCTAGCTTGGTGGAATGTGGACATCACTGCTGTTGCAAAAGGGACCATTTTATTTTTTTTAAATCTTGAGTTCCAGTTGGATACCGTGTGTGTGTGTGTGTGTGTGTGTGTGTGTGTGTGTGTGGTGTATGTGTATAACTTGTATCTTGCTACTAAGGCTGTAGTCTATCATGTGGAGACAGGTTTCCTGAGCTCAGCACATGGCACAAAATGGAGGACCCCCTTTCCTTAGCAGGGCTTCTTCCCCACCTGATCTGGGGAGACCGACCCTAATCTTCTACCTGAGGAATGTCACATGGTCCTTGGTAAAATTACGGGTTCAACTTTCTAGAACGTTTCTCCATGTAAATGAGGTATCCCCAGAACCTTAAGCCTCAGCCAATGAAACCTTACCCCAAGAAGAACCCCTTCCCACTCTCCAAGGTTCACATATTTAGCCCTCGGTTCACCCTGAGTAAAGTGTATGCACATAAGATGTTCCGTTGAATATAATCCAAGAGAGCTGTTTTCTAAAGGAGCTGGAACGCTGAAGAGCTGTAATGCTAAAATCTTCGGAGAAGACCACCACCCCTGGCCTTCAGTGCTAGACTGAGATCCTGCGAACCCACTAGTTCCGGACTTCTCTCTATCCTTCTCCACCTGGTGTACGATATCTGTCACGGAGCCTAACTTGGTCTCCTGACTGTGGAGCAGGCAGTGACCTTGAATTCCTGATTCTCTGGCCTCCATCTCCCAAAGCACCTGGGAAGACTGGCATGCATCCCGCCGAGGCTGGATGCTCTTTCAAATGTACTTTTTGGTGACATTTTGAGTCAGGAATAAAAGTTGTTAAATACTTCTTACTCATATATAAGGTGATCCGACAACCAATAAAAGGTGGTCACGTTTGTTTATATTTTCTATTAATTTAATGATAATTGATACATTATAACAGTTGACATTTTAATAACCTAAATAAAATATAATTCATATTCCATTAAATTAATTATACAGCCATTCTTGGCTACCTAGAAAGTTTGAGGCTACCCTGGGTTACATAAGATCCTCAAAAATAAACCGACAACAAATATTTAAAATATTCTAGTCAAATGCAATGTTACTCTATTTTTAGACTTTTTGGCATGTTCTTGTGATTGCTAATAGACTTTCTCTTTGAGGGGATTTTTCTTAAGCTTCTTCCTCGTTTATTTTATTTTATGTGCCTACATATTCCTGAGAATATGTGTGTGTGTGTGTGTGTGTTTGTGCGCGCGTGCATCATTTGCATGCAGTGCGGACAGAGGCCAGAGTAGGTATCAGATTCCCTGGAGTTAGAGTACAAATGGTTGTGAGCTACCATGCGCACATGCTGAGAACTGAACTCAGGTTCTCTTACAAGAACAGTTAAGAGTTCTTAACCACTGAGCCATCTCTCCAGCCCCAACTTCTCAACTCATTATATATATATATATATATATATATATATATATATATATATATATATATCACTCACATGTTGACCCACAATCTTCTGTAACTCCAGACCCAAGGGATCTGATACGTTCTTCTGGCCTTTGCTGGTACCAAGCAGGTATACTGTACACATAAATATACTCAGGGAAAAGAGTCATACTCATAAAATAAAATTTTAAAAAATCTTTAAAAATTTAATACCTCAAAATAATACAAAAATCCCTGTTAAGAAAATTATGTTTTGGGGTCTCTGTATGCTCCACATGTCTGTAGGCACTTGTGCTTGTGAGAAGATGGTGTTGAATCCCCTGAAGTTGGAATTATAGTTGGTTGTGAGCCAATATATGGCAACTGAGAAAAATAGCTAGGTTCTTTGGGTGAGCAGCAAGTGCTCTTAATTGCTGAGCCAGCCCCAAACCACATCTCACAATGAAAGATAATGATCCCAAGTATTCTACAGACTAAGAGTCTAGGTTAAGTTATTGAATGAGAACTTAAGACAGTGCACAACAAATATTGCCCTTACCAAAAAGGTCATGAATAGGGCATCTCCAAGTAGTTCCTGATGTCAGCTAGTAATGGGAGTAATGTGCAATTTTATGTGTTTTCAAAAGAAGTTTCTAGTGGGAAACTAGAATTAGTTCTCAGCATAACATAGTAGGAGGTCTGTTTAAGACTACACATGAAAAATGGGGTTGGCATCTGTTTTATACCATGTTTCCAGTATCTAGGCTAGTACATAGGTAGGAAGGTGACTGATAAAATTAGAATTTTACAAAACCTCATGGCTATGGTCTAAAAAGATGGCTCAATGGCTAAGAGTTCATACTGCTCTTTTGGAGAATCTGAGCTCAATTCCCAACACCCACATGAAGAGGCTCAGAACCTCCTATAGTTCCTGCTCTAGGGGATCTAATTCCAGTCTCTGAAAGGCACTGTTTTCACATGCACAAGCCCTTAGTAAAATATACATAGTACATTGTAAAATGGCTTGGAGAGATGACTCCATGACTAAGAGGACCCAGGCTCCACTCTCAGCCCCCATATGACAACTCACAATCATCTGTAACTTCAGTTCCAGGGCATGTGATAACCTCTTTTATCCTCCGTGGGCACCAGTCACACAAGGTGGCACATACATTCAGGCAAAACCTTTATACACATAAAATAGAATAAATAAAAAACAATTTTTAATAAAAGAAATCCTTACTGATGACTAAGAGAAACCACAAATAATGAGTATTGGAATGCACGTCTCTGCAAGAAACAAAGAAACACGTTCTTGCTAGGATACAGCCAAGATTCTGACTTCCTATTCATTAGAGGCAGTTATAGTTATACATGAGTCTTAGCCTTCTGGGTGTGTTTGTCATTTGAGTTGCCTTGGGAACAGAGACGAAGCAGCACAGGAGCAGGCATAGGCACGGGACAGCCCCATGTCTGTAGGAAGGATGATTAACCATTAGCTCCTTGAGAACGGTGAGAGATCAGAGCATCAGCAGACAAAGCAGAGTTACAATAAGACCGGATGATATTGATCGCCAAGTTATGGCTCTGAAATGTTCATTTGACCTCATGTGTCCCTGAACATCCTAGATCTATTTCCCTGTGTTACATTGAACCTAGTGAGTGGCCTTGCTCCATGGAAGTATCTGTGTTATTTCCCCCACATCAGTATCAACCCTCTGTAATATGTCTAGGAGCCAGCAAAGTATGTAATTCAATGCAGTTGATGCTACTACATCATAACAAGCACTGGGACTCTTAGATTAATCTTTAATTAATTCAAAGTAAACCTGTTTCTACCTGGGTTATTCTGCAGTGTTGGGACCTCTAGAGACCCAGACTCAATCTTAGACTTTCTCCAGATGCCATGCTTTGGATCCAGCCTGAATTTGGGTGTAGCAACTGTTTATGATGCCTTGTAGTGGCTGATGGAATGGATCCATGGGTCAGGTGTTTGTCGTGCAAGCATGAAGACCCATGTTCAGATCCTCAGCACCTGCACAGTCATACATGGTAGCACACAGCAGCTGAAGCACCAAAGGCAAGCAGACCCTAGCAGTTTGCTGCCCAGCCAGCCCAGCTGAAGCAATGGTTCAGCAAGAGCCTCTGCCTTTAAAAGCTATAGTGGAGGCTGATTGAGGAATTGAGGAAGACACTTAATATTGATAGGTTTAGTATACACATATACACTGCTATACAGGAACTGAATGGAGCCCAGAGGTTAGAACATTATCTTACAGGTACATGACCTTGTGTCTGATACCTACTACAACAAAAGAAAGAAAGAAAAAAAGCCACAAAACCGGAGAATTCTTCTTGATATGCCTTGGTTTTATCTACAGCAATGCTATTAATCATCTACACTTATACTAATAGAATTATACATGTAAGTAATGGGACTTTTGGGAAGTGTACAATAGGCACGTCAGGGCCAAATAGTTCCTTTTCTAGAGCTGAACACCCTGCTAAGATGTGAACAATGGGCACCCCAAAAACCAAGCATTACATTCAAGAGGAAGCGGGACTTCTAATTCAATAAAGGGACTCAGTGTTTCTTGTCTCAGGGATTGTTGGTGGGATTAAGGGATCATTCTGGAGGCCGACCCATGCAATGAGAGTCCTGGCTGGCAGCCTGGGATCTCAGCGAGCCCTACATGCTTTCACAGGTCCCAGCTCCGAGACCAACAGACCCAAGAGGAGGACGGCCTTTGGCTTTCATGCACCTCCCTCTGCATAGCCCTTGTCTGTGAGCTCTGCATTCAGTGCTGAATGAAGAGGGAGCCGGGTCACAGGAATTCAGTCTCTGCTTGAGACTGGATAGTGCTCCTTATCACAGGCCATGCCTGCCAGGGGCGTGCCCACTACAGAGAGCTCTCTTCACCCCCATAGACCAGATCATCCAAATGCCCTCCAAAACCAGAGGTCATCCTAGGTAGTCCCAGGCCACAGCTTCAGATACCCACTGCTAGGGCCCGCTGGTTGCAAATGTACACCTTCTGGGCACATGTCCCAAACCTTTCCACTTATCTCCTTCCCACTCCTCTACTTTCTCTCTGGTGCCAGAAAACTCTGCAATCCCAGCAAAGTCCTTAGGCTTCCAACCAGGCAATGGGCATGTTCCCATCTAAATGAATGCTGGTTTTGACTTGGTATAGTGCAGACCTTCCACCTTGTGAGTGACACCAAGTGTGGTGACCTCCCATCACGTGAGTGGCATCGAGGTCTGACATGAGAGGTCAGTGTAGAGAGGGACATCAAAGGAACCAGGTGGCTGCTGCTGCCATTGTGTGGAGTAACCGTGAGCACTCCTCCTGTAGACGCAGACATCTCGATGTTGTGATTATGATGTTCACTTGAGAAACAACACAAAGACTCAGATACGATGTTGCCTATCAATACAATGCAAGGATTTCCTCTGTAGTTGGCTAAGAAAAGCATGATTTCATCAAATGTTAAGGAAGTGGGCCAAGGAGGAAGCTGAGGCCAATGTAGACCTCCCAGAAGCCCTGGGAAATCGGAGATATTTTCAATGGCTATTTTTAACAGCACACTATTTTTATCTTGTAGTATACAATGGGATTCTATATTTTTATGATTTCACTTACCCAGTCTCACTAGTGCTTCCTGTGATGACCTTATTCCTACCTCTGCTAGTAGAAGGTGCTGGAAAAGCAAGCATTCCCCTCACACTTAGGATTATTCTTACTGCCTACCCGGAGTTAGTCTGATTGAAGCCCTGCTAGAGGTAGGCTCTTTGTCAAACAGCAGGGGATGTTTTCTGTATGACTCAACCATCCCAATCACGGGTATGCATCCACAGGAAGTTAATAACATACAGAAGATAAACCTGAAATTCATGTGATATTGTTGAATTATTCACAATAACCATGATATGGAAATCAGCTGAAGTGAGCATGCACAGATGAATGGAAGAGGAAATTGAGATGCACACAGTGGAATGTTTATTACTCGCCAGGAACGAGAATGGAGTCCAGCTAGCTGCAGCTGGATGATGGGACCCAAAGGACACCAGGGCCAGAAAGGCAAGAAGTATATGTTGTCTCTGAGACATGGAAACTAAAAGAGAAACCAAAACGACCTGAAAATATCAATTACTAGGGGAGGACTGGGGAGGTGAGTGCAGAAGGTCATACACACAGTCGGCATGTCCCCATATACACATGTGCTCACTGACATCAGCGTGTCCCATATATGTGTATGCTAACTGACTTTTTGTTGTGAACTCAAAATTGAGGCTTTGCCTGGCGTTTTTGCTGGTTTTATGTCAAAGCTAAACAAGCTAGAGTCATCCAGAGATAAGGAATCTCAATTGAGTAAATGTCTCCACCAGACAGGCCTGTGGGAAAGTTGTGGTACATTCTTTTGATTGAAAAATGATGTGGGAGGGCCTAGTCTATGTTGGCAGTGGTATCCCCAGTCCCTGGTGCTCCTGGATTGTATAAAAAGGCAGGCTGAGCAAGGCATGGGGGGCAAACTAGTAAGCAGCATTCCTCTGTGGCCTCTCTTTAGTTCCCGCCTCACATTTCCTACCTTCAGTTCCTGCTCTGACTTCCCTGGATGATAGACTACACGTTGTAATATGAAATAAATCCTTTCATTCTAAAATCACTTTTGGTTATGGTATCTTATCACAGCAAAAGATAAGTAGCTAATGTAGTGGGTTGGTCTGATGTTGCTTGTATTCTGATACTAAATACTGGTTCCTCAAGATGTGGTTTTCTCTGAGGAGCAGATACTCATATACTCAAGTGGTGAACCTTCTCCTCTATTTAACTGACCAATAAAATGCTAGAGCCTGTGACTGGGCAGTGGAGGGAGAAAGGTGGGACTGGAGAGGGTTGCAGGTAGAGGAGGAAAGGAACACACCATGTACCAGAATAGCATGGCCAGGGGAAACAGCAAGTAACCAGGGGCTCTATACCTAGTTAGTATAGCCCTAAATCTGCCCGATCTAAGCGTGTGTCTTGTAAATAAAATACCTGGATTGTGTTTCTTTTAGACAGATTTATTAGGATCATAAGTTTCTACCACAAACTAAGACAGTGGTATTCTGCACTGAGGATGAAGCAGACCTGTAGTGAGCTGGTGCCAGACTGCCTGTCTGCCTCGAAGCTCTTGTTACAGCTGCTCAAGGTAGGCAGAGTGCAGTCCATGATAGGGGTCTCCAGGTATCGTTCTCTGTGGAACCAAAATAGATAAATTCTGAGGACCTCTGGTCCAGCCTGAACAAAAGGTCTGCAGGGCTCTGATCTGGCCAGGACAGCCAAAGTGTTGCCACTTTCTGAAGGGAATCCCACGCAGGGGAGTTAGCCAGGGTCCCCTCCACTACCACAGCGGCACCCATGCTAGCATCAGCAGCAGTTGCAAGCTGTGATGAACAGCAGTGTGCAGCCAGAGAGCTGCAGCCAGGAGTCACAGTGGCAAGCTGCAGAGAGATGAGCCCATGCTGGGTGGATCCAAGGACCAGCAATGGATTCTTCCGGAGAGAAAACTCTTCCCCAGAGTGTTACAGCTCAATGAAACGGCCTCGCTCAGACGATTCTTGGTGCACTAACGTGTGCACTTTATTCCATGTGGATGAGGACCTCTAAACACTTAGGAGGAGGGTGGGATTCAGGAGTAGGTGCTTCCCATCGTCTCAGTCTGAGACGTTAGGGATGGTCAGTTGGCATGGGGAAGGACTTCAGGTGTTGTCCCTAAGTGACTGATGGTCATGGCACTCTCAGTGAGGTGTCATGGTTACGTGTTCCACAATAAGTTGAGCTTGGCAGGGAGCTGGTTCCACTCCTGCTGTTCTCTGAGATTCCCTTCTTCTGTCTGGTGTTATGGTCTACTTGCCCCACAGGCTGGAACTACAGCAGATCACACAGGACTAGTAAGTCAGAGAAGTGTGTCCCAGGCTAGCCAGAGTTATATGGTAAGACCACACTACATACTCTCTCCCTGCCCCTTTCCCTCTCCCTCTCTCTCTCCCCTCCCTCCCCTCCCCTTCCCCCTCTCCTTCCTCCTTTCCCACTCTCTCCCTCTCCCCTCCCTCTCCTTCTCTCTTAAGCCAAATAAATAACCTTTCAGAAATACCAGAAAGGTATGTACCCCACCCCCAAAGTAGGCCTGCTGCTGAATGCTACAGCTCCCTGGTAACAGCTTCACAGAAGACACCTTCTGGAACTGTTGTTTGCAGACCACAGAACATGCATTTATGAGCCCGGGGGGATGTGTCTGATTTCCAGCCCTTGTGAACAGTCAGGCTTGCCTTGCGAACTGGCGCCCAGAATGCTTAGCGGTGTTCTACTGGGAACCATGGTCCCTAGAGAGGGCTATTCTGGGAGAGAATGCAGAGCTGAGGGCAGGAGGGGGGGAGTGGCACAGGGCTGAAGTGTTGTTTGATGGTGTGTGATCCTTGGGCCAGGCCTGGTGCCCTATTCCCGTAAGTTCCTTGGCATGTCACCTAGTCCCTAGTAAACAAGACCTCCCAACATGTGACCCAAGAGTGAATGAACAAACATAGCTATTCCCCAAACAAAAGGAAGTGCCTGAAGATTCACTCTCTTCCTCTACAGAGTTCTTAACACAGTAGGTCACAAACCCTGCCCGCTTGTTCTAGCTATAGCAATAGGATGTCTAACCTTTCACAGGGTACAGAGTGGGTACCAAGGGACCTTCAGTTCACCCTCAATCATAACCGCTTGCAAACTGGGTACCGGCTGATTCACAAAGAACAGAGGTATCTGTGTGTGGTGGTGGTTTGGCGAAGGGGAGGTCTGGGTATGACCTCTGTTTATATTTTCTTTTCCCATGTAGCTTTTAAAACTTTAAAGTATGTGCTCTGAATTAGATATTTAATAAACTAATAATATTAATTCCCATTTCTGCCCCCAGGGATATTAATCTGATATTATTTCCAACCAGAAACAAGTGTTTGTTGTACTGTGTTGAGATTAAAGCCATAGCAGCTATTTGGTCTCCTTGTGTGTTTCCGTATACAGAGCATAGAACGTTGCCCGTGGGAGGCTCTTGGGAAGGGTGAGCATGTTAATGTCATCCCACTCACGGGCCTGAGAGCATGACAGGCGTGTGGCTAAGCTGTAGCTCTTAGCTCATGTTTACCACAGGCCTATTGAAGTTTTAGAGAATACGCCATCCTGGTTCTGATATAGCTTTCTCAGACCTCAGGTAGGAGAACATTTTCTGGAAATAAACATTATATGATATGGAAAAACTGGTCTCTTCTGTGACCCCTCAGCCATGCTAACTGGGGTTTCCACAGATAACACACTAAGGAGGATAGGGGCTGTGCTCCAACACGGCTGACTGTGTGAACATCGCTTTCTTGAACTACATATATTTTATATGAATTATTATAAAATAAAATAATCATTCTTTATCTCTACATTTTTGTTTTCCTTTTCATTCACTCCCTTTTTAAAAATTTTTGATCATTTCATGTATGAGTAAAACATACTATGATCATATGTGCCTCCTTGTGACTCTCTTCCTCTCCCTTAGCTATCCCACCCTTGCCCCTTGTTCTTGTATGTATGCAGGGCGTGAGTGTGAGTTCACAGCTGCACTGGTCACACCATGTCCAGAGTACAGTGTTTCATAGCTACCCTCCTCCGGGTCTCACAATCTTCCTAGCACCTTTTCAATGATTTTCTCCTGTCCTCTTTCAAAGCATTTGACCATTTATGAATCTCTGCAGTAACCATTGCTCACCATACAAAAGAAGCCTCTCTGGCCAAGCTGGGGACAGCAACAGTCTGTAGATAAATAGAAGTACTTAGGAGACAGTGTAGCTATATGTCCTTTTATTTTTTTCTAAACAAAATACCTGCCTTTCCCTCAAAGGCTTATAAGCCAAAGTTTGTTTTCAGCTTGTGGGTCTGTTTGCTTGACAAAATCCTACTATGCGTTGCCTGATACCCTTGAACTTACTCTAGCTCAGGGTGGCCTCAAAATTAGAGCAATCCTCAGCCTCACAGAGTATTGGCAGTCCAGGTATATACCATGATGCCCAGAGACAGATTTCTTTTGAACCATTCATAAATGTAAAATTATTTTTAGCTTATGGATCAAACAAACAAATGAACAGATCAACAAACCAAACAAACAGGTGAGAGCAACAGTGTGAGAGCAACAGTGGGCTGGCTGCCCCTCCACATGCCTTCAGCAATGCTACTGGTTAGTTCCACACATGTGCTTGCTTCCCTATTATGGCACACACACACACACACACACACACACACACACACACACACACCTTGACTAAATAAATGTAAGTTAACAATGAGAGCCACAGATTTGGCTGCTTGGTGATATGTTGTTTGCCTGACTCTGTATATAAAGATAAATATGTACACATACCTTTGAAAGTACACATAAATACTCACACGTCTAAACATAGAAAGTGAACATAAATTCCTTGAGACAATTCAGGATTCTAGACTTTTCCAACTGTCGCTTTCACATCTTCAGAAGGGTTACTTAGCACTGTCCCTATTTTCTGGTTCTATAACTGCATTTCCATGACTTGATCTTATCAAATCTCAATACCCTCATCTTACCCCACTCAACCATCTGGTTGGTCACCAGGTCAAGCCCAGGACCTTGAACACTAGTGGATTTTTCACCTAGAGCCAGATGGCAATGGGTGGGTTTGGCTGTAGGAACATGGAATATGGTCCTGGAAGGGTCCATGATTCACTAAAGAATGATACCCCAGACTCAAGTAGTGTGTAAATGCAGAGTGTTCTATTCTGCAGAAGTCCAGCATGCTGGGGTCTCCCCTTAACCAAGACAGAGAGACACCCAAGTGATATTGGATATGTGATATTGGAGTTGGCAAGTTGCTGGGGAGGTCTGGAAACCATTGCTGAGGAAGTAGCTGGGGAAGTCTGGAAACTGTTGCTGACCCATTGTCCTTGCCTTAGGCCAGGTGTTGGGGCAGCTTCTGAGTCCTGGAATTGCCCAGTTCTTGGAAACAGATTTAGGCCTAGTCTCCTTAACTGCCAATATGAAACCTGCCACGGAATCAGCCTAGCCTTCTCAGTACCTGTCAGAGAGAGAGGCCTTTCATGGTTCCAGGAAATAGTAAATAAATTCTGTATTCTGCTCTTGTTCCAACTGGCATAGGGTCAGAAGTAAGCAGGAATATTAATCAAGGAGAAAGAGCTGGCATGAATGTGGAGGGACGCCAGGATTATGATTTGGAGGCCACAAGTATGAGCTGGAACTCCCAGAATCCTCTGCCCAGTGCTTCCAATTTCAAACACACACTGACTTGCAGGGACATCTGGCACTCTTGATTATTTTCTAACAGACATCTACCCAGATGAGGAAGCGACCTGGTGAGGGGCCATGAGCTGCATGGCATGGTTGGCTTCTTCCCTTTGTCACAAGGGAGGCAGACATCAGCAGTTCCTGTGTGACCCACAGCAGCTGAGACGTGCTCTGAACTGTCCTGTCTCAGTTGGTAAAGTGCTTGCAAACCCCTGATATCCAAGATCAGCATGGTGTCATATCCCAGTAATCTCAGCACTTGACAGGTGGAGGCAGGGGGATTGGGAGTTCAAGGCTTTCTATCTATTGCTATCTAGTGGGCTGGAGGCCTGTCTGAGCCATGCAAGTTCCTACAGATAAACAAGCAAGCAAGCAAACAAATGGCAAATATCTAATGTGGGCCTTCCAAGCCCCACCTTGTAGATTCTTCCTGCCCTGAGATTATGCAGAGATAGGAATCCTAGTCCTCAGATGTCTCCCCTAGCTAAATTAGCACAGAAAATGGACTATGTAAACTCCCTTTCCCATAGAGATGGTCTGAGGTAATACGTGATGGTTTTTGTAAGACCCCGAAAGGTTCCTTCACCCTCCTTTAGTACTGTCCTGGGAGAGGAGGTGTCAGTCTTTATCCTTGGCATTGCACAGATTTAGAAACTGATCTTACAAGGAGGACAAGAGAACAGCTTAAGAAGTCACCTCTTCACTGCCTGGGGGTATTTCTCCCTCCTGTGGGGTCCACAGCCTGCTTCTCCTGGAAGCCCCAGGGCCAGCAGGCCTGGCTTCCTGCCTTTCTCTAAGCACGATGGCAGGGCCTGCACCCGCCTCCCAGCAGCCTTCCTGTGCTGACAGGCACCCTTTGTCCCTCCTTTCTCCCTAGGGAAGATGTTGGCTTGTCTGTTCTGGGCAACAGGTTTGGGAAAACACACACTTTTGTCTTTTAAAGGAATTTGTCATTGTCCTTCTGAAGACTCAAAAGAAAAGCCACCTTACGGCCCCAAACACTGATTTCAAAAGCAACAACAGCAACAAAAAACAATGGAAACACCCCTTCAAAAACAACAGAAAGGGCAGCTTTGGGCGTGACTCAGGCCACACATTTTTGAATTATTGTATCCACAAAAATGTGGTGTGTGTGTGTGTGTGTGTGTGTGTGCTACAAATAAGGAACAGGCAAAAGAAAACTGCAATGTTTCTCCATCTCTCCATTTTCTGACTTAAGTGTCTCAGTCAGATTCTTAAAAAAAAAAAAGACTATTAATTATGTGTATGTGTATGGCTTTTGCACATGTGCAGGTGTCGGTGGAGACAGGAAAGTGTCCAGTTCTCCTGGGGCTGAAATTAGAGACACCTCTGAGTCTCCTGATGTTGGTGATAGGTATCAGGACCTCCGAGACTCGTGACATTACATAGGCCTGACCCACACACTTGTTGCCAAGGCAACAGTCACCATATTCTCAGAATCCACTTGGCTCACCTCCCACTTTTACCTGTGACCACATCATCATTCATATATAAAGAAAGGCCCCTCTGATTTCTCTCTTCCCCCCACTTCTCTTTCCTCCTTGCCCCTTTCTCTCTCAATAAACCTCACATGGAACTGTTTGGCCTGGTGTGGTTATTTTGGAGCTGTGCTATGATCACAACAATAGGAACTGAGCTCTGGTCCTTGGGAAGAGCAAAAGAAACTCCTAACCCTGAGCCACACCATCTCTCCAGCCCTAGAAAGCTTTCTGGATTCTTTTATGCTAGCAAGTTTAGAAAGCCTTGCTGTATACCTATATTCTTAAAAGGCAAATCTGGACATTTGTAGGATTGGGTAATAAAGTTTACTGTGCGTTTTAATACAGCCTGAACCCCAGAACAATCTTTGTTCCGTGGAATGTATACGTAAAGGATCCCAGAGGCAAGATGGAGCCTATGACAGCTTCCTGAGAAAGAAGTTTGGAAAACACGTGCTTGCACTTCTGCGAAAATCTGTGACCAACCCAGAGTCTTGGGCAGGTGGGTTCCCACCTTCCTTTGATTCTTTACAGGAAGGGGACTTCCTTTCAGTAATACAGTGATCTATGGCTGCACACACCTCTCCCTTTCTTCTGTGTTCTTTTCTAGAGATTCACAGGGAGGGTACTGTTGTTAAGACCTTTCACTGATTACAGTGTTGTTATGCTTTCTTTCAAAACCTCCATTGTGCAGTGAGATCTTGACTGTGAGGTTATATGTCTGTACCTGAGTAGGTTTTGTGTATAGTGCCTTACTATCTATAATAATATTTTGTTGGGGCTAGAGAGATAGTCAGATCCATTTGGTTCTTGGCCATGTTGGACTGTCATCTGTCTTCTGTAACTCCAGCTCCAAGGAATCCTATGTCCTTTTCTGACACCTACCTCCTCTGTGTGTGTGTGTGTGTGTGTGTGTGTTTGTGTGTATGTATGTGTATGTGTGTATATACAAGTAAAAATAAAACAAAATCAATTTTGACCAAAAGTAAAGATACTGTCTGAATAAATTCACCGGTCTCAATGTTAAATAAGCATTTACAAAACTATTTATCACGCTAAAAGTACTTGTGTCTAACTTGGAATTAGAAATGAGTCATTAGAAAATTTCTAGAATTAGCTGGTAAAAGAGATCTGGAATTAACAACAATCACCACCACTACCACCACCACCACAGCAACAACAACAACAACAACAAAAACAACAAGAAGATGAAGTGTTCCAAGTAGGGACAGTCATAGCGTATCTGAGGAACTTAGAGAGACGGAGGATTAACTCTCCAGTTTGTAGGATTGAAGGAAACTCTCCAGGTGAGCAAGTGGGTCAGACTTTGGATCCTTGAGAAGTGACAGGAGTGTAGGCACTCCTTCAAAGGAGCTTCACTGAGGTCAGCCTCGCCAAGGGCTTTGCTTTCTTGTCAACAGCTATGTCTTCACCGTCTTGTCCTTGTTCAGAACATGCTTGACTGCTCCACGGGGACTCTCTATTTTACTAAGTCATGGAGCAGAATGAAGAACAGCAAAGATGGCCAGGATCCCGCACGCAAAGGCAACAGGCAGTGAGCACTGGGTCTGTCATGTGCTTGTTCAGATTTTCCTGTTTAACCTTTAGGAGCCATCTGCAGGAAAATAAGATCATTATGCCCATTTGAAGGTTCAAGGGAACAGGACACATGGGCAAGTTGTAATTAGTAGGTGATGGGAAAAGGTGTTAGATATTTGGATCTGAAGGCTGAGCTCAGCATATGTGATGACGGAGAGTTCTCTATTCAATCATCTTATACTGTAATTCTTTGTGAATGACAGGAACTTCTTTGTTCTTCTCTTGGTGCTAGGTGGACTATGCCAGCGTAGATCAGACAGAAATGAATTCTGGATATACTATGAGTGCCCTCGTGTCACCTGGCACACACCTGGCCGTCACCATACCCACAAGCATTTCTTCCAACGTCTTGCTGTGCCTAGAAAATGTAACTCTTCTTCTCACTCTTTTCCTTAAAGCCTACTGCTCTTTCCTTCCACCTTAGATCAGCAACCTCTTGAGACAAATAATCTAGTTTTGCTTCAGGATCCAGTGATGGAGAAACAGCAAGTTAGCGGAAGATTTTTTACCCTTTAGATCAAAAGGGAAGGGAACTCTTTTTGGTTCGGTGGCTGTGGAATGCAGAGCGGAGATCAGGGGAGCATTAGAGTGATGCAAGGTTGCTCTGGTGCTCTCCATTTTAAAGTTATCTCTTTTCCTGGTAGAGGGAGCCACGTGTGTACAATTTCCCAACATGCAATTTCCATGTTGCAAATGACAGTGCCTCTGATTGGTCAGTGCTCAGTCCTAAGTGTTTGTGGCTGTATTTGGGGGATCTAGTCAAGGTTGCTTGGCCAGAGCTATCCTACAGTGCCCCTGTTTGCAGTTTTCTATGTGGGGAAGTAGTTTCCTGTGTGAGGCACTTTCCTGCGTCAGGATTAAGTAGGTGAAAGATCTTTCTTCTTTGTCTCTCAGCTATGGCCTTCTGAGACAGCTTTATTTTCCAACTGAAAAAAAAAAAGACTACAGCCTCAGTAGGCCACAGCTATAATGAGTCTGAGGCCTATAACCAGTAGAGAATCTTGAGATGCTCTTTTGAAATAGTATTACCCATCTTTCTGAAGCTTTATTGTCTACAAGGGTGAATACTTTAGACAGTAGGTCACCAACATCTTAAATATTATTTGTTTTTATGACACAGCATTCTAGTCTCCGTGGTTCCTGGACCCCATGCGTATTAAGAAAAATTGTGAAATTCATATTCGGTCATTCACATTCAAAAGCTGACAGCACCATTCATCAGTGGATTAAATCTCAAAGTGTGATGGGAATGAGGTTTGATCGCATTCCAAACGTGTGTCTCTTCCACGAAACTATGATGCCATACTTTGAAAGAAACAAAGCACCACATTTTATAATAGCCCCAGAGCTTCTACATGGGAAATTGGTTCCCTCTTTATTGAAACAAAGCTCCTTTAATCATCCCAGAAAGATCCAACTCCACCCGCACTTAATAGTTCCAGACTTCAGTCCTCTTCCTAAACAGCATTGGCCACCATGGCCCAAGCACCTCGTGACATATTTCACTTCCTCTGGCTTAACTTGCCTTCTACTCTTCTCACAGGCAGAAAATTACCAGTATTAATGCAGCCTTAGACCAGGTAATTGGGCACATGCAAGCCTCCCTAAAGGGTATTGCACCTAATTGCGTTTGCAAGGAGCCACCTGCAGGCATAAATTGTGAGCTGAACATGGCAAGTTTCTAATGTGAGGGACAGCCAAGTTTCTAATGCCATCCAGTTGTCTTGAGGGCACTGGGTTGTTCAACAGGCTGTGGGTATGTCTGCAAGCTCTTGATTTATATTTATGAGCTTAGAAGTGTGGGAGAGGTAGGGAGGCAAGCAGAGAGAAGCCAGCATATGCCTTCTAGACCAACAGAGTTAAAACTCCGAGGAGACATCTTGAAAAGAATCATAGTTGCATATACCTATCAAAGCATCCCGATTTTAACTTCATCCTTAGACAGGTTCAGAACTAAACAAGTTATTTGTGTAAAGGTGGCCATCGGACCCTACTGTGCTGGCGAGCCAGGACTGACTGAGGTAGTGTATAGCTCCCTAAGTCAGTCAATTGACTGAGGCTTGATAGAGGCTGATTACAGAAAAAAGGAGCTGATGAAATCACTCATTTGTGTTGACTTTTCCCGTGCTAGCTTTTTGTTTTGTTTTGTTTTTGGTTGCGCAGGCTGACCTGAAATTTCTATGTAGCCAAGGATGACCCTGACCTTCTGATTTCCCTGTCTCCTTTTTCTAAGTGCACTGTCATGCCAGATTTATACAGTACTAGAGAGTAAACCCAATGTTTCTCGAACACTAGGCAAGCTCTCCACCAGCTGAGCTACATCCTGTGCTGAACTCTTTAAAAAGAAAAAAATGACTCCCTTCTAAAGAGGAAAGTGAGCTTTCCGTGTTCATTTTTGTAAGTGTGCATACTCTAGTAATGAAAGATCTTAGGGGTTTGCACAACATATTCTGGACTAGAGTAGCCATGACAGAGCCAAAGAGGCCACCAACCCTCACCTACTGCTAACCAATGGTAGCTGCTGACAGCTGCTCTAAAGGCTTGATCACCACAAATGACACTTGGTTCAAGGATATGGGCTCAATGCAGATACAATATAGTTTGGGAATCTATCTATGAATCAGAATTGACCACAAGAAAAGGCTGTTTCCATCTATCTCATGAGAGATTTCCCCAGCAAGGTTTCTGGTGATACTAACAACTTGACTTCCTCTTGTCAATTTAAAGGAATCCAGTTACCTTACAGTATGTATCAAGAAGGGTGTGTGTACATGCATGTGTATGTGTGTGCACACATGTGTATGCATATGTGTGTGTGTATGTGTGTGTGTCTGCTGAGGTCAGAGTACCATCCCCTTCCTTCCTTCCTTCCTTCCTTCCTTCCTTCCTTCCTTCCTTCCTTCCTTCCTTCCTTCCTTCCTTCCTTCCTTCTTTCCTTCCTTCCTTCTTTCCTTCCTTCCTTTCTTTCTTCTTTTCTTTCCTTTCTTTCCTTCTTTTTCTTGAGATACAGCCTCTTAGTGGTCTGGAACTCATGAAGTAGACGCTCTGGCTGACCAGTGATTCCCCTACTTCTTCCTCTACAGAGCTAGTATTACAAATGCATGCTGTCATTTTTTTTCTTGTGTGTGTTTTCAGAATCAAGCTTATCCAGGTCTCCAGGCTTACAAGGCAATTACTGTGCCCACTGAGCTATCTCCCCAGCTAGTGAAAAGGTTTTTGTCAGGAATATTGGTATTGTGTGCCCCAAGACTACCTTCCACAGATTGGTTCCTTCAGTTCCTATCCAAAGAATGTGGTGGGACTTACTTTCCTCCTGTCATAGGCTCAAAAACTGTCATTTTTATTGATTTGCTATTTTACCTGTTTATTTTTATTTTGTGGAGACTTGAAGAACCAGTGGGCTTATTATTGATTGACTTCTGTGGATATTCTATTTTCCCATCCCATCTCTATTAAAACATACTTTATTTTTTATTTATTTTTAATTTTATTTCTAGATGTGTTTGCCTCATGTGTGCTGGTCTCCAAGGCTAGAAGATGGGGTCAGACCTTCTAGAGCTGGAGTCAAAGGCAATTGGGGTCTGCCTGATGTAGATGCTGGGAACTGAACTTGAGTCCCCTAGAACCCTTAACCACCAGCCCATCCCTTCAGCCCCTCATCTCTATGTTTCTTTCAAATGGAAAATGCCTTTCCTACAGCCCTTATTTCCCAGTGACCTCATTCAGGCCAAAATTGGACTCTAGTAGCCTAGGCCAAGCGTTTTCTCTGACTCAGTTTCCTGTGTTCTAGAAGAAAGTCCTTTTCTTAATTAACTGTTGTTCTCCTTTTGTTAAGACTCAAGTGGTGTTAAGGTAAACCCTCATGTTCTTCTGCAATGGCAGCTTGGCCCTTGCCATGAGTTGGAAGGATTCCCACGGTGAGTTGTGTTCCCACATATTCCCAGCAAAGCCCAGTGCTCTCTGCTCACAGATGCAAACACAAAAGCACCTCCTCTCCCATGTAACAATAGCAGCTACTTTCCCGAGGAGGGGGCTACCTGTGCTAGGAACACTGTATTTTACTAAAGAACAGGATGTCCTGGCAAAGTCCATGTTCTTGAGACCTGCTTGTTTTGAGAACTCTTAGGGCTCCATAGTGGTGCCCCTGCTCTCTCATAGTCAGACTTACTACTGTGGCATTGACATGGTCTCTCTGCCTTTGAAACTCTCCCCTACATAAGACATGCACAGACTCCTTCAATGGCTTGCAAATTGTAAGAGAGACACACGTTTTCTAATGTAAGTCTCATGGAAGATTACTCAGGGAGAAAGCATCTTTCTGACTGTCAAAAGTTAGGTTGTTTCCACCTGTACATCTTGAGTGGACTTTTGCCTCATGCTTGTTAGTACAGAGACCTGTGACATCATGTAGGTGACAGTGAACGCAATGCAACCTATAGGCCTGTTGCCAAGGCAACCGTCACCATATATCCAGAGTTCAATAGGTCTACCTTTTACCTGTAATTATGTCACCACCCATATATATTTGGGTAGTATGTCTCTCCTCCTCTTTTTTCTTTCTTCTTTCCACCCACTGCCCCCTTTGTCCTATCGCAAATAAAGCCCCACGTGGTATTCTTTGGTCTGGTGTGGTCCCTCCTTGTGGCCCGCATGTCCGCTGCTGCCTGGTACCATGTGCGTGAAACAACAACATTGGCTTGCCAGTGTTATTTCCCAGGTTTTGGCACCATTGCTATGTTCATAAAAAGGAAAAGAGGTTTAGAGAATACAGTGTGGGGGAAGGGGGTACCCGGCATCCCTTCCCTCTGAGGGACCACACACACACAGACATGGTATAGAGTAGAATTTATTCAGGGCAGAGGATGCGAGTTAATGGGGTAATGGAGGCAGAGAAAGGCAGAGAGAGGCAGAGAGAGAGAGAGAGAGAGAGAGAGAGAGAGAGTAGAGAAGTAGAGGCCTGTCATGACCACATGGAGAGAGGGGGGAGGGGAGGAGAGCCCAAGAGGGGCAGAGAGGAGAGAGGTGAGAGTGCCAAGAGGTAAGAGAGAGAGAGGAGGGGGCCCAGCACCCTCTTTTATAGGCCAGGCCTACCTGGTTGTTGCCAGGTAATTGTGGGGTGGAGCTTAGACAGAATCCCAACAATGCTTGTCTTAACTGGGTTTATTTCTGTTCTTGACTTTCATCTTGAGGTCTACATCTGTCAGCTCTAGAATTGCTGCTTTTCATTACAGCTCAACTTCTGGACAACTCAACTTTTGGTTATCTTCCTCTCCCCTTCCCTCTCTTTCTCCTTTATATGCCCCCTTTGGCCTCTCCTTCCTTTTCCTCTGTTTCTGTCTCTCTCTGGTCTCTGACTCTCTGTCTCTGTCTCTGTGTCCCTGTCTGTCTCTGTGTCTCTGTCTCTCCCTGTCTCTCTGTCTCTCTCTGTCTCTGTCTCTCTCTCCTCTCTGTCTCTGTCTCTGTCTCTCTCTCTCTGTCTCTGTCTCTCTCTCTCTCTCTCATTTCAAGGCAGAACATACTCTTTGTCATATCCCTAAATAGATTCTAACCCATAGAACATTCCATGTGCATGTCTCACATGCTGTTGTGTGGCTGACTTGACTTTGAGAAGTTTTTAATAAGGTAACTGTAAGTATTCTGTGGCTAAGGAGAGCCCCGGTGCTGAGGAAATGCTCCATGGGTAACGTGCATACCTTGCCAGGGTGAGGACCTGAGTTTGATCACAGAACACATGCTGGTCACTAAAACCCATCAGGTCTCCATTTTAGAAAGCTTGCCTAACATGCAAAGGGCCCAGGCTAGATTCCCCAGCAGGCCCTAGAAAAAGAGCCACAACACAGCTGTGCAATCCTAGTGCAAGGCCAGTGGACAGTTCCCTAGCTAGGCAGCCAGTAATCTGTTTGGTCTGCCTAGCCTACTTCAAGCCAGTGCATGAATAAGTTTTTAAAAAGATAACATAGAATCTGGTTTGAGGAATGACAAAGTGAGGTTGTGCTGTAGCCTCTGTCTGCCCCATAACACACACATGCACACACACACACACACACACACACACCCTAGTACATGGACATGCACACATATGTGTATATATAACACCCATTTACATAAAATCAGTGACAGCTCTTAAATGACAGCTCTAAATACATGTATATTTGAGAAAAAATCATTGAGCTGTGGCCCTTGTAGCTCTAGTTAATATGTAGCATTTGCTTTTTGAAATGACAGCAAAACCAGGAAGATGTACCAACTTGAGGGAATTATGACACTATTCTGTTCATGTAGGACAGAATGCCTGGTAGTCTCCAAAGCTTGCAGTTTCCGCCTACAGTCTGCCTCAGATTCTGGATCTTGTCAGCCTCTAGGAGTAATTAACAGTGACTTAACACAGAAGACCACAGTACCCAAGGGTCCAGCCCTGTGGGTTTTGGAATCCAATCCACTGACCTGAGGGGCTAGCTCGGCCTAGATAGCCCAAGCATAGACCTCACGGGTGTGAGTTGATTGCTTCATTTATGTCTGAGATTCCTACTTCATTCCATAGCTGTGAGGGTGGAGCAGTCTAACGTGTTTGCACACAGACTGCAGGTAAGATGGCGTGGAGATTGCAGCTATCTCCAACCCCTGAATTGCTTTAAAGCAGTATTTGCGGAGAGTGATGTATTCTACGAGGCTCACACAGTGAGAATAAGCCAAATTAAAGATAGCGCATTACACTCAGAAGCTTTTGTTGTATAAACACGGAGGAAGAGCGGAGGCAATCAAATCTATTATGCAAATTTTAAATGAGTCAAATCATGACAACTTAATGTTCCCATCTGCACGCGATGAATCAACCTGCCTCTGGAGCCACAGATAGGATGAGGAAAGGGACTCCCAGGTCTGAGGTAAGGTTCATTAGTTGTTCAAGTCTTTCCCACTGCTCCATAGCCCACCCAGCCTTCAGTTACATCAAGACCTCCATAGCCACGTGTGGTGGCCACATCTGAGTCTAGGTGTCTTGTGGGATCTCTCACAAAGGCTGCTATAGATTCTGTCTCTGATCCATCTCAGGGAAAGAAGATCTTTATTCACAGCTTTTTGCTGATGTGGCTGGGAGACTCAGGGTAGCCTTGCACTCCCTTTGATATATCAAGGTGGAATGAGAGAACCGAGCCCATTCAGGGTCTCAAAACACACTCGCTTAATACAAAGAGTAGGGTGTTTCAGCGATGGGGGATGCGTGAATGGGTCCTTGTAGCAATGGAGACTTGAAGACATGTTGACCCTGCATTGATTTATACTCAAGCTGGGGAACTTAAGGAGTTGGCAGTGTATGTATCTTTGACTTCAGACCTGCTCGCCTATACTTTTTCTTATGGAAACGGAATGCAGAATCAATAGCATTACCTTCAGGTTGCTGAACTTGCCCCTCTGCCCACCATTCTTGGTTCTGTTTACACATCCAGGAGCCAGTCAACATCTCAGAGCTAATTCACCAAACGACCATTTCTCCAACAGCAATGACGGCCGATGACCTGTCCCTGGCCTTCCGTTCTCAAAGATATTTTGTGATGGACAGTTTCCTCATTTGTCTTCCTAACAACACTCTGAGGGATACTAGCAGGTCCCCTTCATCCTCTCCTCTCTGTTGCTACCTCCCTACTAGGTTGACCATGGTGAGTGCTGGTAGGTGGACCATGCTCTGAGAAATACCATTGTTTGGACCCAGTGGGTAACAAAAAACAAAAGAAGAGGTTATGACTGGGGTGGGGTGAGGAGTGGGCATGTGGGGAGAATTTTGAAGGCTTAAAGGGGGAGGTCATGAGGTTTGTCAAATATCATTGAAATATTATGTATGTGTGTGTGTGTGTGTGTGCATGAAGCCCTCAAAAAAGAAATAAAATATTTAATTAGAAGCAAATAAAAAATGTATCATTAAAAGGTCCCTATTTGATAGCCCAGAACTCAGTGTTATCTCTTGTCCTTGTGGCCTCTCCCCTGGCCCCCACATCTTTCTTCTCCACCTCCCTGCTCCCCCTCGCTTTCTTACTCCCTCCCTTTGCTCAGTAGCTACTGCTGGAATAGTGCAGTTAAAGAAATTAAATGTTCCTTAAAAGGCCATAATGTGGACAAAAACAAAGCTCATGGGCTCTGACTAAACAGTTACACAGTGGAAGAACACCAGCTCCTTCAGTACTGGGAGGACTGCACAGCCCAGTCGCTGGGATTCACTTCTGGTGAATTTGCTGAGGCACCATCTCAGTCACTGGGAACAGTGCTCCCTAGAGTGGTGAGGTATACAGGTGTATACAGGTATACAGCTCAGCAGGTGAGCTAGGTGGTGTCCCCAGGCATTCTAGAACATTCTTTTCAGCACAGTGTTTAGGAGCATAGTGAAGGAAGGGATTGTGTTTGCTGGGACAGGTGAAGTTTAATGCTCTTCTGTCTTTGAAATGAGGAAGACATCTTGTCTCCAGGTTACCCTGTAATAGGCTAAGGTTGTGAAGAACTGCACAATGCTCTCCACTTAGAGATAATCTCCTCGACTGCAGGAAAAAAGAAAAGAACATACACAAGGCAGTGGTGGATCATTAGGGAGAAGGTGGATCATTGGCCATATGGGATAGGGAGGACACAGAGCTAAGATGACCCTGAGTTGTCCTGGCAATCCACCAGGGATTGCCTGCAGGTCACTGGTATCCTTTCTATGGTATGCATAGGAATCTGGCCTCCAGAAGGACGACTCTTCCTAGCAGCTGCCACAGTATGGAGAAGCCACTCTCTAACCTAGAATGTTCACAGAGTTCCTGCAGGCTGGGTGGAGGCTGATGCTTGTCTGAACCCAGCTTCTAGCTGCAACGTTCATTCTTTGTCCAGCTGTGCCCTGCCCTAACTGCGATCTCCTGGGAGCTTTTAAATAAACCATTTGGACAAGGGTCAAAGATAACTTGTTTGTACAAAGCAGATGTCACCTGGACCTTGAAGTCCTGGGAAACTAGGTTCAACTTGGCTTGAACCCCTGTTCCATGACCTGTGGTTATCTCTGCCTGCATCTGGCGCCTCTTCAACAGGCTTCTCCACTTTTTCTCCTTGTACGTCTTCCTGTTGACAATGTCTGTGCTCTCAGTGGTTTTTGACTTATTAGCGGAAATGTAGTAATAAACTTTGTGGGATACCTCAAAAGTAAGCACACCCGTGTCAGACATGCAGAGTCTTAAAAGGGGAACAGAAAAAATAGAAAAGAAAGGGGAAACAAATGACAGGGAAAGGCTGTGCCGTGGAATAGAAACCTGGATCACAGAGCAGAAAGCTGGTAGATTTACTGGTGACACATGGCAGCCTTTGTTCTGCGTATTGCTTATTACATATAAAAATAGTTTTAAGTTCACACAGTGGTTAGTTCTGATTGTTATCTTGACACAATCTAGAATCACCTGGGAAGACAGTATTAATGAGGGATTATGTAGATCAGGTTGGCCTGTGGGTGATTATATTAATTAATATGGACGAGCCAGCCCACTGTGGGCTGCACCGTTCCCTAGGTTTGGTCCTGGGCTGTATAAGAGTGAAGAAAGTGAACTGAGAGCTAACAGCATTCATTCATCCACTCCTCTTTGCTCTTTTCTCAGGTCTGATAGACTACTTGAAATTCCTGCCTTGACTTACCCCTAGTGATGACCTCTAGCCTGGAATCATATGCCCAATGACCCCTTTTCTGACTTGAGGTTGCTTTTGTCAGGGCATTTTATTCCTTGACTCTGTAAGCAGCAAAGCAGGTTTGCAGACTTCAGGATCTAATTCTTCTGGGTCTGTCTCAGGCATGTATTTTTCAAACCTATCATTTACCCGATTGCAGACTTTCATGATCTTGAGGAGAGACAAATTACTGACTCCGAGGAGCTTCGCCAGCAGAAAGATGGCACTCGGTGGCCTTCACTGATGGGTTTCCAGTCTGCTCTGGGACGCAAAGAGCAGAACTGAGACACCCTCAGCACGTCCATCTGCCCTGACATTTGGACGGGAGTCTGATGGCATGGCTAGTTGGTTCTTGCTGTGATGGGAGCAAAACTGTCTTTTGAAACACCTGCTCTTCAAGTTCCCTGACTGTGTAGGATTCCTTAGATGTTGAGGTAAGAGTAAAAAAGTAATAAAACAAAAAAAAAAATCCTCCTTTTTTTTTTGGACAGTTTCTTCCTCTGTAGTCCACTCTGCCCTGTTTGTGACTTGGTATGTGCAGACTGGCCTTGAACTCACGACAGTCCAGAAACATCAGTCAAGCTCTTGAATGCCTGATTGCCTCATCAGACTCAAGAACAGCTTTGCTGACTAGCCACAAGCCCCAACTCTTCTGATAATTTCTTGGGAGTTTTTGCCCTGATTCCTGGATACACTTACCATGAACTCTGTCCATCTGCCTTCAAGTCTTACACACAGAAAAGGGAAATGTGCATTTTCCAGCAGAGGGGAAAAGAACTGAGAGTGTTTCCTGTGATGGTCTCTGTGTGGTGTACCACGGGTCCAGTCAGAGTGGGAACAAACAAAGGGCTTGGACTCAGACCAGACTTCCGGAATGTTCTTTCAGTCTAGTTATGTTTACTCCAAACTGAAACTTTCATGGGTTTATTTTTTTCACCTGTAAGTTGAGACCGTTGCTGTTTCTTGTATTCTCATAGGGGCATAATGGTCACATTTCCCAGTGCTGTGACAAAATGCTCAAGAGTGGCTATGTAAGGAAGTAAGAAGGTTTATTTTGGCTCAGGATTTGAGGGTAGAGCCCATCATAGTGGGAAAAGCATCGTGGCAGGGACATGAAGCCGCTGGTCGTCTCCATCCAGTCAGGATGCAGAAGCTGATGCTGGCATGCAGTTCCAGACTCCTTTTTACTACTGAGTTCATGGAGCAGTGTTGCCCACACTTGGGCCTGCTCGTCCCTCTTCCCTTAGTCCTCACAGGAAATACCCTCACAGGCATGCCCAGAGATTCCAAACACAGCCGTTTTGACAATAAGAATTAACTACCACAGGGACTAAAATTTAAAACAAAACAATAAAAAAACCCTATGAAACATCAGGCATGATATCGCCCACCTGGATCCTGTATCTTAACCCTTAGGAGAAGACTAAGATAAGTTGTGAGTTCAAGGCCAGCCTAGATCACATGGAGGAACCCTATTTCAAAACAAAACTAAACCTCGGGGGCTGGAGATTTGCCTTAGTATTAGAGAAAATTTACTGCTCTTGCAGGGGACCTGGGTTCAATTCCAAGCACCTCTCTATATATGGGCAGAAATACTAACACATATAAGATAATAAAACAAATCTTAAAAAGTTAAAATTGAACAGGCTGTGGGTTTCATCTCTCTGCCTTCAGCAAGACATCCTAAGGGAGAAATAGCAAGGACTGTGATAAAATTAAGTAAGCATATTTTGCACTTAAGTAAAAAAGTTTTAAATCATAAATCTTCTTATACTTGCTGTACAATGCTGGGCAGGTTTCATACTTGCTATGTTTTCCAAATTCATACTTAAAGGGTCAGAGAGATTAATCAGTGGTAAAAGCAAAAAGTACCTGAGTTTGGCTCCCAAAACTTAAGCTAATGATAACTCATTTTAACAGTAACAGGGATCTAGTGCCCTCTTCTGGTTTCTATGGGCACTGCACTCAAGTGCATATACACACAGGCATACAAACATAATTAAACAGAAAATAAGGTCTTTAACTGTTAAGGACAGTTACTCACTTATAGGTTAATATGAGGGTTAAATGAAAGTGATATTTACTAAGTTCCTAAAAATCTCTTATATAGAGACAAACATCAACAAAAATGGAATTTCTACTGTTTAAATTATAGTTTAACTACTTGTGCATAAAAATGACTAATATTTTCATGTTAAGGCAAATGAAACTTATGTGTAGAGATGTACTGATTTCTGTAAAGCTAAGAATACTCTAAGGACAGGGATGGGATTGTGGGCAATGTTTGGCATCCTGGCTTAGTGTTCACCCTATGAAATCCTTAAGTGAACACTTCTTCATTATTTTTGATAGTGTTGAGAATCTGGAATTTACAGTCCAGAGAGATGACTCTGTGGTTAACAGTGTATACTGTGTTTGCAGAGAATCTTCACACCCACCCCATTAGGCAGCTCACAACTGTCTGCAGCTCCAGCTCCTCCTCCAGCCCTCTTTTGCTTCTACAGGGATGTGAATGCATTGCACACACACACTCACATGCACACACACATTGAAATTTTTAACCAATTAAAATTTATGTGTGTGTATATTTTGACTACATATGTTTGTGTACCACATGTATGCCTTCCATGTAAGGAAATGGAATCCCTTAGAACTAGAGCTATAGATGGTTATGAACTGCTACATCGGCACTGGGAATTGAACCCAGCTCCTCTGTCAGAGCAAGAAGTACTCTTCACTGCTGAGCCATCCCTTCCAGCCCTTTAACTTTTTGTTTTGCTTTAAGGCATCTGACATTTAAATGAGGACATGAAATTGCTAGAATTGCTGGCACCGAGGAGAGACACCGTAACATACAACCAAACTCTTGATGATTATTGCTGACTGTTGGCATCTGAAATTGGTCCTATCTCTGCTAGAGGCTATTATACTGCTGTACTTAGATTAGCTAAAGAATGATAGAGATGGTGGTCACACCTGTCAATTCCAAGAACACAGCACACAATACAGCCCTTCCTCCCTTGCCCTCCCTGTTTCCAGGAGATCTTGGACAACCTCTCAGGGTACTCTGAGGTTGCTTTCTCAGGCGTTTTATCAGCGATGAGAAAAGTAGCTGACTGAGGAATAAGTGAATACGTGCAGTGGGATTTAGGATATCTTTTTAAACTTCTGCCCACCATTATCCTTATCAATTTTCAAATTTTCAACCATACTTACCATCAACAAACTATTTCTAGTCTTAGCTTTTCTGCTAATGCATCTTAGCTGTGTTTTGTGCATTGTCTCCTCTCCAGTGGTAATGAAAGTGGGAGTTGAGATTGGGCTTTCCTCTGCTCTCTAATCTCAACCAGGTACAGCTTCCATTTATTACTTGTTCTGCTCTGACATGATAAATACCTTCCCCGTGTGGTAGAGCAGTGCGTACGCACTACTTCCTAATGGAGTTTGGCAATCTCTTATTTCCTTCCTCCACAGTGCTTCCAAACTCCACATGTAAGTCATGCCAAGAAAATGAGAAATGGGGGAACCCCAGAGGCCACCAGTGAGGAGGCGCTATGGGAGATGTCCTGCCAAAGGGAGAAGAGGGGTAGACAACATGAAGGGCGAGCATCAGAAAATCACAAGTCCGGGGACATGGACCAGAACTCAGGATTTGGCACAGTCTACCTTCTTCTGCCCAGCTTTGGCACAGAGACATCTGTGTGATCCCCAGGGGAGGGGGCGGGGGTGAGGAGGGGCTTTCCCAGCACCTGAGCTTTACACACCAGATGACTCCCCGAGACGCCCGATTCTGAAGGACTGAGGTCTGGGCGTGACTTTCACCTCTCACCGTGCCCTGAAACACTTCAGGCTCTTTTCTTTGCCCTTTGTTTAATTTACCCACAGACAAAATGATTCAGACTCCCTTGGCTGAATCACCATATAAGCGCATGACAGCCTCTGCCTCTCCAGTTTAGGGGAACAGGTGGGAACGATGCCAATGCTTTCATTTGAACAGCATCCAAAAGTAAGGCAGAAATCTGGACGTCTGAGGAAACTCCCCTTTTTGTCTTTAGGTCTAACTCCTGACTGGATCTGTTTTAGGGATGTCCCAGAATTTAGGAGTTTAGGATGACCTCAGATGTGGTCAGAATGTTCTCTTCCAGGTCCACAGCCTTTGGGAGAAGCAGGCTGGACATTCCCATGATACCTATCACCATTTCTGGCATCCTCGGGTATGTTTGGGCTGAGTAACGGAATCCTATCTTACTGTGATTTCTTCACACTAAGTCCAGGTTAGGAAGAGGCGAAGAATTTAATTCTCATTGGCTGTTTATAAATGGATTCTCACCCATGGGCAAAAGTGCATAATCTAAATTGTGTGTGTGTGTGTGTGTGTCTCCCCGCGCGCGCGCGTGCGCGCGCGCGCGCTCAGAGACTGGAGCACAAGCGTCTTCCCCAGTTTCTGGCCACCTTATTTATTTGACACAGGATCTCTTATAGGACCTGGCACTCCTTCATTCAGTGAGGCTGCTTGGCCAGCGAGCTATGGGGTCTACCAATCTCTACTCCATGCTTTGGACTTGCCTGGGTCCACTATGCCTGAATTTTTATTCTGGGGACTCAACTTGAGTCTTTGTGCTTATAAGGCAAGCATTTTACAATGAGTCATTTCTTCATCCCTCTAAATTTATCTTCAGGTTAAAAAGAAAAAGTCCTTATGTGTGTTTACATGTGATAAAACTCTAGCAGCTATCTGACTACAAACACTCACACATTTAATATCCAAAGCACAAAATGGTATAATTAATAGTACTTTTGTTGTACTTAATTAATAGTACTTAATGTTGTATGTATTGATGTCAAGAACTTTTAATTAACTAGATGAACGAATAGAAATAAAACATGAACAGTCTAACAGATAGATATTAGCTGTTGTATAAATTTAGAAAAATCTTACAACTTCTCTGAGTTGAACTATCTTTATAAATTTTAAATAATAGTGATATAAAGCAGAAAATAGAATTTAAGTTATACTATGCCTTTAATCAATATAGGATTGCCTGTTGTACTGTTTTTAATAAAATTAAGCAAGGCAGTAATTGATTTACTAAATATTTACTTAATTTACTTAACAAATTTACTAAATTTTTATTTAATGTGTGTATGTATGTGCATGTGTGTGCGTGTGCGTGTGTGCGTGTGTGCGTGTGTGCGTGTGTGTGCGTGTGTGCGTGTGTGTGTGTGTGTGTGTGTGTGCGTGTGCGTGTGCGTGTGTGTGTGTGTGTGTGTGTGCGTGTGCGTGTGCGTGTGCGTGTGTGTGTGTGTGTGTGTGTGTGTGTGTGTGTGTGTATCAGTGGGCATCAGAGAACAACATTCAGAATTTGATTCTCTCCTTCCACCATGCAGGGCCTGGGACCTGAACTCAGGTTGTCAGGCTTAGCAGCAGGCAGCGCCTTTCCTCACTTGGCCATCTTGCTAGACCCTCCTCTAATGCTTGTCTGTTTAATTATGCCTTGGCTCTGACTCTCTGTGGAGAAAATGTCTCACAGAGGAACCATTCCCATCTCATGAGCACGAGTCTAAAGCAGAACCTTGGTTTTCCAGTTTACAGACATACAGCCTGACACGGAAGCTCTGAACAACCAAGCATCACGAGAATTCTCATCCCCTCTGCGATGTGACTGGAAAACATTTGTAGCTCTGTGGACTGCACCAGCTTTGCTTGCTATGGGCAGGAAGAGTGTCTGCCATCTTCAATTTCCTTAGGCTAGAGGACGGATCTGTGAAATGTTGATGCTCCTGTCTATACTTTTATAAATGTTCAAAATAAACAGATTGCAACTGTTGCATTATTAAAATCAAAACTGTGGAAATAAAGAAACCCTTCATATGGGACCTTGCAAATAAACACACCAAGAACAGAGGACTGTCTGTCTACAGGAAAAATTGTTGGTGTTCACTACTGGATAAGATCAACTAGTGATTCTTGGGTGTGTATTTCTTATGTGTAACACACAGGAATAAAAAGAAATATGTTGGGAGTGGGAGACACGGCTCAGCACTTAAGAATACTGGCTGCTCTTGCAGAGGACCCCAATTCAGTTCACAACACTGACACTGTATGCACAACCATTTATAGTTCCAGTTCCAGGGGTGCTAATGCCCCCTGATAGCCTCCCCAGGCCCTGCATGCATGTGATCGCTTTATATACGTGCAGCTAAACACACATACATATACTATTAAAAAATAAAATAACCCATCAAGAAATGAACAGTGTCAGTTTATTCTGTTCCAGCAAGGATAGACTGACAAGAGGCAGCTTCATGGAGAACCAGTGTGATTGTTTCAAGCAGCAACAAGCTTCATTCGCATCATTCATCAGAGATGCCCTCCATTCAGTCCTCACCACAGAACTGTCTCTAAGACCTCATGTGTATTTCCCTATCCGACATCATGCCAGCATAGGAATGAATTCAGTTCCCTGTGAGTGACAGGTCACAATGCTGGAGAACTATTTTCACTCCTGTGGAAAGAGTGCTGAGAGGTGTCAGGGTAGGCAACAAGTTATTTGCCTCAGGTTATTGGTATAAACATATTTTTAAAGGTCTCCTGAAATCCCCAGTGGGTACTTCTTCCATGGATAGTTGTTTCTACAGAATAGCAGAAGGCAACAAAGTCCTCTCTCCAAGAAAAGGAAGAGCAACCTTGAAGGAATCTTGAGTCCAATCAAAAAGAATGCTTCATCCGAAGTGAAGAAAGAGCATATTTTTAGTAAATTTCATTGTAATTTAAAAAAATCTAAGGGAGGATAGTCCCCAGTGGTACCCAAGGCAGCAAGAGATTCTGAATTATTAGACACTTGAATTGGGATCTGAGAGGTCCATTTCATGGATAATGATAATGTGTGTATATGTGTGTGGTTTTCACGGACCACATACCTCCTAGTCAGTCTGCCAGCTATTGATGAACATGTGAGTGAGTCCAGCCAGCATTGACCAAGCCTGATCTAGGTCAGTATGAGCATTGAGCTCAGCCACAGATTCATGGACTTAAATCAAAGCCAACTATTATTTTCCTGGCAACTTACCAGATGCTGGCTGGCTAGTAAGGGATGAGGATCACTGAGAGGCATCTCGTCCTCCAAGGACCTGGCATAGACTTGCTTACAATACCTAAATGTTAGCACAAGAATAGAGAGTTAAGGGTTCTGGGGACAAAGGCTTGATGGAGGCCCCCTAAAACTCAGCCCACCCATGGCGCATAACAAGAGCTAACTTTCATGAGAGGGGTTGCAATGCTGTGGGTCAAAGAAGGAAGACCATAGCTGTTCATGCAACCTGCCACCTTATATAAGCCACTGCTGGCATCCCGGCAGAGACCTATCATTTTCCTGTTGTAGAGGAGGCTAGTGAGAATTGAGCCACAGGAAAGAAGGGTGAGAAGCTGTCTGCAGACTGAAAATTCAGCTCAAGAACCCTTGCTGTGCCCCGAACAAGAGCTTTTGGTATGAGGCCTGAGCTCTGGCAATCTCCAGGATACCAGTTTCCCCCCTCCCCCCCACATCTCTGGCTGATCAAGGTCAGGTAATTGCACATTTCCCCCATTTCTCCTGTTTAGATACTAAGACGCCTCAATTTCTCATTCTTTAGTTGAAAATGAATAGTCTTGACTTCCCAGAGGGACCTTATTTATCACAATGGAAAGCAGCTCAGTCACCCAAGGTCACAGCTCAAATGGAAACCTGAACCAGAACTGTAAGTGAGTCGCTGTCTCCTAGGCAAGTCTTCTGACAAGGTGGGGTGAATCATGTTCATAGAAAAAGCTACTTATAGAGAAGATACTGTTTTGATCCACACCCTTCGCTGGCAGCCTTAACATGAAAACTGTTGGAAAGAAAATCACAGGGAAAGGTCTTACTGAATGCAATGGGGGCACCATTGGGCTCTAAAGCAGCGCATGTGTTGCTGATGAGAGCTACTGAAAGGCCATGGGACTTTGGAGGAAATGAAGAGTTATTTTAGAAAGACAGAAACAATGGCCAAATTTTGGACTGGGAAAATCCATTACAGACATGTCCTTCATTATAAATGAAGAGAAACACTGCAATCTTCTAGCACCCAAACCCAACATAGCCATGTCTGCAAACCCTGCCCACATACACAGAAGGGATGAATATATGTGGCTTGATTTGTTCTGTCTAAGGGCCAGGTTTTGCCCTCACTGTCACCTATCAGGCCCTGAAGCGTCAAGTTTCTGGATATTGAATTTCTGGACTGTATTTAAGATGACATCTCAGAGCACAAGTAGTGAGGCTATCTTTCATAAAGTCCTCAACTGTAAGGGGCCTCAGGAAAATGCACAGTCCTGGCAAGCCCTGTGTCCTTCCCAGGTCCCACTAATCACCACATCTGCGTCTTTACTGGGCTGCAGAAGATGAGGAATACGTGAATCTGCTTGTACAGCTTGCCTTTAGGAAGAAGCGATCTCCAGAGCCTTCAAGCCATCTGCCATATTCAAGATCAAATGAGGAGGTGCTCAGGGGCAGAGACTTTTCTGTCCCCAGCACTTGGCATTCTACTTTAGGTTCTGATCTTGTTTATTTCCAGAACACTTAGTGCTGTCCTCCATATCGACCAAGTTCTGTGTTTACTGTTGCTTCCTTCGCCCGCTAAGAAAGCTCAGTGAGGTTGGCATTTCTCCATTGGAGTTTGTTGTCTGCCTAGTGACCAGGAGAAGGGTGGCTCAGAACAGACATTCAATGTTAGTATTTCTTGACCTAATCAACATCAGCAAGGCCTCCTATGTGTTTAAAGTGTGAATGAAATGTATCTGCGAGACATGCCATCGTAATAATGTGAGCGCCTCTGTAACTATGAGAAGCAAGCAGTGGGGAGAGTTTGGCGAAAGTGCATCCCTGTAAACCACGAAGGAAAATGACTTGTGACGCTTCTGAGGAGCATCCAGTTAGAGGCAGTAACTAAGAGTACTCAGCGCCTCGAAAGGTAAGTTTGCAAAGGGTAGTTCCTTGAATGGTGACAGCAAACAGGGACTGCTACTAATGTCACAGCGAACATTTGACAATAACAAGGGCCAAACCCCTTCTCCCACTGAAATTTGGGGCTTGTTTGTTATGGGAGCACAGTCTAGCCCACCATTGCTGATACATACACTGTGTGACTTAGGATGTTTCTATAAAGACAATGAGACTCTATTTAAAAGAGTCACAAACACACAAAAAAAGACAGGCCAGTGCCCCTCTACTTGTTTTTGAAGTAAGGAGCCTTAGCAGCAGGTACCCTTTGGCTCTTTCTCAATACAACAATGCTCCGTTGACTAAAGGCCTAAAGTTACAAAATAGAACACCCCTCTCCCTGAGTAAAGAACACATGCAAACTCTTCAAGACCCATTAATTCATATTCTGCCTTCTATAAATATAAAAAAAATAATGGTTATCTGCAGCAGATATCAAATGTTTATAATAAGTCTTTACCATAAGTTCAATACTTCCTGCAGTGTCATCCCCAGTAACCACTCATAGAAACAGGAGAAGGGACCTTGAAGGCCAACTGTAGTCTCCAGTTGATACATGCCACCCTGCCACTAAAATTCTGACTCTGTGATTCCCTGGGTCACCTCTGCTCACCATTCAAATTCACTAATTGTTGTATCTCACTTATGCACACGTTTTGCTCCCAACACGAATGCTACTTCATTCCCCCAGTGACCAAATCTGCCCTCTTTCCTGTGGTGTGCGGTAGAAGACCTACTCCCCCCCACCCCAGAGCTAAGATACATCTTGTAGGGATTCTGGAATTGCTTGCCATTTCGTTTCCCTGTAAGTAGCAAACATATTTTGCTTTGTGGTTCACACAGTCCCCGTCAAGATCATCCAGTGCCTGGCGCAGCGAGTAAGCAATTCCAGGCATTATACATGCACCTACTCCAGTAAAACATGATACGAAACGTACAGGAGGCCACGCTAGACTGGATCCTGGGGCTCTAGCTTGCCGACTCTTGGTTTACAGTAGTGTAATTTTTTTCTTCATCATATTAAAAACTATTTACATGCACGGCATCTTCAGGGCAGGGCATGTTGCCCAGTTAGTAGCATGCTTAACTAGTATTCTAGTCTGCCTATTTTTGTTTTGATAAAGACAATGAGAAGAAGCAACTTGGGTGTGGAAAGGGTTTATTTCATCTTACAACTTGCAGTCTACCACAGGGAACATTAGGACAGTAACTCAAGCGGGAACCTGGAGGCGAGAAGCAGCATCCCTTCATAGTCTTTGCTAGCTGAGCTTGCTTCCCATGATCTGCACCATCCTGTCCACAGGTGGCGCTGCCCATCAATCAAGTAAGAGTCTCGCAGTCTTGCCCAGAGGTCCGTCTGAAGGGGCACTTTCATCTGGTGAGGACTCCTCTTCTAAGACAGCTTTAGCTTGTGTCAAGTTGTCCAAACTCTAACCAGCTCAGCTAATATGCACAAGATCTGGAATGTGAACCCCCAACACTGTCTAAAATTAATTATGGTGGTGCAGACCCGCAAGCCTGGTGCTCAAGAAACGAAGGCAGGAGGACTGAAAGTTCAAGGTCACCCTCTCTCTGCACATAACAAATTTGAGACTCCTTCATGAAAAGAACATTTTTCAAAAGGACCCTTTTTGTTTATCCATCTATCTTAACAACTGTCTCCTTTGTCTCAGCTCTGCCTTGACTAGGAGAAGGAGCCACTTATGTGCTTTTGAAGCCCAGGAGGAAAAGGGCCAGAAACACAGCCAAGCACACAACCTGCTGTGTGGGGCTGTCTTGTCTGTTTATTATGCCGTCTGGCCTCCCAGCGAATCCAACACACAGTGGGCTGGAGAAGCCACAGCTGAGTCCGCTGGGGCAGAGATTCCTGGGAGTCCTCATGTCTACTGTAGGTTGAAAGTCAGGTATTTTGTGCGTGTCTCAAGTTTTAGTGGCTTCCTACTGTTGGAAAACAGGAAGTGAATGAAATGAGCAGTCATTTCCAAATGGAGTGCCCTCCTGGAGCTCAGAGGTATATGGAAATTACAAACTCCAGGGAAAGGAGCCTTGTTCAGAAGTCCCGAATGTTCTCGGAGTGGTTTTACTGGGGCCGGGACAGCTCCACATGACCCATGGAACAGGGCAGATATAGCCCCAGGTGACCGGTGGCGCAAGACCAGAACAGTCCCCACGTGGCTTATGGCGCTATCACCAAGTTACCTTTGAGATTTTTCAACCCAAGCAGTTTATAAACACAGGATGCTTTCCAAAAGTGTTTCTCCCTTTCTCTCCCATTTATGGAAACTAAAGCAAACATTTCACAAGGGCAGAGGCACTGAACTCTTCTTCCCTCGCTGGACGCCCAATGAGCCCCGGGAAAGTGTGGAGTCAGGAGAGAGTGGGGAAGAAACTGGACCCTGGCCAAGCTGGCCCTGCTGCTTAACAGTGCCCCAGATGTCTGAAGCAGCCTCGACAGATGGGCCCAGGGCGCTTTGTTTGAATTTGAAATTATAAGCAGAAATGTAAGGCAGATGTTTGCCTTCTTCAAAGGGAAGACTATTAAGAAGAAAGGCATTTAGAGAATAAGGAAGCAAAAGCCGTTGTCCTAACTTGCATTGAAGTTTCTCACTCAAATCCCCATTAGGAAACTGCCCTTCTCTAATCAAAAGTAGAGACGGTGCCATTGCTACCTTCTTTCGATGGCTAATGTATGCCACCAACTTGGCTCAATTTGGTCGTCTAGGAGGCATACCTCTGTGCATGGCATTACTGGAGATGTCTAACTGAACACAGACCTATCATGATGTAGGGTGCACTATCCATGGGCTGGGGGTCTAGATGGAAATACAGAAGAGAATTAGCTGAGCTCCAGTATTCCCTCCCTCCTGCCTCCTGGCCGTGGATGCCGTGTGGTAAACCAGCTGCTTCAAGTCAATGACCACCACACTTTATCTACCCGAGACAGCCTGTACCTTCTGACTTCATGTCAAAATAAACTCTTCTTCCTCAAGGTATTTTTTTTCATAGTGATGAGAAAAGGAAGGTAATCAATGCATTGTCCTTTTGAGTGGATGACAGAGGAGATCCTCTGCCACTTCCATCTTGGGTTGACACCCTGGAGAGATTTTCTAAAGGGATAGTGTGTCCTCCTTTGGCTAACACACTGTGGACACAGCGGGAATTGAACCTTGGTGGTCAGGCCTGGCAGAAAGGACCCTTTATCGACTGAGCCATTTTGCTGGCCCAGGAATGTATTTCATAGGTTTATAAATAAGATGAAGACACATTGGCTTCATTGTGGGTTAGGAATGAGGCCTCTCTGAAAAAGAACTCCCGAAGGTCTTGCATGAACCACTCTCTCCCAACAGGCAGACTGCTCTGCTTGCTTAATGGATTCTTCAGGGTCCAACATGACAGAGTCTTTATTGTTTTAATGAATGAGTATTGGGTCTTTGGATTCCAGTAAAGCCTCTGCAGTTGCAGGCTGTGGGGAAGCTTGTGTACTGCCCCAGGAGCAGTACTGCACCATGCTCTGGCCTGCAGCTTGATTCTGCTTGAGGGAACAGATTCCTGTAACGTTCCTGCATCCACTTCTGAGAAAAGATGAGCTGTAAAGCTGTTTTCAGAAAGACTACAGGATGCTGAAGACCACAGACCTAGAATGGTATCTCTGAAGACGACAGGATCCCTGAAGGGTGGAAATACCTGTGTCAAAATGACTGTGTTTTATACCCCGTGCACAGGTTTGTTCTACAACACCACACAAGAGACCTCCTTTTTCTTTATGGTCGGGCTGCCCTTGACACTTCATGGTGGTCCAGTGTGGTTGAGTTTGCTTTGAGAAAAATTCTTGTTCTCCCTCCTGATGCTCAGTCTTGAGCGTTTGGACCATCTAAAGGCAGTTGCTTTGCTGGTCCATCCTTTCCCCAGACCTATTAGATGAGATCCGGCACTTTTCCTCCAGTTTGGCTAACTGATGACTAGGCAAGGACATCCAGTTCAGAGGGGTACAGGACTTCCCACTTGTTCCAGAAAAGAGGCGGGGGCTGTTTCCTACTCTCTTTATTCTAGGTTATTTTTGTCTCAAAAAAATTGTGTGTGTGTGTCTGTGTGTGTGTGTCTGTGTGTGTGTCTGTGTGTGTGTTGCAGATAAGGATTGAGCTGAGTGTGATGTCTTTGGGACAAGGAGAAATACATGACTCCCATCTACAGGGTTCAACAAAGGCAGAGATCTGAGAGGTTGTTGCATGCCAGAGTCTTGAGAAAGATGACAAGAGCGCCAAGCATCTGGGACATCACAGTAGCATGCACAGCAGGGAGCGTTCCCTGCCTTGACTAGCTGAAGAAACATGAGGTGTTGTTGCACAAGGTCCTTTTGGAGGGAGAGCTAGAACACTAGAAAGTACAATCTGTACTCCCTGGGAAGTGGTCAGGCAAGACTCAGCCTTAGAATTTGAGTGCACTTCTCAGAGACAATTTGTTTGTTTATATCCCAGCTGTGGGATTCTCAGTGATCGCCCATTTCACATGACCAGATAGCAATGGCCACAGGAAGCTAACATGTACTGATGCAAGGGGCTGCTGGCATGCCACTCCAGTGTCTCCCTCCCTCCGAACCTCAGCTGAAGCACCACCATGATAGGCTTCTCTCTCCAATCAGTTAAGATCTCTAAGAACAAGGACTATAAAGTACCAAGTATCTATAAACCGCTTGTTACAAAAACCGTGAGAAAATTTGGAGAGATGGCTTAGTGGTTAGGAGCACTGGCTACTCTTGTAGAAGACCAAGGGTCAAATTTCAGCACCCACTGATGGCTCACACTATCTGTAACTAGTTCCAGGGGATCTAATGCCCTCTTCTGGCTGCTGTGGGTACCAGGTATGTGTGAGTGGTACACAGACATACAGGCAGGCAAAAGACCCATACGCATAAATAAAATAAAATAAAATCATAAGAAACTAAGGAATCAAGTAGGGGGCAGGTTGAACAGTGGGGGAACACGGGCAATAAAAACACTGAATCTTGACAGAAATTCTGAAGTAAGTTAAACAGAGGCTGCCTGGACCGGATTCTGGGTGAAGATTGATGGCTAGAGCCAGGGGCATTGCTTGTGTCCCAGCTGGATAGAAATTCACGAATCTGAAGCCTCCGGATGTAAGAAGGGAGCCGAGGGCTGGCTCCGGAAAGAGTCAAGTCCCCGGGACTTACTTGTGTGTGGGCCTCAGTTATACAGCATCCCCAGGAGAGCAGCTCTTAGAATCATCATAGAATCATTCACCTGAGGTTGACTACACTGGGCTACACTCACCGTGCGAGGGTGGCTGATTACAAGGCTGTGGGAAACCTAGCCTTACAACTCTAATTATTAAGAGGCAAATTGATTTACTGTCCTCACAAATGTGTCTCCTCCTTGTTACTTCTCAGGATGAGAAATGACCCTTTGGAAGGGAAAGACAGAGCCTTTCTCAGAATGCAAAGGGTGAACCAGGACCAGATTAGTGAAGGGCAAGTCCATCAGAGGGAGCCCGGAGCCAAGGGCAGGCACGTTGCCCGTTGCTGCCATCATTGGAGCGCTCGCTCTGGTTCTAATGATTTATTCAGCATTTGAAACATCCAGCTCTCTTCAAATATTTATAACACTTCCTGGTTGCTTTGAGGCTTTTAATAGGGCAGAATAAATCTGTAAGTATTGAAAAATTGTCAGCAAATGGGCCGTAGTGTGAATAACTAAGATGCAAGCTGTACGGTCGCAGTCATTTGCTTGATTTTGGCCAGAGGAAAATGTTGCAATAACCTCTTCCTAGCATCACTGCCTTGGATGAGTTTGTGTCTGGATTTCATTAATCAGGGGTTCTTTAATTACGTGATAAAAGTTCATCGACAGGATGATACTCTGCCCACTCAGCAAAACTTTAGAGGGCGGATATTTGTCTTCTTCCGTGTGCTGTTCTCATTCAGCCCAAGGTCTCGATGGTGCCCCTGAAATCCAAGGAGGGTCTCCCCTCCTCAACTCAAACTCTCTGGAGACATCCTCGCAGGCGTACATCTCCTAAGTCTAGTTCAGTTGATCATGAAGATTGCCTCTCCACTTTGTGTGCTCTCTAGTTGCAATGGATGTTCTTGGTTGTCAAGGTGACTACATCTAGAACTAAAACCCAAGTTTCTGCGATACATCTGTAAGGGACTTTTCTTAAACCATTTGAGGTCGGAAGACCCACTGTTAATCCAGATCTTTTGAGATGGGAAGATCAAACCTCTAATCTGGGCCACACCTGCTGGTAGCACCTGTATCAAGGACACAGAAGAAAGAAGGAAACTTGATCCCTTTGCCTACTTGCTCTCTCACTCCCTTTCACTGGCAAGTCCGTTCATTCACTTGCATTAGAACCTATTTCTTCAAGATTCTGGTGTATACTGAAGACCAGCTGAGACATTTAGCCTCGTGAACTGACTAGCTATTTGATTCTTAGACCTTCTGTTGTTAGACAGCCATTGTTAGACTAGCTGGACCACAGCCTTAAGCCATCCTAATAAACCCCATGTAACACACACACACACACACACACACACACACAGAAAGAGAGAGAGAGAGATGCAAATAGATTTTCTTTTTTAAGTATAAGATATTTTTTAAAATTTTCTATATTCTTTGTTTACATTCTAAAAGCCTTCCCTTTTCCCAGTCCCTCCCCCCATATGTCCCATAAGTCCTCTTCTCTCCATCCATTCTCCTATTTTTCCCCCTCCCTTTTCTCTGTCCTGGTACTCCCCTACAATGCTGGATCAAGCCTTTCCAGGATTAGGGCCCTCTTCTTCCTTCTTCATGGGAATCATTTGATATGCTAATTGTATCTTCAGTGTTCAGAGCTTCAGGGCTAATTAATATCCACTTATCAATGATTGCATTCCATGTGTATTCTTTTGTGATTGTGTTACCTTGTTTAGGATGATATTTTCCAGTTCCATCCATTTGCCTAAAAAATTCATGAATTCATTGTTTTTAATTGCTGAATAGTACTCCATTGTGTATATATACCACATTTTCTATATCCATTCCTCCACTGAGGGATATCTGGGCTCTTTCCAGCTTCTGGCTATTATAAATAAGGCTGCTATGAACATAGTGGAACATGTGTCCTTATTGCATGCTGGGGAATCCTCTGGGTATATGCCCAGGAGAGGTATAGCAGGGTCCTCTGGAAGTGTCATGCCCAGTTTTCTTAGGAACCACCAGACTGATTTCCAGAGTGGTTGTACCATCTTACAATCCAACCAGCAGTGAAGGAGTGTTCCTCTTTCTCCACATCCTCGCCAACACCTGCTGTCTTGAAGCAATACCACTAAAATCAGGGACTAGACAAAGCTGCCCTCTCTCTCCATACCTTTTCAATATAGTACTTGAAGTTCTAGCTAGAGCAATTAGACAACATAAGGAGGTCAAAGGGATACAAATTGGAAAGGAAGAAGTAAAATTATTACTATTTGCAGATGACATGATAGTATACTTAAGTGACCCCCAAAAAAAACTCCACCAGAGAACTCCTACAGCTGATAAACAACTTCAGCAAAGTGGCAGGTTATAAAATCAACTCAAGCAAATCAGTTGCCTTCCTATACTCACAGGATAAGCAGGCTGAGAAAGAAGTTAGGGAAATGACACCCTTCACAATAGCCACAAACAATATAAAGTATCTTGGTGTGACTCTAACCAAACAAGTGAAAGATCTTTATGACAAGAACTTCAGATCTCTGAAGAAGGAAACTGAAGAAGACCTCAGAAAATGGAAAAATCTGCCATGCTCGTGGATTGGCAGGATTAATATAGTTAAAATGGCCATCTTGCCAAAAAGCAATATACAGATTCAATGCAATCCCCATCAAAATCCCAACTCAGTTCTTCACAGAGTTGGAAAAAGCAATTCTCAAAATTTTCTGGACTAACAAAAAACCCAGGATAGCTAAAACTATTCTCAGCAAATAGATTCTCATATTAAGACAAGAAATTTCTTTCATCAGGTTTGGGAAAAAAGATATGACTTTAAGTCAGTGACTTAAAGACAACATGGGGGTGAGATTGAAGGAGACAATATTTCCCCCCCAAGATGAGCAGTACCTTAGCCACGTGGGAGAGTTATAGGATGGCAAAGTTTAGAAGAAACAGAACAGTAACTGGGGAAAAGCATTCTGCATCCCAACCTGAAGATGAATGTTCCCATGGTCAGGCAAGCCTGCAAAGCACATGAATTTCAGACAGAGAAATGGCTGTCTAACCACAGAAAGTCTAAGAATCAAATAGCTAGTCAGTTCATGAGGCTAGATGTCTCAGCTGGTCTTCAGTATACACCAGAATCTTGAAGAAATAGGTTCTAATGCAAGTGAATGAACGGACTTGCCAGTGACAGGGAATGAGAGGGCAAGTAGGCAAAGGGATCAAGTTTCCTTCTTTCTTCTGTGTCCTTGATACAGGTGCTACCAGCAGGTGTGGCCCAGATTAGAGGTTTGATCTTCCCATCTCAAAAGATCTGGATTAACAGTGGGTCTTCCTACCTCAAATAGTTTAAGAAAAGTCCCTTACAGATGTATCGCAGAAACTTGGGTTTTAGTTAGTTCCAGATGTAGTCACCTTGACAACCAAGAACATCCATTACAACTAGAGAGCATTGTTTTGCCCTTCTCTCTCTTGGGTTCCCTAAATGCTGCCACTCCATCTCACTTGCTGTATGAATTGTGCTTTCTCTGTCCTGGCCACAGATCAGAAATGACTGTGTACCCCTACTAAAGTCCAGATTTTGTGTCTCGTGTACCTTTCCTCTGTAAGTTTTAGTCTGTTGCATTTCTTCCTAATTAGTAAATGTGTGTGGTGGTTTGAATATCTTTGGCCCATAGGGAGTGGAACTGTTAGGAGGTGTGGCCTTGTTGGTGTAAGTGTGTCCCTGTGGGGTGGGCTTTGGAGGTCTCCCCCTAAGCTCAAGCTCCACCCATTGTGGAAGAGAGCTTTCTCCTAGCTGCCTGAGGATGCCAGTCTTCTCCTGTTTGCCTTTTCAACACGATGCAGAACTCTTAGCTCCTCCAGTGCCATGCCTGCCTGGATACTACCATGCTTCCTGATATGATGATAATGGACTAAACCTTTGAAAGTGTAAGCCAGTCCCAATTAAATGTTTGCCTTTATAAGAGTTGCCTTGGTCTTCATGTCCCTTCATAGCAATAGAAACCCTAACACAATGTGCATATGCTATTTTAATCAGTCAGAATTATTTAAGCATTTCTTCACCCCAACACCCTGTGTGTCTCTGGATATCTCTGGACAGTAGGAGCTATCATGCAGTGTCTACCACAGATGGTTGCTATTCTGTGCTTACTATGAAACTTTTCACTTCTATGTTTCTCACTGTGTCTCTGGAACAAACTCTCATTGACTCCATTGTGTAGAGAGCAAAGAGGAGAGCACCACAGCTTAGAAATTTACATAGGATCCTCAGTTACAGAGACAACTGGTAGTGAAGCCACGACCCAACATGGGAAATCCAGAGGCAGAGGGAGTCTAAGCTCTTAATGATTAGGCTTGATCTATGATTTAAATATTTTTTTTCCATTCTTTTGTTGTGGTTGTTATTCCAGACATTATCAAATCCCCTTTGGGGACTTAACTTTATTGGGAATGCTCCTTATGTGTTTCTACACATGTGATAAAATGTTAAATACCTAGAGATATGTAAAAGCTGATAAAATTTGATTAAGTGTGTACTATAGGCAATAGTATTTTATAAAATCAGTTTCCTGATTTTGATGATATATTTCAGTTACGTACATTATTCTCATTCAAAGAAGACAAATTAGGGTACAGTGGAATATTCTATACTGATGTTTCACATCCTGAGTGTCTTTAATTCTTTCAAAATAAAAAGTTGAAATACCAAGTTCAGTTTTTATTGTGTCTCCACTGAGATCTCTTTGCTTTTAATGTGGAATCCTTTCCCTTGTGGTAGGTAGGGGGACTTTTCTTCACTTCTGCCCCTTATCTTCTGGGGGTGGTAGTGGTGGGAGGATGTGGGGGGTGGGGGGTGTTTCCATCCCTGTTACCCAGAAGGATGATGTGTTCATTCAAAGTTTTGTCTCCAGGCTAGATAGGGTTGAATCCACAGACTAGAAAGTAGCTTCGACTTTCAATAAACCCACATTTTAATATGTCATATAGCAAAGGTATCATATAGCAAAGAACCTGGCCAAGATATAGGCTGGACTAGGTTGGATTGAAATAGATAAAGGCAGGTTTATTAGATGGTGATCCCAGAGGATGGGGCTGAGGAAGTTGCGCATGTAGGCTAGGGTGGGGAAGTTTTGTTGACTTTAGGCAAAGGGTGACGATGAGTCAGCCATAAGCTAGGTTTGTGCCCAAGTATGGTTAAGAGCTGACCATTTAGGCAGGGATTTGGGTGCTGGCAGCATCGGGGGGGGGGGGGGGTCTGGAGCAGAGGTTCTGACAGATGCCAAGAACACAGAACTAGACTCTTGAAGTCATACCTTGTTCTGAGGTGGGATTGGGGGGAAGGAGGGTTGATGGGGTTTCCCAGCTTGTGCAGGGGCAAGCAGCTGTTCCAGCCTAACAGGAGGTGGAATGACTTAGAGAGATGGAAAGGACTTCTGTAGTCTGCAAGGGAAGGTAGGAATCATAATATTTCAGCAGGAACTAACAGAAAGGGAGTAAATAACAATTATAACACAGCCCAGTCTGGTAAGCCATACATTTATTAGGGTTACATGGAGGCACATGTTGGGTGACTCCCTAGGTGGCTACGGACTTTTACTTTGTGCATTCTCTGTTGGCGGTGCCACAAAATGTCTGTCAGTTGTTGGCTGCATAAGCAGTTAGAGTGCTATAGATGTGACCTGCTGACTCATCTGTTGTCTGTGCCTTGGACTACTTGCTGCCTGACCCTACCTGCCCTTGGGGTTTGGGGGTGAGGTTGCACAGAGTCAACAACAAAGACTCCACAAGCAGGAGAGAAACGCTGCAGCAAGTTCCTCTAATACCTCCACCTGAGCCCCATTGGTCCAAAGAAAGCGTCTCTTCTAAATAGTGGCTTCTGATTGGCTGGCATTGTCTGCACCAGCCATCCTTGATTTCTCCGGCAGTCCTCAATTAGGTCCTCCTGCAGGAAATGCTTTTTCGGGTCCCTGGCATTGACATAGAGGTGACCCCTCTATTCCTGTACACTTATCTTTGAAGGAAGACTTAAATGCAAACACAGGAAAGGGAATACGGCAGGGTGGAACTGAGAACAGAATATACAAAGACCTCTGGCAAGAGAAAGAATGGCCAGCAAGAAGCAAGTCAGAGAAGGATTCAAGTGACCTTGGAATCTCAAGGTCAATGACATTTCTGTGTGCAAATCACAGGTAGCTTGGAATTCATTGTAATTCTTAACTTGTTTAAAATATATTTTTAGGATTATACTGAATTACATTCTTTCTGTGATACCCAAATTCCACTATCCCCAGTTCACAAGATATAATCAGGTGATTATTTGCCTGATTTGAACTGTTGAATCCTGCCTTGTATACTTTTCAAATTTTTCAAACGATTCGGGTATTTTAGAAATTATACTGACCCTACCTACAGCACCTAGCCCTGAGGTGTGCCAGCTGCACATTATTAAAAAGGAAAGGAAAAATATTGAATTATCCAAAGGGAAGATTGAGAATTGAAGAGCAGTTGCAACCAGTCCTTTTCCTGAAAGTTGGTGATGCTGAAACTCCCTCTAAAGAATAGAGAGAAGCACTTTTATACTCTGTGTTACTGCTGCTTTGAGAAACCCCTGGAATTCCTCAGGAGGGGAAGCCAGGCTTCTTTCTTTAGCTGTTAAAATAGGTCAGGGCGCGTGATTATTTCAGTGTCTCCATTTCTCTTATTCTATTCTACAGTTTCCCAGTGTGTGTGTCTCTCCTGGGGAACCATAGGGAAAACAAAAAAATGTTTCCTGAGCAGTTTTATCTCAGAAATAATATCACAGATATAAAGTGTATCCTGCCATGGACTCACCAGCAGGGGAGACGGGCTAGAGAGGCAGCATTCCATCAGAGCCCCTCAGTAACTGTCAAGGATAATAGTCATCTCAGGAGGGCAGTCAGGAAGTGGCCATGGAGGGAGGTGAATTAATGAGGAAGAGGCATTGCACAGGAACCCCCACCCCATGCCATTTTCCTCTGCAGATGCCTTCTGTCCCCAGGTGGAGTTTTCAGTATGATGGCAGGCCCGTGGGATGCGGGTGTCTGATGTGGACAGTTAAGATGCTCCGTAACTCAAAGACTGGGACACCATTGAGATGGCTGATGTGTGGGCAGCTTTCATTTGACATGGTCTCCTGATAGTGGCAAGCCAGAGAGATTGAGAGAGAGAGAGAGAGAGAGAGGGAAAGGGAAAGGGAGAGGGAGAGAGTTGTGTGTACAGAACTGTTTGTGTCTGTGTGTATGCTGAAGAGCTATGTGTGAATGTGTTTGTGTGTGTGTGTGTGCATCTCTGTGTGTTCACACATGCATGCCGCAGAGCTGTGTGTGCAAGTGTACAAATGTGTGTCTCTGTGTGTGCAGGTGTGCATATTTCAGAGCTGTGTGTGTGTGTGTGTGTGTGTGTGTGTGTACACGTGAGTTTGCATGCAGATTTGTGCTGCAGAGCTGAAGTGGAAACATCTAGTTTCTTTGGAAAGTTAGTTGTTTCAAATGACGTTTTTCTGGGGCATACAAGTGAAAGGATATCTTGCTAAAGAAAGGAGACACAGGTGAAAGAAAGGATGCTTGATGGAATATAAGTATGACACCACAGACAGTGGGAGACAGCCCTGAGCCTTGGCCTTTATACTAGCAAGGTGAGTCACCAGAAATAGTAACGCTGAGACTGAATTGTTTATTATTAATAAATGCTTAGGCCATAAGACACGCTTGTTCCCTAACTAGCTCATTACTTATATAACCCACTTAAATTATTCTATGCCTCCCATCTGATTAGTTACCTCTCCTCAGGTTTATGCAACTGTCTCCTTATCAGAGTTCCAGGTGAAATCTCCCACATCTGACTTTTTCCCAGAATTCCTTCCTCTCTCTCTGCTGGATGTCTCGCCTCCTATTTCCTGCCTCAGCTCATTGGCCACAGGCTTTTTTTTTTTTTTTTTTGACAGGTGAAAGTTTTATGTACTACACTAAAGATTCCCTCCACAACTGGGTGGCCAGATCTGGGTAGAATTCTTTGTAATCCATCTTGTCTTCTATCTTACTCTCTGTTGTGTCATGGCTGCTGTGGAACACTGAAATGACTTATATCTTCAAGGGGCCTAATTAGGCAGAAATTCATGTTTTTGAAACAAGACCAACTGGTTCCCATTGGCCACTTTATGTAAATCTTACTAATCGCTTTGTTTATCTCAACATCAGACCACATTACTGTCATTAGAGGTGATATGGATATCCATCCTTTAAAGTGATGTACAGTGCTGTTTTAAAAAAAACTAAAAATGCAAATAATCTTGAATACAAAAGAGCATATGACATAGAGCTGGAGAGATAGAGTCATGTATAAGGTATTTTTTTTTTTTAGTCAGTGTTTTCTTGTAGTGAAGAGACATTAACTACACTAACTCTTATAAAAGAAACCATTTAGTTGGAGCTCGCTCACAGTTTTGGAGGTTTAGTTCATTATCACAGTGGGGAGCATGGTGACATGCAGGCAGGAGCAGTGCAGAGAAGTTGGTGAGAGTTCTACATCCAGATCCACAAGCAGCAGGAAGGGAACATCAGGCCTGGCCTGCGCTTCTGAAACCTCAAAGCCCACCCCCAGTGACGCACTTCCTCTAATAAGGCCACACCTGCTATAACAAAGTAATACCTCCTAACTAACCCCTCTCAAGTAGTATCATTCCCCAATGATCATGCATTCAAATATATGAATCTACAGGGGACAATCTTATTCAAACCGCAATACTTGTTGCACAAACATGAGGCTAAGATTTCAATCCCCGGGACCCAGGTAAAGTCCTGTGAGTATGGCAGTCTGCATAATTCCAGCACACAGGAGGCAGAGATAAGGGTTCTCCTGGAACAAAGTGGCTGTCTAGACTACAAGAACTCTAGGTTCAGAAAGAGTCCATGACTCGATACATGAGGTAGAGTCTCATCAATGAAAACACCCAGTGTCAACCTGGGACTTCCACAGGCATGTGCACATACACCTTTGTCTACATGCATACAAACATAATCATACAAACATATCACACATACATGCACACCACACAGACACATACACATACAAAGAAAAATTGGTTAAAAAGAGGATGGCCTAGAAAGATGGCTCAGCAGTTAAGGGAAGCTGCTGCTCTTGCAGAAGACCAAGGTTGGCTTCCTAGCACCCGCATGGTCTCTCGTAGCCACCAGTAACTCTAGTTCCAGGGGATCCCACACCCTTTTCTTTGGACACCAGACATGTACAGCATATACACATATAATGAGTCAAAACACCCATACACAATTACAAAAACAATCTAAGAAAATACAGTGCCATGAACTACAGTTTCCCTATGTGCATGCTGCAGAGCTGTGTGTGTGTGCGTGTGCGTGTGCGTGTGCGTGTGCGTGTGCGTGTGTGTGTGTGTGTGTGTGTGTGTGTATGCCACAGAGCTTCTATGAAGATCAGAAGACAACTTGTAGAAGGCCATTCTCTCACCATGTGGGTCCTAGAGATGGAGCTCTAGTTGTCAGTTCTCAGCACACAGGAGGCAGAGATAAGGGTTCCCCTGGAAAAAAAGTGACTGTCTAGAACACTGAAAGTCTAGTGGCATTCAGGGTCCCTCAAACCTTGACCTTTTACACTTTTAAAATCTTCCCGTGAAATCCCAGGATCCTCTACGGACGGCTCACCCCTCCCCTTTCCATCAGCATTCCCACCTCTGCCAGTGTCTGCAAATCTCAGTGCTAGTCGATATCCATGATTCATGGTGCTGCCAAGCATGGGGGCATTTATCAGTCTGCAGAGTTAATCGGTGTTATAGGATCCTTTGCTTAGGGAGCAAAGTTAGATTTAGAAAACCTGGGGTGAACCAGGAGGTCTCAGGAGCAGCTGTATGGAGAAACGGATGTGGGCACAGGAGGTCAGGCTCCTGGTGCTCTGCTTCTTGGGAGCTGCCTTATATCAGAGAACATCTTTGTGACATGCAGGCACAGACGGGCTCCTAGCTCAGAGAGCGTGGGCACAGGGGGTAGGCAGTGAAAGCGGTGGAATATAAATTTGATAAGGACATGTAGAATCAATACTGATATAAGAAAGTAAATAGAACTGATTTATGCAATTATTATTTTTTCAGGATCTATTTGCAGCCTAATTGCCTGCGACATTAAGGCTGGAATACAAAGTACCAGCCCCACATCAGTGACCTTTGTATTGAGTGCTGTCTATTCCTCCTCCTCCTCCTCTTCTCTTCCTCTCCTCCTCCTTCTTCTCTTCCTCCTCCTCCTTCTCCTCATCTTCTTCCTCCTTCCTCATTCTTCCTTCCTTCCTTCCTTCCTTCCTTCCTTCCTTCCTTCCTTCCTTCCTTCCTTCCTTCCTCTCCCTCCATCCCTCCCTCTCCCTCTCCCCCTCTCTCTCTCTCCCTCTCCCCCACCCCTCTCTCTCTCTCTCTCATACCTGCTGTATGTGTAGTATAATAATCTTTCTCATTCTATGTAAAAATTCTCCCAACATCATGTGGGCCATCATGTAATCCAGCTCGGATGGTCAGGTTCGCAGCAAGTGTCTTACCCTTTGAGCTATGTCCCTACTTTCAATGACCCTAATTTGAGCTGCACGTCTGGTTCATACCAGTGGGAATCAGCATGTGAAACAGACAGCCATCAGAGTCCCTTGTCTGAGTGTTTCCTGACTTGATCAGTTTATTGGCTGATTACACAAAAAATGGAATTAGGTGTTTATGTTCTGTATTATTAGGGAAATTGCACAATGTACTTGTATACCTGAAAAAGTGCCAAACTACAGCTGAGTTGACATAACTTCTCCTCCTTCTTCCCCTCCCTTTCCCTCCCTTCTTTCTTCTTTCACTCCCTTGTTCATAACCTCTCTTTCCCTTCCTTCCTCTTGGTGACTTTTCTTTGTTTCTATGTCCCTCAGACATCTCCACTGGCTCCCCATCCTTCCCAGTCCGCATTCTTGAACTGCGCCCATTTTGAGTGTCTGCAGAGTGGCTTCTGCAGTTGCTGTTCTAGAGTCTGCCTGTAGCTTTCCTTCACAGGAACCACAACAGCTGCAGTTGGTGACTCAGACGCACAGGAAGCCACACTGATGCTTCCTCTGCTCCCTTTCCTCCTTGTCTCTATTCTCAGATGATTCTTGAAACTTTTTATAGGAAATGAAACCAGGAAATCAGACTGAACATAAAAAAGCATTTCCAACAAAAGGACTCGCCTCCGAAGACCATGAAGCGTGAGGAAGTCTTAGAGATGATGCTAGCAAGCCAATTAGCTTGAAACTCAAGGAGAATGTGGAAGAAGAACAAGAATCTGAGTTGGAATTTCATGTGTTTCTTCAATCCATTGCTACCTTTTGATGTGCATACTGTTACTCAGTATGGGAGGTGCGGAGACTGAGGGCCAGTGATGTCATCATCCTGTGCTGTGTGCACACTCACAAACCATGCTCCACCCACCACTAGACTTCTTACTGTTTGCCAACAGTTCCTTTTTTCTTTTACAGACCTGTTATTAGGAACTCCTGGACTTTTCCACCAGTGAGGTCTCCTTCTTACAGGTTGAAATGCATGGTTCAGTTACCCTTGCTAACCGTCACCCTCCCCACCATGGTGCTGGCAGAAAACAGCACCTCTGATATGGATTTTGAAACACACTTTAGAAGTCTAAGGTTCACACCACTCATTGTACACAGCATTAAAACAGACCTTTGAGAAACTGGCTCGGTACCTTCTTAGGAGTTTGGATTTTGGGGTCAGATTGTCTTGGTCAGGAATGTAGGCTTTTCGCTTTCAGTCATGAGTTCTTTAACAGTTGAATTGCCTTGATTGTGCTTCAGTTTCCTCCTCAGTGGATAAGGAAAACACAATAGGAATCACAGAAAGAGCTAAACAGCACTACGGGGAAGAATACTTGGAGAATTGACTGAAGAGCACAGGGTACCACCCCATCTACGCACACACCTCTCACACCAAATTAATTAATCTTAAAATATATTTACTTATTATTTTTATGTGTATGGGTGTTTGACTGAATGTGTTCTTGTGCACCATGTACATGCCTGGTGCCCAAAGATGCCAGAAGAGGGCATCAGGTCATCAGGGACTAGCATTGTAGTTGTGAACTACAGTGTGGGTGCTGGGAACCAAACTCAGGGTACTTAACCCCCTAGCATATTGCCATGTTCCAAATAGTTATCTTTTAAAGAGATAACAACAACACAACTTAGCTTCAAAACAAATTCAGTTTTTTTTTTTATTAAATCACATTACACAAGGTGAATGAAATGTCTTGAAAGATCTTGCTAGATTGCATGCTGCCTTTGATGGCTATGGGATATGTGGGAATCCCCCTTGCAGTGTAGGGAGCGTCTCAGCCTGACACAGGGAGGCTCACCATTGAGTACTAGCTATCTGCCATCTTCCATTTGTGGGGAATCCTGAAGCAACCGTGATGCCCATTGGCCAGAGACAACCTTGCAGCCCAGGGGATTAAAGCATTTGTGAGTCACCTCTTGCCTGTTTGGATGGATGGCAGAGAAAGCTGTTGTGCTTGCAGGTTTGGTAACGGTGGTTAAGCTGCACACTGGGGCAGATGGGGGGAGTGGCTTGTGGCTAACCCTCTTCTACTCCCTTTAAAAATCCACATAGATCTGAGATGAGATCACTTTGTTAACATCTTTCTTCAGTTGCCAAATTGTTGTGGTTTGAATAAGAGTGCCCCTTACAGTTTCAGGTATTTGAACACTCATCCTCAGATGGGGCCTGTGAGGGGAAGTGGCTCGCCCTGGCTGGAGGAAGTGCATCTCTGGGGACTGGCTATGAGGATTCAAAGTGTCCCTCTATTCCAGTTATCTCTCTCTCCCTACTTGCTGTTTGGGGTTAAAGATGCAATCTCTCAGCCTCTTGCTGCCATATCTCCTTCACCATATGGTCTCTGTCTCTAAAACCAAACCACAGGCAGAAATAAACTACCTTTAGGATTTTATTACAGCAACAGAAAAGGACCCAAGTCAAATATGCTCTCTTCTCTGTCTCTCTCTGTCTCTGTCTGTCTGTCTGTCTGTCTCTTTGTCTCTCTTTCTCTCTCCCTCTCATATTTAAAGACCACTTAATATAATCTCATACTATCCAGAACATGGAAGTGCTCAGTAGACATTTTAACTTGAAGACTGAATGCAAATTGAATTTATTAATAACCAAGGGTGTGCCATATTCTTTGGGGGGAGGGAAGAGAAGATGTGGTTATAGATGAATGAAATATAAATCTGTGCTCTTAATTAAACTTACATTCTTGAAAATAATAAAGTCATAAATAAAACAGAAAATGAATGGTGTGCAAAGTGATTAGGAGGGTGTTAAGAAAGAAAAGCCTGGGAGAGGGAGATGTGTGGAGGGATGGATGTAATGCTAAAATTTTAGAACAGAGCTGTGAGGGAAAGCAGGCTTCTTGGGTTAATATGCATACTACTTGAAGTGAGAGTAACAGTGATGTTCACATCCATACACACAAATGTTCCAACATTATAACTCACAGTAGCAAGGTCTTTATAAAGAGACATTCCGAACCATAAAATACATCTTCATCATGACGGACTTGAAAGTTATGTGTAATGTCATTTGGCTGAAAACCTCAAACATTGAGGAATTGGATTATCAACGCATGTTTCTGGGTTCTGTGTTCATGGATTAGGCATGTTCAAGCACATAATCAAATACAGCTGTGTAATTCAAGGTATTATATATTTAGTTTTAATGAAAATATTCTCTTTTTCTTCATATCAGGAAAATAGCTATGTTGATAATCACATCTTTGACATGACTTTGTTTTAAGAGCCTACAAGATCAAAAGGAGAATATAGTTTTATTTTAGTAATCAAATATAATATTTTTCAACAAAATAAAAATAATCATAAAATGCTTTTGAATAAATTGTTTTATAAGCACTTTCAAAGACATACTCTAAAATATTTAAGCTTATAAACTAAGTTTAAAAGGAAAATACAACACAAACCACAAATATTGACACCTTACACTGAAGTTTATCTTAAAATGATCTTTAATTGTTTTATTGAAAATACAACTGAATTGTTTAGAGTCATTTTCTGAAAATGACACCACCCCAAATGTCTGCCTTCAGTGTCTGTCTAGTCTTTAAAGAAAAGCTTTATACATTCAGTTTGTGCTTCCTTTAGAATTCTGTATATATAAATTTTAGAAAAAACCATTCTTCGTGTGTTTGCTTGCATGCGTGTGTGAGACAAGTTGCATTTGATTAGGATGATATTCTCCAGTTTTATCTATTTCTTCACAAAAAAGATAATTTCATTCTGCTTAAGGTATGAGAAAAATGACACCACACACATGTATTTACACACATGTATATTTATATGTACATGTACATGTATATGTATATGATGTATATTTTGTATATGATGTATATGTATATACTGCACATTTCACCTTTTATTTATTTATTCAGCTGATAATGAAGATTTGGCATCCTAGCTTGTTCCATGGCTTGTCAATTGTGAGTAACTCGCGCAAAATTATGGGCACACACATCTCTACTGCATGGGCATACCTGTCTCCAGTGCATGGGCATACGCATCTCAGCTGAATGGACATACATGTTTCCATTGCATGAGCATACACATCTCCACTGCATGGGCATACATGTCTCCATTGCATGGGCATACACATCTCGACTACATGGGAATACATGTTTCCATTGCATGATATATACAACTCCATTGCACGGGCATACATGTTTCAGTTGTACAGGCATACACATCTGCATTGCATGGGCATACATGTCTCCATTGCGTGTTGACCTTTTCCTTCAGGTACATACTCAGGAGTGGCATATTTGGATCAAACAGTAGCTGCTTTTTGTTTTTAACTGTATTTTTTAAAGAAACACCATATTTGTTTCTTTTTTTTTTTTTTAAAAAAACCAACTACTTTAGCATTATGAATTATGTGTCAACCACTCTTGCCAACTGTCACTAATGTTACACTAATACATGAGTTTCCCCAGAACTACATATGGGAACAGATAAAGAAATAAGGAAATGGATTTTCAGCATTATTAGAAAATTACATTTCATTAAGCAAGGCACTGTGGCATTTATGCCCAGAGGAAGGTCTCAATGTCTTGATTAGATTATCTTTCCTCTTCCGCAATGCATTAATTATATACTGGTTTATGGTCGTTGACTATAAAACTTCTCTCTGCAAAACTGTATACGTTGTCAGCCAGCGCACTCTCAAGAAGCAGGAGCTGTGGTTCAAGGCCTTTCATATCTCTCCCTCCCATGCTGGAGACAGTTGGAGCCTCAGACTGGGGGTAGGACTTCAAGGCCCATAACTACAAAGGAATGGCTATTAATAAATCTCGATGTGGGCAACAATATGCATGTTTCATTGGCTTTCCTGTAGCTGGCACCCAAAGATGTGGCAAGAGGCTCTTTGCTGCACAAGATGTCAGGTAGCAAAGGAGAGAGGAACACTGGTGCATGTCTGCGATCCCAGCACTCAGGAGGCAGGGGCAGGAAGATTTACCACAGATTCAAGACCAGTTTGGTCTGCATTGAGAATTTTCCTGGCCAGCAAAGGCTTCAAACACACACAAACACACACACACACACACACACACACACACACACACACACACACGGAAGCTCACAACTGTAACTTCAGTTCCAGGAATCTGAATACCCTCCTCTGGCTTCTCTGGGTACCAAGCACACATGCTGTGCACAGATATGCATGCAAACATAAGACTCATGCACATACAAATAAACAGGAGGTCAAAGAAGTCATGCATATTCCTTGATATGCATCACCTATCTGAAAATGATCAAAGCTCTTACTGATAAGGAGAAAAGCCGGGCTACTCCGCAGCTCAGCTGGACAAACCCAGGTCTATTCCTTCACACAAATAGCTTTTTGGTGGTGTATGTGGACTCACATTAGAGCGTTCAAAGAGAAAGATAGGCTCCAAATGCCTTCTAGGGATGGAGAGTAGAAATCAAGACCTTTGGAATGGAGCTCCCTGCACTGTTCCGTAACTAGATAAGAGGGAGACTCACAAAAATCAAATCTGTCTGTATCATCCTCGAGGGGACACTCACCTTTACGATGCTATAAATTACTAAGACATTCTAAACTGCAGCAGCCTCGTGATAGGTTGGTAATAAACACACTAAAAATAACCACTTGATAGGATGAAGCCCACACTACAGTTAGCTCTCACCAAGGACTCAGAAGAGATGACCTTGAAGTGTGCCACTCACTGACACCAAGCCTGGGTGTCTGAGTCTTCCATTGCCTATGGGAAGAGCCAGTGGGTCTCAGGGTATACAACCAGCCATCCTCTGCCTCTCCTGCTTTCCCCTGGCAACCGTCACTAAGACCAGAGTCATTGCTTAACTGCAATGACTTAAGAGAGCTCTCTGCAAGGAGAGAACCTTTACACTCAAATCTGCAGTCTAATTCTTCAGAATGTTTTCATTTCTATTTGAACGTATTTTGTATTCATAGCAAAACAATCAATGCATGGCAATTCTTGAAAAATCAGGTGTGTGAGCATTGGTTAAGTTTTCTCTGGATTTTTTTCTTTTCTTCCTGTTTTAGTTTTATTTTAATACAAGGCTGGCCTGGTACTTGCTACATGAAGGCTGAGACGGCTTCAAATTTGCAGCAAGCCCCTCTGCCATTGCTGTATCTTGAGGCATTAACTCAACTTTCATAAATTTGTTTTTTAAATCGAAAGGCAAAAGTAGTGTACAACCCTGTCACTGAGATCGACTGACCCTGGGTAGAGTGAGGATCTATGGGTAATCGACAGAAACCGGATACCACTGACCCTGGCGTGGAGTGAGGATCTATGGGTAATCGCCGAGAGAACTGGATACTGGGAATGTATTTTCAGCTTCCCACTTTTGGCCTCCAGAGTGAGAGGACTTAGCTTCTCAAGGGCTGCGAAGGAAAGAAGAAAGGGAGCACACAGCCTTTCTTGTCAGGATTTTCCCCACCTTTTTCCTTCTGTGCAGTCTCGTCTGATTCCACAACATCACAGCCATATTGTTTATGCATATTGCATGCGTCTCAGCAGACAGTCTTCAAAGTTGTGGTTGTGTGGTCTGCCATCAGGAGCCTCTTTATCTTAAGTGTCGTTTATGCTCCTTCGGGCCGAGTGACAGGGATTGTGTGTTTTGAAATGTGTTCCCAGGGCTGTATAGTCATATGCGGTAGTCTTATTTTTAAATTTCATATTGAACAGTATTTTTATTACTCCAGTTTCAGAAGAGCCCCAAGATTATATTCACGTGAATTATATATTAGTTTCTTTTTAAATAATGAGCTATGAAGAAGGCAGTAATGTGTAGACGAATGAATTATATATTAGTTAAGAACATAAACATTTTGTTTTTTATGAAGATAAATGTAAGTATAATAAAAAATAAGTTCTTTTTAATTCTCAGACATACACAATTTCACTTTTGAAAGGGCTCATTAATGTCAGAGTTTCATCCTAATTCTTTTAATTTTCAAGAAATCCCTGTGCCAAAATATAACTTTTAAGAATATATATATATATATTCTTAAAAGTTATATATATGTATGTATGTATATTTCCATTTTGTTGAATTTCTATGCATTGTATTTTTTCTTTTTTTCTTTTGGGGATTGAGCCTGGCACCTCTAGAATTACCTTAAAACTCATTATCAGTTATTCAAATTGGTTGTTGCTGTCACACCTGACACTTTGAAAGCTAGCCTACTTTCTTAAAATGATATGACATTTTCCATGGCAAAAGCAAAAAACATTCTTAGTTTGCGAATAAGTAACCATGAAGATACCTTAACATCTCTTCCAATAGCTATACAAACTTGAAACAAAGCACTGCACATCTCAGACTGAATCAGCGACAGCCGTGAAGACAGACAGACAGATGTGAGGAATGGCTGTATGACTCCTGCCAGGGGCTGCTTCAGGACTGATGCCTTTTAAACAAAGGAAAACTGGTTTTTACAGGGTTAACACGTCATATTCAGAGTGACACAGCAAAATGCTCAGTGCGAGAAAGTGAGGCAGTGGGCTGTGTGCCCTTCATAGGAACGCTGGGCTGCAGAGATGGCTCGGTAGTAAGAGCATTTTGACCCCGGGCTCTGTGCCCACACCAGGCAGCTCACAGCCAGCTGTAACCCCAGCTCTGACTTCTTTAGGTAGTACACACACACACATATGCATACACACGTACATACACACATACATACACACACTCATACACACATATATACATACATTCATGTACACATACATGCATGTAATTTAAAATAAAAATACATAACGAATTCTCACCTGAAGAACTTCAGATGGCGGAGAAGCATCTTAAAAAATGCTCAACTTCATTAGTCATTAGGGAAATGCAAATCAAAACAACCCTGAGATTTCACCTTACACCAGTCAGAATGGCTAAGATTAAAAATTCAGGAGACAGCAGGTGTTGGAGAGGATGTGGAGAAAGAGGAACACTCCTCCACTGCTGGTGGGGTTGCAAATTGGTACAACCACTCTGGAAATCAGTCTGGCGGTTCCTCCGAAAACTGGGCACCTCACTTCCAGAAGATCCTGCTATACCACTCCTGGGCATATACCCAGAGGATTCCCCACCATGTAATAAGGATACATGCTCTACTATGTTCATAGCAGCCCTATTTATAATTGCCAGATGCTGGAAAGAACCCAGGTATCCCTCAACAGAAGAGTGGATGCAAAAAATGTGGTATATCTACACAATGGAGTACTATTCAGCCATTAGAAACAATGAATTCATGAAATTCTTAGGCAAATGGATGGAGCTAGAAAACATCATACTAAGTGAGGTAACCCAGACTCAAAAGGTGACTCATGGTATGCACTCACTAATAAGTGGATATTAACCTAGAAAACTGGAATACCCCAAACATAATCCATACATCAAATGAGGTACAAGAAGAAAGGAGGAGTGGCCCCTTGTTCTAGAAAGACTCAGTGAAGAAGTAAAGGGCAAAACCAGAACGGGGAAGTGGGAAGGGGTAGGTGGGAGGACAGGGGGAGAAAAGGGGGCTTATGGGACTTTCGGGGAGTGGGGGGCTAGAAAAGGGGAAATCATTTGAAATGTAAATAAAAAATATATCGAATAAAAAAAAGACAAAAAATAAATACTAACTATAAATAAATAAATAAATAAAAGTACACTTCTATCCTACGTAAAATACTGATACTAAAAGAAAAAGATACTAAGACTCAATTTAAAGCAAAGTAATTTTTAAAAAAATCTAATAAAACACCCCCCCCCCTTGGAGGCTTCCTGGGAGTGGAAATGTATTTTATACCTCTTTATTTGACTTCTGTTTACCTGTTATTCATTTATATGCTTTATAGATAAATAGCTCTCTAGGTTTATTTCCTTGAATTTATAAATACAGTGACTGTAGGAACCAAATGGTCGGAGTTCTGTCTAGGGAAACGGCTCATTTGGGGGTGGAGGTGGGGGTGGGGGTGGGGTGGGGTGGGGTTAGGATATAAACTGCTTCTACATGAGCGTACTGAAAAGAGGCCCATTTCATTTCCTTGGCTTCTCACAGAAAGGCATTTTTTTTTAATCATTGTCTTCCATGAAATATAATTTCAAGAGGAAGTCTCTCAAAGAGCACAGTCATATTTTGTCTTTTAGATGGTTTGTATTTAGCAATCTTGGGTGTTCTAGGTCCCCAGATACTACAAAAATTAGGTAACTTGGGGGTGGAGAGATGGCTTGGTGCTTAAGAGCATTTGCTGCTCTTGCAGAGGACCTGCGTTTGGGTCCCAACAGCCAAGTTTGGTGGCTCACAACCTGTAACTCTAGCTCCAGGGGATCGGACACCCCCTTCTCAGCCTCTTTGGGCATCTGTACACATGTGTGCAAGGCCCCCTCCCCACGTAATTAAAACCAAAAAAAGTCATAAAATAGATAAATTCAGTGTCACAAATTGAATCCATGTTAGGTGGCAGGAATTGAACTCCAAGATGGGCTTTCTACAGTGCTTACCAGGGACCTTTGCTGACATTAAAATGTTTCACTGGTAGTTGGAAGTTCATAATTAGGTGCAGGGTATGGAATCATTTCAATGCTTTGTAATACATATATTGGTAAGTCCCAGAATAGCCTGAAATCCGGTGATTTTATAGACAAACTACATTGGAATAGGCTTGGCTTCCAGGCGTGTGTTGCTTCCTTCCCTAGAGAGGCTGATGTTTATCACATCAGAGTGATTCTTTGCTTTGGAAAATGGGATAATCTGCAAAAAGAGAGCAAGCTTCACCTCAAGGTCTGTTTGTGTGTTTTCTCGTTGGCTAATGTTGCCAGGTGGAGGTTGGAGGAGCTGGCTTAACAGCAGAGTGAGCACAGGCCATCTGAAGGACCTGTCAGGCTTTCTTGTGAATGCAAAGTTGGAAGAGAGTCCCAGTGGCCTGTGTGAGGACTCAGGCAGGACTGTGGCTGCTGCTACTTTTACTGGCAAATGGTGGCCGAGTGCCAAGTCCCGCTCGGCTCACACAGCTGTTGGCGGTGATTCATTTCCCTTCATTTCCCAGCTGACCCATTCAGCAGGCAGGTCACAGGGTTTTGAAGCCCAGTTGCTAACCTCGTGCGGAACTGGGTCCCCCTTTTGAATTGTGGGAGCATTTTAAAGGCTCTTGTCCTCAGAGGCAGGGCTGTTTCTACTGCCAGAGCATGCCAGCAGACAGGAGAAGCTGTGAAACAGTGATTCTTATGGTTGGGCATTCAGGGTTTGGTGTCATTGTCTGTCACACTCTCTTGCTTTCTCTCAAGCCACTTCTGACATTAGCATGCCATACTAGCTATGGTGACAGTGCTTGGAGTAGAGAAGGATCTTCACAGTGGTTACCATGGCTGTCTGACTAGTCAGAACTCACTTCCTCCTGTGTTCAAGAAATTCCTGATATCTCCAGGGAGGTCAGGGGAAAGCAATAGGCCCCCTGGAGCTGGAGTTACAGGTAACTGTGAGCTGTCACCCCTGGGTGCAGGGAACAGAACTCTAGTCCTCTGAAGAGCTTAACCACTGAGGCTCTTAACCCTTATTACCATCTCTTTCCACAGAAACACAAGTCATGGAGGTGGGCTGATTGCTCTGTTGGTGAACTGCTTGCCCCATAGTTTAGATCCAGAGTTTGATTCCTAGATTTTCAATAAAAAGATAGGCATGGTGGCCTGCTTGTAACCCTAGTGTACAGGAATCAGGGACAGGAGACAGGAGACAGGAGAAATCTCTGGGGCTCTTGGATAGACAGACTATCCTAAATGGTGAGGTCACAGTCCCCCATGAGGGACTCTGTCTCAGAAGATAAAGTGAGGAAGAATCAAAGAAGACATCTGATATTGGCCTCTGGCACCCATTGCTATGAATGCACCCATAAACACTTACACGTAAATGTCACACAAACACACACACAAAGACACATATACCCCATGGCTTGAAAACAATACACATACAATAGACACCTTAGATTATGGTTTGTTCTGCCACTAATGACCACGTGTCTTTGGAATATCACTCAGCATTGTATAAGCAAATGACTGACTCTAAATGTCAGAAAGTAATCATGAGCTTTCCAATCTGAAATAATAGCATGTGTGCTGGATGGTTTTATGTCAACTCCACCCAAGGTAGCGTCATTTGGGAAGGTGAAAACTCAGCTAAGAAAATGCCCCCATCAGATTGCCCTGGGGCAAGCCTGTGACACTTTCTTACTTCGTGACTGATGAGGGAGGACCCAGCTTTCTGTGGGACCCATGGTCTGGTGATCATGACTTCCCCAAGAAACCAGGCTGAGCCATCCATGAGTGAGCAAGGCAGTAATTAACATTACTCCTCCACAGTGCTTGCATCCACTCCTGTTCCTGCCTTGACTTCCCTCAGGGACACATTGTGTTTTGTGAGGTGAATTAACCCTTTCCTCCCCAGGTTACTTTTGGTGGTGGTGTCTCATCACAGCAATAGAAAACCTAAGCTAGACAGTATATTTACAGTTAAGCCCAGCTTTTGTGTGCAACAAATGTCTTAATATGGTTAAAGTATATATTATACATTAATTATGTATTTCATGTTGTGATATTTTTATGCAGAAAGAAGATTTGAAGAAAGCAAGAGGTGCTGAAAATATAAGCATTAATTGTTTGATCCATATGGGTTAATAGTAAATCAAATAAACGAGAGGAAAAAGCCAATCTAATTCTACATTTAATTGCCCATTCAGTTTAGCCAAATACCAGTTGACCCCATGTGCAGCGACATAGAAGACCATCTGCCAGGGGGTCTGTTGGGCTCGCTACTTGCCAGGATTGTATTTGGCAGAGGACAACCACACAAATCTAAGTCTGGACACTAAGGTCCAGTGCAAAAGCTATTGTCTCATTGATGGGTACTTTAGGAAAGCTACCTTTGTATGGTGTAATCTCTCTCGCTCTCTCTCTTCTCTCTCCTCTCCTCTCTCTCTCTCTCTCTCTCTCTCCCCACTCCCCCTCCCTCCCCCCTCCCCCCCCCCCCCCCCCCGCCTCCACACAAACACACACACACACCTACCTTTAGAGGCATACCTTAGGAAAGCTACTTTTGTATGGTGTAATTTTGGATGATGTTACTTTTATCCCTATGTATGTTTTTATTTTACATTTTCATATGAGGACCATTACTACTTGTGAACAATTTACACAGTAAACAAATGTGAAAGCAACCAATTACTCTGTCTTTAAGCTCTGAAGACAGAGATCTTCAGAGTTTTCTAGATTCTAAGTTTCACCCTAAGAGCTGATAGTCCTTTCTTGCAGGACAATGGCCTGGCAGGCCCACCTCTCCTGGTTGTGTGAAAAGGGTCCTTAAATGGAGTGTCCAAAAGGTTCCCAGACACTCACCCACATGTAATTCCTCCAACAGCGAACATTTGTTAAATGTCCAGAGTGCATCTTTTTAAAATCCCTTTATGAATAACAATTACAGATTTTTGATACAATGAGGACAATGTATCAAACAACAAGCATTAGTGAAGGACCGTCTGGCTTTGGACTAGGCAATAGGAGAAACACAGAAGCTCCTGGGATTTCTTCCCTGTGTTTTCATGATTAAACCTCAGCACAGAAGGATGAGAGGAAATGAGCTCAGCTTCTAGAAGAGACTGACTACACCCAATCTCTGTCAAAATCCAGTATGAGAGTGTTTCTCCTTATACCATCAAAAGACAAACAGAACTGACACAAAACCCAAGTGGGCATTTTTTTCTATATTAAATGGTTACCAAGTAGGAGAGACAAAGAAGAGAAGAGATTTTCATAAAGCAGACCACCACCCTGAGCTTACTGATAAAAATGTGATGGAGGCTAGGCCACAAGGCTCCTTCCTCCCCTTTTACTCTTTTATCCTCTTCTTCCCCCTCCTGCATCCCCTCCCCCTCCAACTCTCTCTCCACCCCCACACTCTCACTGTTTCTCCCCCCCATTTCTTTCTCCCTCTCATTCTCCATCTTTATCTTCCTTTCCCTTTTTCTCATTTAAAGCATAGTCTCTCTGTGTTCACCAGAATGGCTGCAAATACACAGTCACAATGATCAGCATCTTGGCCCCAGTCTGGCAAGTACTGGGATAACAGGTACGCATGCACCCTCGTGCCTGGAAACCTAGACATTGTCCAGAACCTATACAATGGGCTCTGTGCTTTTGCTAAGGAAGCAGACTCACTTAGTATAGACTATATCTAACTCATGCTTAATTCAGGGTCCCAGCTAATATAAGACAAAGTCCTCATCAGAGATAATGGGCTTAATTTTAAAAACCTAAATTATTATCATTACTTCCACTAGTGGTGATCATTAGTAGGTGCACAGGGTTGGGTTTTCCTCTGAGTTATCTAGTGCTTCATCAAAGAACTGATCTCCTCTCTAGAATTTAGCAGGTAGGCACTGCCTGGATGAAGCCTGGCGTTTCCATCACAGTTGGCTTTCATGTTTCTTGCTACTCTTATGTTGATGAGATTATGATGTCTATATTATTTAGAAGAAGCATCTTTTTCATAAGACAGACACAATACTAGTTTCAAAGAGTAGAGCTGGATGACTCAGCAGTCATCTCTAATGACTCAGAGAGCTCTGGCTGCTCTTCCAGAGGACCTGGGTTTGATTCCAGCACCCACATGGTGGCTCGCCACCATCTGTAACCCAGTTCTAGGGGATCCAATACCCTTTTCTAACTTCCACAGGCACTATCCTCATGTGCACATGCTCACACACAGACCCAAGCACATACACATAAAAATTAAAATTAAAATAGTCAGACAGGATACCTGCCACCGCCTCTCTTCCAGCTACTGATTGACAAGTCGGTCTGCCTCACATCAGAGCGTATGAGCTGAAGGTCAGGATGGGAGTGTAGCCACGCAAGAAAACCAGTTCCAACAGCCTTATTCAGAAGAGTAAATGACGTTGGTGCTTATAGGCCTGAAAGGCTGGCTGAGCAGTCAAGGGCACTGGAAGCCCTTGCAGAGACTGGATAGCAGCACCCACATTTGATGGACCTGTAACTCCATCTCCAGGGGAACCGATGCCCTCTTCTGGCCTCCTCAGACACCTGCACACATATTTTTTTACATTCTCTCACACATGCATCAAAAACATCAAATAACATAAGTGGATTTTTTTTTTAAGTTTTACTGTTGACTACACTGGAGGCTAAAGCTTACTTTGTCTGTGTGGTACATCCTTGCAACACCAGTTAATGGAACATGAAGAGTCAAGGGAGAAGGGAACTGATGGTTTTGTTGGTTTGTTTGTTTGTTTTCTGTTTCTGTTTTTGTTTTTCTACTGAGTTGGCATTTGGATTGATCTTTGACATTTACATCTTCCATTCAAGACTTATTTCAGAAACAATAATCAAGCAGGCAACATGAGTTTTTTAAAAACTGACAAGCTGTTAATTCCACAGTGGTTTTTAAAGTACAAAAGAAACTGAGAGACTGCTTTACTATTGTTTTCTTTTAAAAAAAAATCCCAAAAGTTATTTATTTAACTTTATTTTATATACATTGGTATGAGGGCATCAGATACCCTGGAACTGGAGTTACAGACAGTTGTGAGCTGCCATGTGAGTGCTGGGAATTGAATCCCAGTCCTCTGGAAGAGCAGCTAGTGCTCTTAACCACTGAACCATCTCTCTAGCCCTCTTAAAAGTTATAAAAAGCAAATCAACCATAACCTTAATTTCTATGAACATTTTGAAAATAAGCCCAAATATGTTTGTGTTTACATATATTGACATAAGTAAAATCAAATAAGACTTATCTTTTTGTAAACTATATGCTTTTCACACTTAAACATTTTATGAACTGACAAAATGACTCAGTGGTTAAGGATGCTTCCAGTAGACTAGAGTTCCACTCCCAGCACCCACAGCTATTGGGCAACTCACAACTGCCTGAATCTCTAGCTCCAGGAGAACTGATATCTTCTTTAGCTTCTTCAGGCACCTGCATACACATGAACATACCCACACACAACACACATGTATGCACATGATTAAGAATAAAACAAATCTTTAAAATGCTATCATTTCTTGTGGTGTGTGTGTGTGGTATGTGTGTGTATGTATGTGCACATGCCACAGTATGTGCTACATACTGTGCTACAGTGTGTGTGTCTGTGTGCCACAGTATATGTGTACCACAGTGTGTGTGATGATTCAGAGGACAACTTCATAGAGTCACTTCTCTCCTATCTTTCTTTGGATCCAGAGAACAAACTCAGGTCATCAACCTTGTGTGGGATGTGCTCTTACCTGCAGGGGTCTATCCAGACTGTGATTAAACTCCGTGTCCTATTAAATTAATTAAATTAATTCTTAAATGAAGAAATGTCATAATTCTTCCAAATATGAGTTATTAACAACTGAAAACAATGATCCATTACTGTCCTTGTAAAAGAACTGTTTATTTAGTTTTTTATTTGTTTGTATGTTTACTTGTTGAGACAGGCTCTCATGAGGTAGCCTGGGCTGACCTGGAAGTCAGAAGGTGGATGAGACTGACCTTAGTCACAGAGATCTGCCCGCCTTTGTGCCTCTTAGGTGCTGGCATTAGAAAGGCATACACCATCACCCCCAGATAGATCCTACTTTTTAATTATGAATGTATGGATCTGTTTGCATATATGCCCATCCGTGCACTTCAGCGATGTAGCTGTGGAAGACAGGTTCCCCGGAGCCGGGGTTGTACACAGGTGGTTGTGGGCTGCCCGGTGTGAGTGCAGGGGGCCAAACTTGGGTCATCAGTAAGAGCAGTAAGTGTGCTTAACTGCTGAGCCGTCCTTCTGTCCTTCTTCTCTCTGCCCACCCCACCCCACCCCACCCTCGAGAATTCCTGTTCTTCTTGCTCTGACAAATTACTTGACAGAAGAAACTGAAGGAAGGAAGGAAAGAAGGAAGGAAGGAAGGAAGGAAAGAAGGGAGGGAAGGAAGAAGGAAGGGAGGGAGGGAGGAAGGAAGGAAGAAAGGAAGGAAGGAAGGAAGGGAGGAAAGGAGGAAGGGAGGGAGGGAGGGAGGGAGGAGTTATTTTGGTTCACTTGGGAAGCACGGCCACAGGAACTTGAGGCTGATGGTCGCCTTGTATCCTGTCAGGTAGCAGGGAGAGATGAAGTCTTCTGCTCAGTTCATCTTATCTTTTTATTCAGTTCAGGCTTTCAATCCATGGACAGTGCCAACCTTACTCCTGGTGAGTCTTTACTACTCAGCTAAACCTCTCTGAAAACTTCCTCATAGACACAGCTAGAGGTGTGTCTCCTAGGTGATTCCAAACCGTGTCAGGTTGACAATCAACTTCTTCCATCACACGTGTCCATTACGGAGTGTGCACCACATTTCTTTGTAGACTCTTCATTGCCTGACACCACGTCCTTCAAAAGACACATCCCACTGCAAGTTGTGGAACTTTTAAAGAGGAATCAAGAGAAGTTTTGCTATTCAGTGAGCAAACTATAAGGAGAAAAAGGCTACAAGACCAGGACTTGCATCTGGCAGGGACAGAACAGTGATGTCTGGTCTGGTGGTTAGACCATTCACAGGGCACGGCTCAAGCAAGGACGATGGAAGGAGCCACTGCAGGAGGAGAGCCGCCACACTGAGAAGGCACAAAGTCACAAGGGAGCAGCCTTATGAGACTCAGTAGCACTTGGGTGGGGCACCTGGCAAGTCTCTTAGATCTTAAAATGCTTTTAAAAGTTGGGCTAAGATTGTGAATCTTAATCTAACAGGTAAGATCCCTGGTATGTCCCTGAGGAGAGAATTGCATGAGCCATCTTGGGTTTAAAAGAACTTATTTGGGGCAGTGAGTTTGTTTGTTTGTTTATTACTTAGTCTCAGGCAGTCAAGCTGGGTTGACCTTGTATGTAGTAGATTATACCTTCTGCTCTCCAGGCTGCCGCCTCCTCCACCCCTTCTGGCTTCTCCATCTCCCGAGTTCTGGGATCATAGACATGTGTCAGTGAGTCAGGTTTATGCTGTGTCTCCATTGCTCTGCAACTGGTAGTAGCCCCCTTAGGACAGGGATTCTTAGGGGGTGACCCCAGAGCCGCAATGTCAGCATCATCTTGGGAGTTCCTCCGCTATGCAAATTCCCGGGCCACATTCCAGCCCAGAAACACACTAAATCAGAAACACAGCAGTCTGTTTGCAATGAGCCTCCAGGTGGTTGTGGTTGGCATGCACACTCACGGACCAGTGGACGGGAAGTGGAGGCAGGCATGCTTTTCCCATGAGTCATCTGATAGGACTTGGATTTATTACCTTCAGGTGTTTCAAGTCAAGGGTAATTCAGCCAGCGGCATGTTAACACATTGCCCACAGCATAAAGAGAGAGTAAAATTTATTCCTCCACCCAAAAGCACATACTAAAGTGGGTCTCCTCCTCCTTTGTTGCATTCCGTGCAAGTGATACAAAACATACGCTGACCTCAACTATTTTCTAAGAAATTAAATAGGGGAAAACAACAAACCCAAGGGCTCCACCTATCCCTAGACGCCACTATTTCCAGCTGGCTGAGCGCTGGAGCCTGGCTGCTTGTGCTCTGGAGGTATCTGATGTCTTCGCGCCAGTGGAACACTCAGAAACACCAGCTCTGCTTTGGATTTCCGCAGGGCTGTCTCTCAGAGAGTTCTTGATGGGGGAAGCATGAGATGCTGGTGAAAGTCAAAACCCAGGAATGCTGGCTCCGCGCTCATGCTGGCCCGGCTTGGCAGGAGACCTTTCTTTAGGTTCTGCTGAATTAGTTACTTTTCTCGCTGTGGTCAAAACCAGAAGAAAAGGCAGCTTAAAGGTTTATTTTGCTTCACAGCTTAAGGTGTGGGGTTGGGGATCAGTCCTTCCAGGTTGGGGAGACAAGGAGATGGGAGCTTGAGGTAGTGGGCTTCAGTTAGGGAGCAGAGAGCACGCGGTGAGACCGGAAGTGCTTTCATGAAACCCCAAGGCCAGCCTGCAGTAACCCACGTCCTCCAGTGAGGCTTCACCAACCCTCCCAAACAGCGCCACCAGCTGGGGCCAAGTGTTCAAACACAGGCGCCTAGGAGACATGTCTCCTTTAAACCATCACAAGCTCTAAATGTACTCACAATTTGCAGGCCAGGGCTCTAGGCCTGGTGCTTCCGAGTCCTGAGGGAGAAGGCACAGTTCGCTGAGTCAGGGCCTCTACTCCCCCAGAGGGATTCACTCGATACTCTGGTCTTGGTAAAATCACAATCCCCGCAAGCTCTGTTTTTCCAACACCGTATTTTGTTTCACAGACTACTTAGGAATATAATCAAACACCCCTAGTACCTGCAGGAACGCATAAGCCATAAAGAACTACCCTTGTTTTCTTTGCTGAGAAATACCACGGAGCTTTCACGATCCCTTGCAGAGGTGGGCCACGCATTCCTTATTGGCCGTCTGGAACAGTGGAAGCCTTCGGACTGTGGAGAAGTCAGCCACGCCCACGTTCCCATGCACATCATTAGATCCCCAAAGCAGAAGCCACAGGATTACCCCAGAATCAATTCTGAGGCTCTGAACAGACCACCCATCTCTCCTTACACATGGTGATGACTGCTGTGGGTGTTACCTAGCTCTTCCAATATGGAAGCATATTATATACACTAGATAATGTAGTATTATATATATATATATATATATATATATATATATATATATATATATATATGATATTCCATATAGAGCTATTGTGGGTTTGTAAAATGAGTTACATTATGGATCTAAATCAAGGATTTCAAACTCCTGTATTATGTTACTTTTCTATTGCTGTCAAAAAAAGAAAGAAGGAAGGAAAGAAAGAAACAAGAAAATCTAAGAAAAGACCAGTAAGATTGCTCAGGGAGCAAAGGTGCTTACTGCCTAGACTGATGACCTAAGTTTGGCCTCCCAATTCTCACCAGTTCTTGCCTTCTGACCTCCACATCCATTCTGTGCAACATAGGTACACAGGTACACACACACACACACACACACACACACACACAATCTGAAACCAAGAGCAGCTTCAGGTCAGTGTATGATTTCTTCAGAGCAAAGCAGAGGCTAATGAAACTAAGAACAAAATGTCAGAGTCCACTATAGCTAAGAGGAGCCAACCTCTGGTGTGGTGTAAAAGCATCCACAGACCTAGGTGGGGAAGAAACCATGTCAGATCTGGGAAGGGAGCTAAAGCCTCACTGAAGCCTCCTGTGAGGGTGGAAGATTTGGGATCTCAGTTTCAATCCCAGGAAAACCGACGTGGGAAAACTCCCACACAACCCATGTAAACTCATCCCCAGAAAGAGCTCCCTAACCCCACCAGACCTGAGAGGCCAGAGTCTGGGAAGGTCCCATACCCCTTGAGGAGGCCTGTGTCCCAGACCCTGTCTTTCATGGTTCTGGTCCTCAGTCCTGGTGACACAGCCCAGAGTCATGTGAGGGATGGAAGAGTTGCCCAGCTCAGACAGGCCTGAGCCATGTCTGGGGGAGACTGCTGTGGCAGACCCAGCTCACTGAGGAAGGCACTGGTCTAGGCTGATGGCCCTGATCTGGTCAGGAAAGCGAGCTGAGCATGAGTCAGAGAGGGAGCTGGACTAAGCCAGCAAGTCCCACTCCTCTGTGGCTCCTGTCTCCAAGTTCTTAACTTGACCTCCTGCCGATTTGGGACCCAAAAGTGTAAATCAAAAACCCTTTCCTCCTCTCTCAGTTGCTCTTGCTCAGGGTGATTTATTGATTGATTGATTGATTGCATTAAAAAACAACCTAGAGGCTGGCTTTGCTCCCCCTCCCATTTTTGTTTTAATTTGCACCACCACACACCGATGCCAGCCCTGCTGCCCCCAATGAGTGTAAGGCAGGCATATCTCACACCCTCCAAAGTACAACATGATTCCCCGTTTTAGGCCTGATGTTAGGTTACAAGCTGTTACTCAACCCAGACTGACAGCAGTCACTCTCTCCCTTTATAAGTGTATTTCTTTCTACACTAAACAACCCGACACACACACACACACACACACACACACACACACACACACACACACACTTCATTTCACCTCCTTCTCTTTGGGAGCTCATAAGGCAGCTATCTGGTATGTACCTCCAAATTGTGACAACCATCATTCTAGAGCCCCAGACATCTCTGCCACAGACAGAGAAACCAGGATTAAATCTCGGTCCTCAGTCAGGACCCAAGAGCCTTGATTAGCCCTCAGGTTAAGAGCTGGAAGCCTGCTGGAGGTCATTTTAGAAGAAAACTCACAGTGCATAAAAGGGCAGTGACAATTTCTTTACTCCTCGAGAAGCAGGGTCTGTTACCATGTAAGCTTTCTTTTATTAGAAAAGCCCCTGGCTGCAGGCCACCCATCCTGAGTCTCCTGGCCCCTGAGATGACTCCACGGGTCACTGGGAGTGCTACAGGCATTTCCGGGCATTCACTGGCACATATTTCATTCCAGGGCTATGCTAGTCTGCTGTTTCTGAGGTTTCTGAGACACCATCTTGCTCAGGATAAGAAGAAACCGTTAACATAAGTACAATGAAGGGGCCTGAGCATGTTATTCACAAAAAAGGTTCAGGGAGCGAAGGCACAGCTTGGCGGATAGGGCGTGGTGCAATTCATTGTTTCCTTTCAAACTTTCCATCATTTGTGACTTTTAAAATGCCAGTTCTGTGCTGAAATGTGGACGAGCTATATCAAGATGAGCTGATCTAAAGTCGCTGGCAGGAAAATGCAAAATGGAAGCAATTAAAATGACTTATCTGGTCTCATCTAGCCGGTTATCAACAAGGCGATTGGACAATTGGACACAGCATTGATTTCCAATAGATAATTCTTAGGGATAGTGAACACCATGCATTGCTATGCAGCACAGGGCATGGTGGGAGAGGCTTCATTTCACAAGCAGTCACTTGACATTCAACATTCAATTTAAACATTTACATCAACAGAGAAGTTCTGATGAAATCCTTCAAGCAGTGGGTTGCTTGCCCACCCCACTTACTGTCACACTAGTGCAAACGGACGTTAACATGCCCTCCCTCTTTCCTGATTGGGTATGCATGCAATTGTGAACACAATTGTATTTGTAAAAAAAAAAAAAAAAAAAAAAAAAAAAGTCATTTTTTTCCAAGAGGTAAAGATGAAAAGATTTCTCTTCCAATCCACAGAATGCCTTAAGAAATACCCTAATCTGTATCCCTTTGGGGGCTTGATCCTTCAGACTTTCCAAGGTTACTCTGTGCCGTGCCGACACTGGTTGAAAGGACAAAGTACTGCATCCGTCAGTTTCTAGCCCAGTGCTTCCGGAACTTGCGCCTGAAGCACAGGTCTTATTTAAAGGCCATGTTCGGGTGCGATGAGTCTGCCATGAAGCCTGCGATGCTGCCTAGGCACAGGTACAGGGGCGCCTGAGGACAGGAACAGGGGCTCCTGCTGCTACCAGGAAGTCACTTTCACTCCTCTGTTTATAGACAAGGTTTCACTGTAGTCTGGGAAGGTCTTAAGCTTTCTCTGTAGCCCAGGTAGCCTTGAATTTACAATCCTACTGTCTTTGCGCCACCCCCCAGTGTTGGCATTATAGGCATATGCTACCACATCCAACCGGGCTGGTTAGTTGCCGTCAGTTTGACACACACTTAAGAGTCACTTGGGAAGAAACTCAATAGAGGCATCATCAGGTTGGCCCGTGGACACATAGGGGATAGGGAGCATTTCCTTCGATGATGACTAATGTGGAGGGCCCAGCTTCCTGGTAGTGATGCCAGCCCTGGGCACGTGGTCCTAAGATCCACAGAACAGCAGGAGGAGCAAACCATAGGCGAAGCTGTAAGAAGCTTTCCTCCATGGCCTCCGGCTTCTGCTTTGAGTTCCCGCCTGGCTTTCTTCCTCCGGTTGCTTTCCCTCTCACGGTATTTATCACAGCATCAGAAAGCAAATTAAGACGCCAGCTATGGGCTTCATTTGAAGTTCCAAGGACCCAGAAGGTCCGTGAATGAAGGCAAGGAAGGAGAAGACCGGCAGGCCAGAGCTGCAAGCAGCGGCCATCTGCTTCTCCTCACTGAGTAAACAATACTAAGAAAAAATCCTAGAACCATTTTGAGAATTGGTTTTCTCACAAGTAAATGCAACAATTATGATGATACTTGCTCCAAGCAAGTGACAACATATATAGACAAGGGGTTCTTCAAGAGCAGGCCTTAGACACAATCACCAGCTGCAGATCTATTCCTACGCTGTGGTCCACCAAGCTTTGAAGGGAAGTGCTTTACGGTTTCACAACACTGGGGAAAACTCCTCAGTAAAAGTCAGGGATCTGTTTCTTTCCATATTGCTGGGGATGCCTTTGGGGCTTTTGGTCGTCATAAATGTTCAAGCCCCCAAGCCTCTGGTCCCACCATAGTCAGAGTATGGAGATGCTAGAAGCGGGGTGAGGATGGATTTCTCATTACTTCTTTTTGTTGGTAAACTGAGAACCACCCAGATTCCAGAACCAGGTATTCTCCCAGCCGCCTTCAGTGACTCAGTGTCATTGCCCACTCCAATCACCAGCAGTGAAATGTGACACATTTCCACCATCATGCACCACGAGTCGCAGCGTCTCCCTACGCGCATGCGCCATACCTGTTTTAAAGCCTGTGCCCTCTTGGCCTGCTGCTTTCCATTCCTGCTCAGAGGTAGCCTTTTGCGTACTGCCCCTCATAAATCTCTCCTGTGAGGTCTGTTGCATGGTGTTATTTTATGGCATTCCTTTGCCTTGGGGTCGCCTCAAACAACAACAACAACAACAACAACAACAACACACTTTTTCTGGAGTAGTTCTTTCCTGGAAACCATACAGAGAATGCGAATAAAACTTTGAGGTACTTGTCAGTAAAGCCTTGCTAACGTCAAGGCAGTGATGCTCATTGGTACCCTGTTTCCTGTGGCCTACCTTGCTACACAGGGGCTTTGTACTTGCATGCGAGTGTTCCCCACACCCCACCTTAAGCTCCCATCTATAACCCATAATAATTTCTCTCGAAGACTTATCCTCCCGTGGTCTGAATGTTTTGTTTTTCAAATCTGTGAGACAAGAAACTGAACGTGTTGGGTTTAAGGCATCTTTGGTGGCTATCTGGCATCTGGGACTCTTGACCTCCCACCCCCAGCCCCAAAAGACTTTACTGTTCTTAAAGACAGCCCCATATACCCATGTCATTCCCAACCATTTGGCAGAGAGAAAGTAGTTGCCGGGAAATATTTAACCACCATGATATGCGCGGCTTCCTGGAGATTTGATTCAACTGGCGACTGGTGACATTCAAAGCTGCCTTATGAAAACCCACTCTGACAGTAATGACTGGGCAAACTGTTCGCTTCCTTGTGGACTTAGGACTTTGAAGGGCTTTGCAGACAACGGCAGGCCTTGACGAGATGCCACTGCATGCTAGCTGGGTAAACAAGCGATGTATGCCAGAGGACTTGTGTTTGCTTAATGGAAATCTCACAGCTGCGCAAACCCTGAGTGCTGTTTGTCTAGAGGCCTTTCTTTTCCTGTGTAAACCAACCAGGAAGGCGAACTCCTTGGGGGTAACCCACAGGGTGCCTTCTAGGCAAACAGCAGATCTGTAGAAAGCCCTCTGTCCACAACCTTCCCTGTTTATACCTGATGGCTTTGCTGGAGTGTTTTCAAATTCCAGTGAATTCTAATGTAAGGGGTGCATCTATCCACCCTCAATCTCCTCTCACCCCGCAGTGTAATAATTAGAACCACTGATATCGATCTGATTTAGTTTGCCCTATGGGGTGGGATGGTTTCATAATACAAGCTTTCAACAGTCCTTGTAACAGACTTGGGAATCGCACCTTATTAAATGACCAGGAAATAACTTTCCACGCAACAGTATCTTGACCGTGTAAGCTAATCATGTGAGCTAATATTCCATGCTTATTTTGTAAAATTAACTTAAGGCAAACACACAACCAGAATAGCAGTCTCTCTTGAATCAATAAGGGAGTATTTGTTCAATGAGTGAAAACAAATTGGTGGTCAACTCAAATGTCTTAAAAACAAACAAACTATATTTCTTCTCTAAGTCATTGAACTTTTCCAGTGATACCTGTATCTGTGCCTGTTTCCCTCCGATCTTATACTGACTTAATTATAGTTTGTTCAAGTCACACATCAATGGACGTGGCTTGACTGTACATGACTCATCTCTTCATATTGAAAAGTCACCAAGGATGTCCAGATTGTTTTTATTTTAAATTATTTATCTATATATGAGTGTGCCTGCTTGAATGCATCTATATCATATAGATGCATCTATATCATGCAGTACCAGTAGAGGCCAGAAGAGGGCGGTGGGGTCCCTGGAACAGGAGCTATGATACCATGTTGGGAACCAAACATTTCTACATTTCTTCCCAGAACCAGGTCTATACATTTTCTCACTCATTTATTTGTTTTTATAATCTTTCTCTATGAGGAATAAAACATTCTGAAGGAAGTAATTTATCCAGTTTATTCACTTTTCTATTTGCAGTGTGGATAAGAGAGCCCAGAGTGAGGGTGAGAACATGGATGGGTGGATGGATGGATAGATGGGTGGATGGATGGATAGATGGATGGATGGATGGGTGGATGGATGGGTGGATGGATGGATGGATGGATGGGTGGATGGATGGGTGGATGGATGGATGGATGGATGGATGGGTGGATGGATGGATGGATGGGTGGATGGATGGGTGGATGGATGGATGGGTGGATGGATGGGTGGATGGATGGATGGATGGATGGATGGGTGGATGGATGGATGGATGGGTGGATGGATGGGTGGATGGATGGATGGATGGATGGATGGATGGATGGATGGATGGATTGATGGATAGGTGGATAGGTGGATGGATAGGTGGATGGGTGGGTGGATGGATGGGTGGATGGATGGATGGATAGGTGGATGGATGGATGGATGGATGGATGGATGGATGGATGGATGGATAGGTGGATGGGTGGATGGATGGGTGGATGGATGGATGTGTGGGTGGATGGATGGATGGATGGATGGATAGGTGGATGGATGGATGGATGAATGGATAGGTGGATGGGTGGATGGATGGGTGGATGGATGGGTGGATGGATGGATGGATGGGTGGGTGGGTGGATGGATGGAGGGATGGAGGGATGGATGGGTGAATGGGTAGGTGAACCGGTGGGTGGATGGGTAGATGGATAGATGGATGGATGGATGGATGGACAGATGGAGGGACGTATGGATGAGCTAAATGAAGGCACGTGTCAGAAAGTGGCAAGAGCCTCCTGTGAGCCATTTCTTCTTTCTGGGATGGTGGTTAACTCAATAACTTCTAGCAACTTATGTCTTGATGTTACCTACACTGGTTCTCAGGAATAGCAGGGTTCTGCTTCATTATTTAATTCTGCCAATGGCAATCTGTGTATGTTTATATTTATGTGTGGGTTCATGTGCACATATGTATAAAGGGCATGTGTCAAGGCATTGTCTCCCTCTTGCACACATTTGCTTTTTGAGGCAGAGTCTCTCACTGGCTTGGAACTTACCCAGTAGACTAGACTGGCTGGCCAGCGAATGTCCAGGAACCTCCAGGAACCTCTGGGAACCACCTCCCTTTGCCTTTCTACCACTGGGAATATAGGCACACAACACCACACCCAGCTTTTTACATGGGTTTCTGGGTATCAAATTCTGGCCCTCTTGCTTACAAAGTGATCACATCATTGACTTAGCCTCCCCCATAATCCCTACCAGGACTAAAAGCACATTTTGGAAATGACAAAAACCTATACCAAAGGAGTCCATGTTTCTGCACCATAATGTAGACCTGAGCCTTTGGATGGGTCAAGAATAAGGAGGCCATCTCTGTGTCCAGCCGCCACCGACTGGAGCCCACTTTCTTCAGTCTCAAACTTTTTCCAACCTTGTAAAATTCTGTTGGAAGGAGGAATTACTGAAACTAAAATGAGTATCAGCCAGACGTAGTGGCACGTACCTTTATTCCCAGTAATGGAGGAGTGTTACAGAGGTATCATATGATCAAAGCCAGACTGGGAAAAACAACAAGATCCTGTCTTTAAAAACCAAGGTATGGAGGAGGAATTTCAGGAGGAAATGTCTGTCCTTTAATGCCCAAGTACCTTGGCTTACTCCCCAGAACCAAGAAACAAAATAAAAACAAACAGATGAATAGAAATACTAATAAGATAAAATCATGTATGAAAATAGTAAGGGCCCAAAAGATTCTGACATCTACATGGGAGGGTGACCAAGAAAAATAACAACAAATTATTTTCTCCTTTACTATTACATGGAACATACACAAAATAAAAGCTTTTTGGTGCCTGAAATAAAATTGTAACTGGGCATAATATGTTTTTATTCCCTAAAACAGATCCAGAATTTAAATCAGATTTTACTGTCTACTCTCCTTTCCTTTGCTCTACACATACAACCAAAAGGGAAAACTTTTTTTTTTTTTTTTGCTTATTTGTTTGTTTGGTTGGTTGGTTGATTTTGTTTTGAACTCATAGAGACCTGCCTGCCTGTCCTTTTGAATGCTGGGATTAAAAGCACATCAAGTCTGCTATATTCACATTTTCTACTTTCTGCTTCATGGATAGAGAGGTGTTTCAGCGGTAGAGTGCCTGCCTTGTATGACTGAGGGCTGGGTTTAGTTCCCAGCTCTGCAAAAGGAACAAGAAGATGAGTATGAGTTTAGTTTCCAGCTCTTCAAAACTGACAGGAAGATCAGTAAGATCATTCAGATCCCCTCCAGGTACCAATCTTCCAGGAATTTTTCCATGGAAAGAATTGAGATTTCAATGTAGAATAATTTTCTAATTATGCATTCCACACATCTAAGAGTATGTATCAATATCCAAAGACTTTTTAATACCAGCACAAGTAATTATATCTAGATAATTCCATGGATCATGCACTGGGATCAGCTTAAAGGCTGGCTTCGACTCCTAAGGGCATCGTGAAAATTTCATTTATTTTGGATGCTCATTTCCTAATAGAAATCACAAGCCTAACTGGGATTTTGGAAATCATCTCCATGGCAACTAGTTCCCACCTTCACCATGGAATGGACAGTGTGAAATTCCACAGAAAAGATCCAATATTTATATAAGCCCGACTTTCAAGTCAGTAAAAAAAAAAAGGCAAAACAAATATTCACAAAATAGAAATATATATCCAAAACTGAGACTGAATGACTTTCAAAATATTTACTGTTTTTCTGAAACCATCCTGACGAGAACGAATGGATTGCCTTGTGATATTCAAGGATCCCATCTTCTTTATTGCAACCTGTGCCCAGCAATGAAAAGCCATCACCACAGTGTGAAAGCAGGATTCATAAATTAATGTATGGCCAGATGGAAGGCTATTTAAAGGAGCCAAGTAGCTTCTAGGAAAAATGCACGCTTCGTTGCATAATTTTTTACAAATATATAAAAAATGTGAACAGTTCACATGTAGCTCAGTGGTAAGATGCTTGCCAGGCTCAAGGCCTTGGGTTCAGTTGGTTGAGAGGATGCAGGGAGAAGGGCAGAAGGAAAAGAAGGCGAAGGAGGTTTCTTTCTTTCTTTTCTCTCTCTCCTCTTTTTCTCTCTCCCTCCCTTCCCCCCCCCCTCTTTCATTCTTTCTTTCTTTCCTTCTTTTCTTCTTTCCTTCCTTCTCTCTCTTTCTTTTTTCTCTTTCCTTCCTCTCTCCTTCCCTCTCTCCTTCCTTCTTTCTTTCTTTCTTTCTTTCTTTCTTTCTTTCTTTCTTTCTTTCTTTCTTTCTTTCTTTCTTCCTTCCTTCCTTCCTTCCTTCCTTTCTTTCTTTCTTTCTTTCTTTCTTTCTTTCTTTCTTTCTTTCTTTCTTTCTTTCCTCCCTCCCTCCCCCTCTCTCTTTTTTTTCTTTCTCTTCTCAAAATCAGTGTTGAAAACTAAACTGCTTTGAATGAGAAGTGTCCCCCATTGGCTCATATATTTGAACACTTGCTCCCCCTGAAGATATTGTTTGGGGAGGTTATGAAACCTTTAGGAGGTGGAGCCTTGCCAGAGGAAGTATATGGCTAGGGGTGGGCTTTGAGGGTGTATAGCCTGGGGTTGGTGTTGAGGGTGTATAGCCTGGGGTTGGCTTTGAGGGTGTATAACTTGGGATTGGTGTTGAGGGTGTATAGCCTGGGGTTGGTGTTGAGGGTGTATATCCTGGAGTTGGCTTTGAGGGTGTATAGCTTGGGATTGGTGTTGAGGGTGTATAGCTTGGGATTGGTGTTGAGGGTGTATAGCCTGGAGTTGGGTTGAGGGTGTATAGCCTGGGGTTGGGTTGAGGGTGTATAGCCTGGGGTTGGCTTTGAACGGTATAACCTGGTCCTATTTCCAGTTTGTTCTCTATTTCATGTGTGTAGTTGAAGATGTGACCTCTCAGCTTCTTCTAGCTGCCTGCTTGAGTGCCTCTTCCACCATTATGGACTGCTTCTCTGGAACCATAGGCCAAAATAAACACCTTCTTCCTTTGGTCAAGGTATTTTATCACAGCAACAGAAAATGACTAATACAGTCTCTGGACCAGAGTTGTCTATCACCCAGTTACCTAGTTTTGCTTTTGCTACTTTTAGGCTTTGATCCATTTTGTTTTGGGATAACTGCTTCATTGAGTTGCCCAGGCTGGTTTCAAACTCACATACTCCTTCCCTAGCCTGCCCAGCACCACTGTGCCACCTTGGTGCAGTCACCGCTATGATGGAACACACCGAGGTCCATCACTCAGCTGTGTCTGCAGCTGTCTGACTCCACAGTGTCAGCGCTGCTGATAGCAACAGAACCCAAATTCTGAACTGTCCTGAGCAAGGCTCGCCTTTGAACATTGATTAGTAGCTATTCTGAAAGTTGTGAAACCTTTAGCAGGTAGGGATGGGCTGGTTGGAGGAAGTCACTGGGGACAGGCCTTTGAAAGCTATTCTGGTTCTGTTCCAGTTTTCTCTGCTTTTCGGTGCTTATGGTGTTAGGAGTCTCTGTCATGTGACCCACTGCCATGGACTCTGCCATGACCTCCCCATTCCAATGGATGCAGCCTCTGAGGACGTCAGGCCAAATACATCTCTTTCCCTTACCTTGTTCTGCTAGGTATTTTAGTCACAACTATGAAAAGTAGCTGATACACTGAGAAGGCTTGAGCGCCTACTAGCTCTTTACAGAAAGTTGCTAGAGTACGTTTCTGAGCCTCAAAATCTGTCGCAGGACACTCTTGTTAGAAGAGCCCCTAAGACACTTTGTTAGAGGATCTTAACTTCAGGAGTAATTTTACATTTTGAGTTCATATGAAGACATGTGTCAAAATTCCCAAAGTATTGTTTTGAATTTACTAAAATTGCAGAATCCAGATGACACAACTGTGCCCTGTTATAAAATTCTGAGATAAAATGAAAAAAGTGATTTTCTTGCTAAGACTCTGAAATAATGATCAACATTAAAAATATGGGACTTAGACTGGGAGGTGGGTTAGGGTGTAAGTTGTGTGTAAAGATGTTTTTAAAAACAAATAAGCTCAAAGACTCAAGTTTGGATTTTCAGCATGCACATAAAAGCTAGATGAGTGTGTCATCAATATATCTATATCTATTATCTATCTATATCTATCAATCTATCAATCAGTTTATCTATCTGAGTACTGATATAGATCAGAAAATGGGGGAATCCTTGGTAAGATAGCTAGTAGACTAACTTAACTGGCAATCTTTGTATAAAAAAGAGACCCTATTTCAGTAAACAGAGAGGAGATCAAACAATCAAAACACCTAAGTCATCATCTGGCCTCCACATGCATGCACACATGTGAACATTCACTTATACATAATTGTATCTACACACATGTAAACATACACACATACACATAAACATAGGACTCAAAAAGAAGAAGGAGAAGGAGGAAGGGGAAGAAGAGGAAGAACTGAAGTATGTAATCCCAGAACATGTTAACCACCCCCTCCATTAATTTACTTGATCACAGACCCCCACCCCCACTCTTCTACCTCTCCTCCTTCCCCCCTCCCCTTCACTTCTAGGAAGGGGCAGATCCTCCTTGGCTACCAACTCACCCTGACATCCAGAACACAGATTTTGTGTTTCAAAGCTCACCCTAAGAATGGCTTGGGGCTACACTGGAATCCCAAACTCCCAGTGGAGTCACTGGCTGACTGATAAAGGGGAGGAAGAGGAAGAAGAAAAGAAAAAGAAAGAAGAAGAAAAAGGAGGAGGAGGAGGAGGAGGAGGAAGAGGAAGAGGAGGAGGAGGAGGGGCAGAGGCTGGGTAGACATAAGAACTCACAAGTGAGGGAACAAAGCCCCACCCACTCTGTGAGTCTGGCCCTTCTCCAGGACACTCATGCAATATAATGTGGTCCCACCGAGAACACACTACACCCTAGACTGAGGAGAATCTACTGTGCTGTTGCTGCCCAGATATGATAGCTTGCTCATTCCTCATCTTATACATGCAACCAGGGGGGCCCCAGACCCTAGTAGGCCCCAGACTTCAGCACAACTGACTCCATGATGGAAGTAGTATCATTTGGGCTATAAAACTCAGCAAGGAGACAGCACCACCTGCCAAAACTAAAACAAAGACCTAATCCATCAATTTTCTGGGAAAGTCTCAAAATATGCTAACCTTGCTTTATAGGTTCTGTAGTTTTGCTTCTGGCTAACTGTTCTTGTTAACTGAAGTATGTCATCCCAGAACATGTTAATCACCCTCTCCATTAATTTACTTATTCACTTGATCACAGACACCCCCCCCCCCATGCCTCTTCTCCTTCCCCCCGCCCCTCCACTTCTGGAAAGGAGCAGATCCTCCTTGGGTACCAACTCACCCTGGTACCCAGAACACAGCTTTTGTGTTTCAAAGCTCACCCTGAGAAAGGTTTGGGGCTACACTGGGATCCCAAACTCCCAGTGGAGTCACTGACTGACTAATAAAGACTTTTTATTGCCTTAACTCCATGTTGGAAAAGTCTTCTCTGGTGAATACCCCACAACACAATTAGCTAAAGGAGAAGCTAGACCTTCAGGTGTCACATTCTTTTTCATATGCCACAATAGCATCTGGGGTACATGCTGTGCCAACATCCTAGAGACAACCTCAATTAGACGCTTTCTCTAAGGGATGCCTGCCTAGCAGATAGCTTTCTTACACAGGCTAGGAAATTATTGACTCAAACTCCTTTGGGTTCTACTTGCTTACAAAATCTGAGGTGAGTTTCTTGCTCAAGGATTAAAATCACAATTACAAAGCTGACAAGGAGCGGCAGAAGAATCTACCTGTTTGTCTTTTAGAATGAAAGTGATTTATAACTTTCCATTCCAAGGTTTTAAGATATTTGCATAGATGCAGTGAGAAATCTTGGAGGGGAGGTACCCAGGCATTAAAATGAGATTTCCTCATTTACACAAAGCCTATACACAACATCTGAGGAACATTAGATGGGACTATTTTCAGGCTTTGGCTATGTGATCTGTCACATGAAGTCAGATGTGAAATTTGTTCAGATTTTAGAACATCTCAGATCTCAGGGTTTGGGATCAGGGATGCCCAGCTGGCATGTGAACAGGTCTAGACATTTATTTCAAACAAGCAGTGGTTCTGAGTGAAAGAAAATCTTCATATTCAACCCACAGAACCCTCTTAGAGGGGGTGGCTACAGCTTCCCTCCCAGTGCTGGAAAGTGCTGTACCCTGGTCTTTAGCCCAACTCTATCTCCCCAGTCTTAGACTTGTTAAACTTCCTTACATTAGTGTAATTAGTTATTTTTTTCTGTCTATGATAAAACACAATGATCAACACAACTTATAGAAGAAAAGGTTCAAATGCCTAGACACGTTAGTAATATAAAACATGTATCAGGAGAAGTGCACTGAAAGACACACAAGGCTCGAACTGAGCTGAGACCAAGAGGACCTTAAGTTCATAGGTCTGAGATCCATGAAGAGAAAAGAGGAAGGAAGATTGTCTAGAGACCCTCACTGCAGTGAGCGGAGGGAAGCCGCGGCCTTCTAACTGTGCTGAATCCCTGACCTGGCCCTCCTGCCGTCTCCATTGTGAATGTGTGTCAGAGCTTGTCAGATCTCCTTAACATGGTATCAGCGGCATAGCAAGATCAAGTCACTGGTCTTCCTAGAGTTGAGAGGTCCCCGTGCAAGGACTAAAACACAGATCCGAATGTGTTGGAGTGGGCAGGGGGAAGGGATAGGAGACTCAGCTATGTCTCCTCTGAAGCCTTGGCTGCTGCCCACTGAAGGAGAAATAGAGCTACATGAAAAATGTTCTTCCCTCATTCTGCAATACCTGGCTTTGAGAGTCTGTCCAGGTTGGAAGTCATATATGTTCTCCATAGCAAAGCAGTATATTTTCCTAAAGCATGACCCACCCCTTGGGAAAAGTTCTCAGGTAAGGACTCCATTTTGTTCCTAAGACTCACAGACCAGCCTGATAGCTGAAGCATGGAACCTGCTAACAGCTTAGTAGCCAATGTGAGTAAACAACCTAGCCACCTGAGAATCTACCCTACCTGTCTGCAGAAGCAGCTCGCTCTCACACCCACTCTCCCTTAGTTCTCTAATCACAGTGAATTCTGAGAAAAGTCAGGACCCGTCTTGGGGCACGTGTCTTATACCCATCTTGAAACAGACTTTATGCACTTGAGTTAAAGGGAAAGAAAACAGGAAGAGGGAGACCATGATGGTTCATATCAACTGACAAGTTGACAGGATTTATAATCATCCTAGAGAAGCAGCTCTTGGATTAGGTTAGCTGAGGTGGGAAGAGGTTCCCTAATATGGACAGCACCTTTCAAGGACTGGAGTCCCACACTGAAAAAAAAAGGAGAGAGTGAGAAGGGTGCCAGTGTTCATCTGTGTGTGTGTGTGTGTGTGTGTGTGTGTGTGTGCATGTATGTATGTGTGTATATGTGTGTATATATGTGAGTGCATGTATGTGTATACATGTGTATACATGTATGTCTGTGTGTATATATGTGTGTGCATGTATGTGTATACATGTGTATACATGTGTGTATGTATGTGCATGTGCGTTTCCTGATTGTGGACACGTGTGCTATGCCTTCCCCACCATGATGGGCTATATCTTCAAACTGTCTGCTAAAATAACACCTTTCTTTTTAAGGTGATTGTGTCAAAAAAACTTTTTTTGTCATAGCAACTACAAAAGCCACTAGTGCAGAGAGCCAGAAACAGCAAGATTGCCCTGAAAGCCAAATCCTTCCACTTCTATCTTCTTTGGCACTGGCTGTGCTCTAGGTCTGAGTGTGCCTCCACTGTGGCTGACATCTCTGGGATGTCTTCCAAATGCAGGCCATGAGATTGAAATTGAACATGTTTCCAATTGTGCTTGGCACCTATGTGTGCGTGCTTGTTCACACTGGGCTGAGGCTTTGAGACCTGAAGGACGCCACCCCAATCTCTACATGGATTTCATTCATGACTGAGAATAGAGCCGATGTGTTACTGAAGATTACTATGGAAGCACTTCAGATTTAAGGACAGAGTCTATTTGCATGACTGTTGTAGATGTTCATAAAAATATCACACTGTATGTTACAGAGGGGCTAGGAAAGGGGGGAACAAAGGAAAGGGCGATTGGAAGGAAGAGGAAGGAAGGGAAGAGACAAGGAGGGGAAGGGAGGAAAAGTTAAGGGAGGAAAGAGAGGAGACGGGAAGAAATGGGGCATAGGAGAGAAGGAGGGGCTCTCACCTGGCTTGGATGTAAATGCACGTTTCTGTAAGCCTTCTTAGCAGGAGCATTCATGACTGTGGTGTTTCTGGCCTGACCGAGTGTCAGGTGACTGTAAATTACATGGTTGTCTTCTGTCTGAATCTGCACCATTTGCAACCCATTTTATCAGCAGACCTTCTCAAAGCAGAGGCCATCATTTGTCTGTTGGGTTTCTTGGGAACTCCAGAGACTGAACTGAAAGCATTCTATCTTCCCAGCTAGGAGGCAGAGGAGTCCCACCCGCTTCCACGGCAAGCAAAAGGCAAGAGACCAGACAAGGGAGGCAGAACTCCAAGCAGCAAACTGAGACTGTCAGCCTTCTGTCTGCCCAAAGGCAAGTGGGACTTTTCTTGTTGATTTAAATTAACCATGTACTCAAGTCCAATAAGCCTTTCTCTGTCTTGACACAACCACCATGTTCTACCCTCTGGACCTTGAAGATGGAATTTAATCAATTTGATTCTCTTTGCCCTTGTCTGGCCCAGTCACAAAAAACAAACAAACAAACAAACAAAAAAGCTGCTCCAATGAGCTTGAGCTTGCCAGATAGCCATGTGAGGCTTCTATGAGGTTAGAAGAGCATTAGGTCTATTTTTTTCTCAGAACTTCAGAATTATGAACTGTACATTACGGGGAAAGAAGTTAAGCTTGCTTAGTTTCCATGTGTTTATTCAGAACCTATCGCCCAGGTGGGAAGGGGACATAAAACATGTATTCATACCTTGTCAGATGAACTCATGTTGTCCTAGGGACTGCCTGAGACACATACAGAAACAGAAGCCATGTTACAGAGGCTGACCATGGGGAGAATAAGAAAGTATGTTTTAGGAAATATATTTTGATTTTTTTTAAAAAAATGTATTCTCTCACGATTGCACACATACACATATACACACACACTACTTTGATCTTATCCCCCCAACACTGTCCTCTTTCATCCCCTGTGCCCTCCCACTGAACCCCCTAAACTGTTTCTTCTTCCCAGGGTATCTACCTCCTTCTGCTTTATTTTCTTTTAAAATGTTTTTCTAACCCGACTGCATTTCATTAGGAGTTCCTGCATGAGCGTGGAGTTATTTAGTGGGTGTACCACTGAAGATACGACTCTCCCTGCCCCAGAAACCATTAATACCTACAGCTCTCAGGGAAGGCGGGGTCCTGAGAGCACCTCCCCCATGCATAAGGGAATGTTGACTGGCCTTGTGCCTGTAACCTCCTGTGAGTTTATGGGTGCAATAACATGTCATGGCCAGAAGGTGGTGATTAACAGAGCTCCACATTACTTGACTCTTACAATCTTTCTGTTGCTTCTTCCTCGGTGTTCCACTATCCTTGGGGCAGGGGTATGACATAGATGCCCCATTTTGGGCCTGGTATGCAACCATCACTTATTCTAAGCTCATTGACCAGTTATAAGCCTCTGCACTAAATCTCACCCACTGTGAATGAAAACTTCTCCGAGAGCAGCGCTAAGTGGATTGGTTGTTGCCTCAACTCTGGAGCTCCCTGGGTTCCATCCCTGGTGTTGGGAGACCCTCGGCTCCAGTCTCCCCTCCCTCTGCAGCAGCAAGGTGCTGTGCTGCTCTGGCCCAAGGACAACACTTCACAAAGAGCCTCTGATGTGGGTCCCCCTTTGCCAGTTTCTTCTGGGTTCCAGTGGTGAATGCTGGGCCCGCCTCTGTGGAGTCCTTGCCAGTGTCCTGCAGGATGCCCAGAATCTGTTAGAAGAGTCTGGCATCTACTTTGAGTCCCACCAAATTTTCATCTCATTTAATGCTGTTTGAATCTGATTCAAAGCACATCACTCACAGCACAGTTTGGATATGAAATGTCCCAGCTTGAGTGTTGGAACACTTGGTGTCTATCTGATTGAGGTAATTGGGGAACTTTTGAAAATTGGACCTAGATGAAGAAAGTAGGGCTCAGGAGACAGGCACAGAGATTTGTGGTGAACTGACTCGGCTTCCCTATCTGACGACACTTCCTGTTCTGTGCGTAAGATCTCTGACACACACACACACACACACACACACACACACACAATTTTATACTTGTTCTGAAGCCAAGGCAGGGTGAACAGACAGATGAGATGGAGGTTTGTGTAATATGCCTGAGGCACAATGAGTTCTGTCATAGAGCAATGGAAAAATAAGGAAAGGGCCCTCTACCATTACGAAATTACAATGTTTGAATTGATTTGAATGCAAGGTTTATGTGTGTATATACAATTTGTTCTGACCACAAAGTACTATCAGAGAGCAAAGGAAGAGGCGTAAGGTGGTGTATAGTTTCTATAGGGAGCAGGAATGACTGGGCAGAACTCAGGAAACTAAGGAGAAAGGGCAAGAGAAATTAAGAGTAGAGAAAAGATTCCCTGGGAAACCTGGAGTCTGTCCTTAATTACAAAACAGACAACAGCATTGGAAAGCTGGAAGATTTTCTAATTCATTCCTTCAACAATTATTTTCTGTGCCTACTATGCTCTAGACATGCAAGGAAACAGTGATGTGCAGATCCCAGGCAGGAGAGTTTGGACTTGATTTGAGAGCTAGCCTAGAGCCCTAAGGGTTTTCTTTCAAGCTAGGTCATGGCCCTGCTTGCTGGGCCAAACAATGACAATCTTCCTGTATTTGAGCTGAAGGAAGAAGAGTGAGGTTGCATGACACAGGAAACGTTCTGGAGGGGGGAGTTTATTTTCAGGTCAGATTCAAGGGCTGAGTGCTTGCTCCAGGGATCAGTCATAACCCTTCCCACGCCTCGTGCCTGGCAGGAAGTACATTTTGGATCATGTAGATTTGGGGCAGATAATTCAACTTAGCAATGGAGTCAGAGGAACACTGGGCAGGCTTCATGGGAATACCCACAGCCAAGGTTTGCCTTTGGCAAATGGAACTAGAGAAGCCCCCTTCAATCTAAGACCTAAAGCTAGATTCCTGACATACACTTGCAATCCCAGCACATAGGAGGTAGAGACAGGAGGACCAGGAGTTCAAGGTCATCCTTGCCTACACAGAAAATCCAAGACCAGCCTGGGCTGTGTGAGATCCCATCTCGAACATAGAGCCGAGGCTGGGAAGGAAGATAGAACAGTGGGTAAGAGCTGTGAAATCAGGACCTGAGTTAAGTCTCCATCACCTACATGGGATCTAGGAATGGCCACACTTGCCCATACCCCCAGTGCTGGTGGGAGGCGATAGGGAGATGCTAGGAGCTCAGTGACAGCGAGCTTAGTTGAAACAGTGGGATAAAAGCTGAGAGAGAGAGAGAGAGAGAGAGAGAGAGAGAGGCAGGGGAAGACACCTGGGCCTCTAGCCTCTGCAACTGCACAGAGGGGCATGTGCGGTTTCACACATGTATCCACAAATATACCACACACATAAATAAGTAAATAATAGTCAAGCAAAACTGAATGAGCCATGTATTGACAACTCTGAGCAGATGGAAATACCAACATTAACCTTCTTTAGTTCAAGAATGATCCCTACACCGAGGTTTAGGGAATTGTGGACCAGAGAGCTGAAAAGGGGGCAAAGCAGAAGACATGTGTGGTACCAGAGAAAAAGCAAACAGCTTCGTTGCCCAGAACAGGACATTTTCCTTTGTGCCCACTGCAGTCGGTGAAGAGACCATGGTTTCAGACTCCAAAGAACTTCCTAGAGCACTGGTGTTTTATGGGGTAGGTTTTCTGAACAGTCAGGTTCTAGTTAAAAATATTAAAATAGAATACCCTACTTTGGAGCATCTCCAGTTATCTTAAAAGTCAAGAATGGCCAAAACTCCAGAAATAGCAGGATCCAGAATTAAATAGTTCTCAATCACCATGCATGCCAGACAGGTTTTCTAGTAACTGAGGCACAGTATCAGCTCTAACTTTGATGTTTAATGAAGTCCAAAGTACTGAGCATTTGGTGATGTCCCCTAATTTCTGATTGAAAGTAAATCCTTAAAACTTGTGTCTCTCAAGCAAAGTGCATCCAACTATTTGATTCACTTAGTAGATCAAGACTTTGTAAGCAGTTACTTACCAAATCCTTCGTCCATCTTGAACAGCAGGGGTCAGCCCACGTGCGATTCCATGTTCTGCCCACTTTGTCTTTTGAACACAGAAACAAGCAGAATTGGAATTTACATGCTTCTGTTTCTCTAGGTTTTGATCATTTCCCTTTGCTGGGAAGATAAATTAGGGCCTGACTGTCAGACAGACTGTTTATAAAGAGGAGCTGACAATGTAGCTCAGTGGGCAAAGGGGCTTGCGGCTAAGCCTGCTGATCTAAGTTCAGTCCCAGAAACGTATATGTTTGAAGGTAAGAACCAACTCCAGACAGTTGTCCTGTGACACCCTCAAGGCCACCACGTCACATGCATGCCCCCAATACAATACAAATAATAAATAGTTTAGAGAGAATATTTGTGAAGGGCTTGATACAAGAAGGTTGGGAGCCAGGGAGTCTTCATTCTTTTTCTAATATTTTACATCTCCATAAATTTTCTTCCTTTTCAAACAAACCCCACGGAAGTTCACTTCCCCACGTCCAGTCTGGAGATTCTACCACTTGCAGCATCAACGGTAATTACGCCTCCAAGGTGATGCTTGAAGCAGCAGCCAACTGTAGCCTAGTTTATCTCCAGTTCTCCTGTCCTGAGGGCCATGATGACTGCGCGGTGTGTCATTCTTTGATGTTTGATCTTGTGTTTTCCTGGACATCATCTCTGACTATTCAGTTCTCGGCACTCCCATTAAGACACAGGCTCAGGCTATATTTAACTTTAATTAACATGCCCACATATGCTATTGCCCATTAGCTTTCTCAGGGGGCAGATTGTACATGTTGGATCCAGACCCATTGGTTGTTAATGATTTTTCAAATGCTACTCATGTGTGGATTAGTTTTAAAGCAAAGCACATTTTCCTGGTAACATTATCTGTTTCTTTTGAATGAAATAAAAGCACTCATTATATAGGAATGAAAATCTGCTCCCCCACATATATATTTTTAAAAAATATGTAGGGGCCAGGTGAGAAGGCTCAGGGGGCGAAGGCCTTTGTCACCAAGATGGCTACCTAAGTTAGATGCTCCCATACACTGAAAGGAGAGAACTGACTCCTTCAAGTTGTGGATATGGATATGATCTACATATCCATGTCATGATAGGCACACACACACACACACACACACACACACACACACACACACACACACGAAAAACAGTATGAAATAGTATTCAGACAAAGGACGATCATAGTATTTGAAGCTGAATTACCTCCTAGCGCACAAAGCAGTTTCTTTAAAGTATCAGATTGCTTCTATTTCTGTGAACCGTGTGTAGTGCATGGTCCAATTCTCCTATCTAACACTCTATTTTAATTGCTCCACAACAGTGGCGCTCAGTCCCAACTTGATGTCAGTATCACCTGGGAAGCTTTGAATTATGCATGTGTGGCTCCCAGGTCTGGAATCTAATTTAATTGATGTTTAACAGAGCTGTCACACTGTTTTAAAGATGTCATGGTGACTCTAATGCCTACCAGGGTAGAGATGCCCTCATCTGCCACTTCTGCCTCCTCCCTGGGATGACCTTGTGCCTTTATTTGGTCTTTACTTTATCCAAACTCATTATTATCTTTGTTCTTCAGTTCTTAGCTGAGAATGATTAAGATGTTATCTTTGACTGCTGTAATTTTGATAGTTTCCTTTCAGTGGGAAGTTATTTCAGCAGGTCCTATCTATCCAATAGAATATTTGTACAGAGGAGACTCTAAGGCTCAGCAGTTAAAGGAAACTGCTGCAAAGCCTAATGACCTAACTTTGATCTCAAGGACTCACATGTTAAGATGGAATGTAGCAACTTGCTTTTAGTCACACAATCATCCTCTTCCGAGGTCAATTCCTTTACTAAGCATGGAATCAAATGTGAGTACTTAGAACTGGAAATTGCAAAAGTTGAAAGGTCATCATTCAAGACAGTGACTGGGTAAGGTGGCACCTACTGTCATCTCAGCTAGGAAGGATGAGACAGGAGGATTGAAAGTCTAAGACCATCCTGTAATACATAGGGAGACTGTCTCAAAAACAAAAGAAAGTAGTGCTAGAGAGATGGCTCAGTGGTTAAGAGCACTGACTGTTATTCCAGAGGATCCAGGTTCAGTTCCCTGCATCCAAATCGATGCTCACAGTTGTTTGGAACTCCAGTTCTGGCCTCCACATGCACCAGACATGCATGTGATGCAAGACAGAGAGAGACACATGCAGACAAAACACTCAGATGCACTAAAAGAACACACACAAGCAAAATAAACAATGGATTGTGTAAATTATGTTTTGATTATTAATGAAATGTAAATGCAATATTATAACGTTTTAACTCTATACAGACAGGGGAGTTTGCTTTGAGAAATATTATATATCCAATAAAACTCAATTTCAGGAACTTCTTTCCTATTACATTTGAGGTCTCAGGGTGTGTTAGTGTTTACAAAAGCCGTCTATGGGAACAAGGTCATACACCAAATACTATTTCTCTAGTATATAAGCGAGTCAGTTAGTTCAAGCAGTTCAGTAATTGGTTTGGCTGTGGGAAAGGATGGAGATTCAGTGTCATTTGCAAAGCTGGAGCTCTGCATTAGTTCCTCTTCTGTTGCTGTGATAAACACCTCAGCCAGAGGCATCTCAAAAGCAGAAAGAGTTTATTGGGGTTACGGATCCAGAGGGAGCTAAATCTATCATCGCGGGGAGGCGGGGCGGCAGGATCAGGATGCTGAGAGCAGAGAGAGGAGTGAAGGAGAATGAGTCTATCAGATTGCAAAACACACACCAGTGATGCGCTTCCTCCAGCAAGACCACACCCTTTAACCGGCTCTAAACAATACCACAATATTCAAACCCTGAGGGAACATTTCTCATTCAAACTGTCTATATGTTGTGTTACAGAGAACTCTGTTTTTCCTGAGTTTTCCTGTTTGTCCCTAGTTAACAGGGACAGGAACGCACAAACATCACGTATGGGGTTTTTGTTGTTGTTTTAGCATTTTGAGGTTCATGTAAGGAGACGCAGCTTCCTGCTGCTGCCCTCCATGGCCCGAGGAGTTCCCTAGAGCTTTAGGGACCTCGACTCAGCTCAAAGCTTGTTGGTGGCTCTGAAACTGAAAAGTGAAAGTTTGGGGTTTGGGATCTGTAGACAGTCGATGATGGGCCTCAAAGGAGAGTTCAGAAGCACATGACAGGATGAGACTCCCTTCTTACAGGTTTTAGAGGACGGAGGACAGAAAAGAGATTTGAAAGCTGCCTTTTGGGCCCATAAGTGGCCATTGCAGGGGATAGCTGGTGCCAGTTAAAGAACAGCAGATAATGAAAGAACATCTTCCCTGGCCAGCCATGACCTGGGGTCAGAGGAGCAGGGAAGGGGAGCATTCCAGAGACATAGGTGAACTTACTTCTAGAAACAAAATTATTACCGTTTTTGGAGTTGTCATAGTTTAACCAAAAGTGGAGGAGCTTTACAGCATGATGTGGTTCTGACTAACAAAGTTTCAGTTTATCAAGCAGGATTGTTAAACACACACACACACACACACACACACACACTATCTATCTATCTATCTATCTATCTATCTATCCATCTATCCATCTATCTACCTACCTACCTACCTACCTATGTGTGTATATTTATAATATATGATGCATGATATATAATATATAACTTATTTATCTATTTTTATATGTGCAAGTCTGTCACATGTACATATGCACTTCATGTGTAGGCTTGGTGCCCATGGAGGCCAGCAAAGGACATGTGATCCTCTGAAACTGAATTATAGATAGTTGTGACCACTATCTAGGTGTTAGAAATTGAACCAAGGTCCTCTGCAGCCTACAAGATGGAAGCACTTAGCAGCAGGAAACTCTCAGCCCTCAGAAGTGAATCTTCATGCTCAAGTTGCATGCTTTAGATCAATCAAAGCGACCTGTGTTAGATAGATCTATGACACAGAACATACAACCCAGCCTGAATCCAAACCTCTTAATGTCATCTGAAGATTACTACTACTACTACTACTATTACTATTAAGATGGGGCAGTTACATCCCATGCCTCTGTCTCCTCCTCCCTTTTCACGTCAATCAGGGATCTCATTAACTCTCACTTCCTCGTGACCAAAGGACCTATACTTGGAAGCAGATTCATCAATCTGCAGGCCTCCAGAAGCTAATGCTAACTGATGCCACTCCATGATAATTCTGTTGAGAGATACTTAAAGTTTGGTTTTCAGACTTACTTATTTTAAATTATGAAATAAATGCACTTACTTCATAGAAATCATTAGACATGAGCAAAAGAGTGTCTTGGTCCTATAAAATCTTTTTTTTTTTTTTTTTTGGGAAAGGATATGTGCTTTAGACCAAGCTGACTTAGAACTCATGGCGAAACCCTGTGTGCTTCACACTCATGTTAATCCTTCTGCCTCGGCTGCCTAAGTGCCAGGATTACAGGGATGAGCCACCACACGGGCAGGTTGAAATTCAATTATCTTATAGTCAGCATTACCATAGCCACTCTCTGAACACAGCATCACATCCTTCCTGGCTCCCGAGTTTATTCATTTTTATTAAAATTATTGAACCTTGCAATTTAAAGCAGCTTTGAGCGTTAAACTCAATTCACTTATCCTAATGAATTCCTTCCTATATGACAAATATTGGGTGTAACTGTCACTAAAATAAGCAATGGCTACTGGAGACTGTCATGTTGACTGTTTCCTTCTGCACCTTGATTTATTTATCAAATGCTTATTGTAGTCTTACTACACGCCAAGTCTGGTTTTGTTTATTTTGCCTTTTTTAAAAAATTAAAACCAATGGAGAGAGTGAACTGTTTGCCCTCTGTCAGGTTGCTTTGCTCCTTCAAGAGGCTATTATTGGGCTCTGGTACGTGATGATTTTAATGCACAAATGATCTATTTTTGTCTGTTTTTATTTTTCCTTGTTCAAGTGGCACCACTAATTGAGTTGAGATACAAGGTCAAAATGGGACTTTTTTTTTTAAAGGTTTAAGTAAATAAAGGTTAAATAGAGGAAACCACAAACAAAACCCTTTCTGTAAATATCCCTGTGACATGAAGCAATGTACCAGAGCACAGAATACACCAAGGCTTTGTAGAGTTTCTATTCAGTGTAGCCTGCCAGAACACCGGGTTCCCACAAAGGGCAGGGGTGGACTCTGAAAAGAGCAGTGTGTTCTAGTTCCATTTCTGTTGTTGTGATAAAATAGCCTAACAGAAAGCAACTTAGGGAAAGAGAGCTTCATATGGACTACAATTCCAGGTGATAATCCGTCACTGAGGGAAAGGCAGGGATTCAGAATAGTTGGTAACTTCACATTCATGGTCAAGAGCAGAGAGAAATACATGCATGTAAGCTATTGGCTTCCATCTAGTTTTCTCCTGTATTATACAGTTCAGGACCCTACTCACCCAGGGGATGGTACCACCCACAGTGGGCTAGATCTTTCTACATCAATTAAAAACAAAGACAACCTCCCATAGGTATTCCCACAGACCAAACTAACTCTCTTCCAGATGATTCTAAATGGTGTCAGTTAAAACTAACCAGCCCAGGTAGGAAGGACATGGCCCCTTCTCCACTTCTTAGCCTGTTCTTGAGGGGCAAGGATGGTGTTCTCTTGACTTTCCAATACAGCACAACAGATCATAGTCCAGTACACACAGTTCATCACCTGCCTGCCTCAGAAACCAATCAGAACACGTCCTCTCATCATGAGGCTTCTGCATAGAATTCAACTACATTTGCTAATTTGGTTGCCAAGAAAATCATATCCAAGTTTTACTAAGCTCTGACTGATAAGTAATAGTTTCTTAAAGTTCAGATTTAGATAGCCAAATACAGTACTGGTAGTACTAGTGGTTGTTATGACTTTGTCACAGATATGTTTATGTCACAACGATACTTAGACCACTTTAGAAATATATAGGAAATATATTTAGAAAATAGCAACTATTTAGAAAATATAGGATTTCTGGGCTGGAGAAATGGCTCAGCAGTTAAGAGCAATGGCTGTTTTCTTGCAGAGGTCCCAGCTTCAATTCCAAGCACCTCATGGAAGCTTACAGCTGTCTGTAATTCTAGCTCCAGGGGATCTGACACCTTTACACAAATGGACATAAAATAAAATAAATTTTTAAAAAATTGTAAGATTCTAGCCATGCCTCATGATCTTGTCATTTAAGATCTGAACACACATAGAAGAACACACATAGAAGCATGTGGTATGTGTGTGTGTGTGTGTGTGTGTGTGTGTCCATATCTTGCCTTCCTTTCTCTTTGCACCTCCAGCCTTTATTTGAACTTTCCCCAATGAGATGTGAACAAATGTCTACTCGATATTCATAGACCATCCACCTTAGAAGGGAGGAAATGATTCTACCAAAATGAGGTCTGGTGAACCTCTGAGCTTAAAGATTATTTTTGTTTGCCTGTGTGTGTGTGTGTGTGTGTGTGCAGTTACCCATGGAGACCAGCAGAGAGTGATAGAGAGTCTGGAACTGGAGTAACAGCTGTAAACAGCCTGACCCAGGACCTGAACCCAGGTCCTCTGGAAATGCACAAGTGTTCTTTAACTCTTGAGTTATCTGTCTAGCCACATCCAATTAGTTTAACTGAAATTACTGACACGAGGATATATAATTTATACGGTACTGTATTCATGAAGAAAATTTCTTTCCCAAAGCAACTGTTAACTGTAAATCTTTGGGTGAAGGGCATAGCCTTGAGCTACTCACCCTCTCCATCTCCACTGTAAATCCTTAGTGGTCTAAATCTTGCATGAGTCTGATGTGGGTAGCCACAGTGGCTGACATTTCAAGAAGGTAGTAACCTCATTATGTCCAGAGGAAATCTTTCCACAGTAGCCAATATCACAGTATATTAGTGTCCCATCAAGCCCTTCATGCCATGAGCACTGCCCAATATGGATATTTGAAACAGAAAAGTCTTATCTATTTCTCTCAGGGATAGACTTCAGTAAAGCTGTCTTCTACACCATTTCCTGCCTTCCTAGGTTTTGGATGGCTCAGTAAGCAAGAAGTAGCACGGATTCTGGGGTGAAGGTTACTTTCAGGTTGGTAGGGAATGGTCACCTGGGGGTTTTGCTAAAAGAGTAAAGGGTTGGAAGGCATTGAGTAGTGCCTGAGAATTTACTTGGTGGTGCTCACAGGTGATCATGGGCTCTTCTGAGCAGCTTGGCCACACTCAGTCCTGAGCTTCTAAGACTTCCTAGAGTACATTCTCAGGGCTTTCTGAATGCTTATTTGCTAGTCCATGTTTTCTCTGGTCATCTGGACTAAACAGGCGATGGGATTTGTCAAGGTTGATTTGGCTGGCCACCACGACATTTGGAGGGGGTGTCGTTTTGCTTGCCAGGCAGGCTCAGTGCATGATGTCATCATCACAAGAGCCACTGCTCCCTGCCAAGCTAGAAAGCACAAGGCTGCTCTTCCAGTTCAAATAATCAGTGCAAGTTTTATTGCTACCCTCTTGTCATCAGGAGGCCTGATGGGTTTCCCTGGTGTGGGACTTCAACAAGAATAAAAAAAACATCTAGGGGATGGAGAGATCAATCAGTGGTTAAGAGCACCAGCTTCTCTTGAAGCAGACCCAGGTTCAATTCCCAGCACCCCTATGGCACCTCAAAGCCATCTGGGTCTCCATTTCCAGGGGATTCAAGACTCCTCTGGCATCTCCAGTCACTGCCTGCATGTGATGAACATATATACCTGCAGGCAAGACACACACGTGAAGTAGAAATAAATAAATATTTAAATAAAAAAAGAATGCAAGGCTGGCGGGGGTTTAGTGCAGAGGCACGAGAGTCCCAGGGAATGGCTCTGTTGGCAGCTGTCCCTTAGGGAAGCTGGAGACCACAATATCGCTGTCAACAGCATAGCGCGCTATTTCCAGCCTAGCTCGGTGGCCTGATTAGGCACCTGGCCTTTACATTTCCTATCAGTGGAAACATCTGTGCAACTGGAAGATGATTATCAAGCCAATCAGTCATTGTCACAGTTAGTGGTCCCTGGTGGCCTTTCCTAAACCCTTCCCTAGGGCTTTACTTTCCCAAAGCACTTTGGGAAACATCTGGCCGATCTGACCCACCCTCTTAGTCGAATGCACAGCCACACCTCACTGCAGTCCTTTCAAAAGAAACATGGCCGCTCTTTTGGTTTCTCCCTGGGAATCTTGCTTGTCTTAGTGGCTCTTCTAATTCGTTCTCAACCTGCCTTGTCTCAAATGACAGCAACTCACCTGAACTACAAAATAGGACACAGTTTCCCAACCAGAAACAAGAGAAAGCTAGAGTTGTAACAGATTTCCTTCCCAGGCAAAGGTGACAGTCAGAAATGAAGTCAGTTATTGTCCTAGTTTGATTTCCGGTTGCTGTGCCAAAACACTGACTGCCGCATCTTGGGAAGGGACAGATTCCTATTTGGCTTACCTGTCCAGATCACTGTCCATCACTGAAAATGTCAGGGCAGGAAGTGACGCAGGAGCAGAGGCAGAAAACATGGAGGAGTGACACAGGTTGGCTTGCTCTCACCGCTTGGTCATCTTGCTTTCTTAGAAAGCCACCAGCCCAGTAGTGCCACCACCCACAGCAGACTGAGCCCCCATGTCCTCACACATCCATCATTAATGCTCCCCACATGGCCTTAGGCCAATCTGATGGAGGCAAGTCCTCAGCTGGGATTCCCTCCTCCCAGATACTTCTAGCTGTGTGACATGCTGACAAAACCCCACACTTGCACGGTCACCCACCATACTCCTTCAGTCCAGGAGTCAGAGCCTTTGAGAGATGGATTCCCATCATCACAGCCTCAGTGGCACCATGCCCTGCCCCACTCCACAAGGCCCCAGATGCCTCTAGATGCTGAGCTCTGGTCCTGCCAATATCCTGACGTATTGCTCATGGTCTCCTGAGATTAGTGGTTTGAGTTCCTTCCTTCCCAGGACATTAGGTTCCCATTCTGCTCTGACCACATTCTTCATTGCACCCATGGTCTAATTCCAGTTAACCCAGATGATGGCTAACCCGGGAGCACATTACTCATGTTCTCATACTGTTCCCTTTATATGAATGGCTAGTCATTTCCCATCTCCCTAGGAACGAAAATTTCCAACCGGGTGTGGTGGCATATACCCAACATCTCAAGGCTCAGGAGGATGGTGAATTTGAGTCCAGGCAGGGCTACATAGCAAGGCCTACCTCTCTTATTTTTGCATGTGTCTGTGTGCACACATGTGTATGTAAACCTGAAATTGACGTCAATTAGTTTTCTCAATTGCACTCCACTTTATTTTCTGGGGCAGGGTCTAGAGCTGAACCTGGAGCTTACAGATTGAGCAAGTCTAGCTAACCACCTTGCCCTAGGGGCCCTTGCCCCTGCCTCTTGTATCTCATGTTGCTTAGGCTGGCTTTGAACTCTTGTTGCTGCTCCGGCAGACCCTGAATGTACAATCAATCCTCCTGCCCCAGCCTCCAGAGTATTAGGAATTACAAGCCTGAGACACCAAGCCCAGCCTCTCTCTCTCATTTGTAGATGCCACCTAGCTCTGGATGAAATAAGTAAACTTGAAACATTTTGTAGCATTTCGGATTGTTAAAATGGCAACTACAGAGCATTAGCTGCTACACCTGTGATCCGAGTGGGCCAGCATTTGATGATGCCCGGCAGGCGTGCTTAACTGATGCTTTGCTTGGGAACATCTTTAATGCCACCGTTATCATATATCCCCCTCATTACAGTTAATGCCATACTTTATAGTCATTTCCCATAAAAGTATTTAATGCTGTGTTTCATTATCTATGTCCATAAACAGACCCCAGGTGATCTAATTCTTCAAGCTGAATGCTCAAGCATGTTAATGATTGTTACAATGTAACTATTGTCTCTTTTGAGACAAAGTCTCACTGTGTGTCTGAGGTTGGTCTTTAGTTCACTGTGTGTCTGAGGTCAGTCTGTAGCTCACTGTGTGGCACAGACTGGCCTTCGACTCAGTGACTCTGCCTGCCTCAGCCTCCCCAGTTCTGGGGTTGGTTATAGGTATGCACCACCACCCTGTCCTTCCAGTCTACATGTTTAATAAAGGCAAACATTAGACATTTATGTGTGCTATCTTTATGCCAAAAATAAGACTCACCTGTAAATTCTTCTCCAGGCTTAAATCCGTTGCCAGAGTCTGGTTTAAGAACATGAAGCAAAGGCCACTTTTATATGGAGTCTTCTCTTCACCTCTGACTAAGGTTGGACTATTTTATGTTTTCCTGCCTCCTTTTCTCCCTTTCCCATAATTTCTTCTGTGACCTGGAGCGGTCACTTAAGGCCCACATTCTTCATGTAGTCAGTTGTGCTTAGAAAAAAGGGCAGTTCATAATGTCTGCTCTCATATACCACATAGGGCTATGTTGGTATGAAGATACAAAGAAAACACCAATAAAAATGGAACTGCAGCTACACAAATATATATGTTGAGATGACTCAGCTGTTAAGAGCACAGGCTGCCCTTTCGAGGACTCAGGTTCAGTTCCCAGCATCCTCTTGTCTGCTCACAGCCATCTGCAATTCTGGTCTCAGGGTATCTCTTCTGACCTCCATGGCAGTAGACACACATACAGTTCATATACATACATGCAGACAAAATATTCACATGTATAACATAGCAGTTTAAGATGACATTTTAGTGAATTGGGTTAGAATGACTCAGAGTTGAGACCAGTCTAGAAACTCCTCTGCTGTACAGAAGAGATGAAATTCTCTGAGCACAAACACAGCAAAAGCCCTCTGCCTTCCAGTAGGGGAGCGGGTCTCAACTTTTTTCTCTTTAAATTTAATTTTATTTAAAAATATTTAAATATTATTTCTACTCCTTTTTTCACCCTATGGGTCTGCTGTGTATGCATTATGGCTTCAAATTTAGTCTTATAGCATTTCTGAGAATGGGAATGAGTGGGTTTCTATTTCATTTGCCTTCTCTTGGGTTATGTTCCTTCTGTTTGCTTGTTTTGTTCAATTTTTATGTGTTAATTTTTATTATACTATACTATACTATATTATAATCCCTTGGAAGCCTGTTTGTTTTGTAATGAGAAACAGAAAGTAATAGATTTGGATGGGAGAGGAAGTGGGAGAAACTGGAAAGGACAGAGGGAGGAGAAACCATAATTATGATTTATTATGTGGAAAAAAATCTATTTCCAAAGGGAAATGAAAAGATAGTAGTTTAAATATTTTTTCAGATTTTTGGTTTGCATATTAAAATTTGTTCCTTAATATTAAAATCCGTATTTGATTCGGCTAAAACTTTTAGACATATTGGGCAGACAAAGTGTTCTGGAATAATTCTAGAAAAAAGTGTTTAGTCACTAGCATTCTTTTTTTTTTTTAAATTTGATATATTCTTTATTTACATTTCAAATGATTTCCCCTTTTCTGGCTCCCCAGTCCCCGAAAGTCCCATAAGCCCTCTTTCCTCCTCCTGTTCCCCCATCTACTCCTTCCCACTTCCCTGTTCTGGTATTCCCCTATACTGTTACATTGAGTCTTTCCAGAACCAGGGGCCACTCCTCCATTCTTTTTGGACATCATTTAATTTGTGAGTTATGTCTTGGGTATTCAAAGTTTCTAAGCTAACATCCACTTATCAGTGAGTGCATACCATGATTGATCTTTTGAGACTGTGTTACCTCACTTAGTATGATGTTCTCCAGCTCCATCCATTTGTCTAAGAATTTCATGAATTCATTGTTTCTAATGGCTGAATAGTACTCCATTTTGTAAATATACCATATTTTTTTTGTATCCATTCTTCCGTTGAGGGACACCTGGGTTCTTTCCAGCTTCTGCCTACTACAAATAGGGCTGCTATGAACATAGTGGAGCATGTGTCCTTATTGCATGCCGGCAAATCCTCTGGGTATATGCCCAGGAATGGCATAGCAGGGTCCTCCGGAAGTGTCATGCCCAGATTTCTGAGAAACCGCCAGACTGATTTCCAAAGTGGTTGCACCATCTTGCAATCCCAACAGCAGTGGAGGAGTGTTCCTCTTTCTCCACATCCTTGCCAACACCTACTGTCTCCTGAGTTTTTGACCTTAGCCATTCTGACTGGTGTGAGGTGAAATCTCAGGGTTGTTTTGATTTGCATTTCCCTAATGATTAATGATGTTGAACATTTCTTAAGGTGCTTCTCAGGCCTCCAAAGTTCTTCATGTGAAAATTCTTTGTTTAGCTCTGTACCCCACTTTTTAATGGGGTTATTTGGTTCTCTTGGTTCTACCTTCTTGAGTTCTTTGTATATATTAGATATTGGCCCTCTGTCGGATTTAGGGTTGGTGAAGATCCTTTCCCAATCTGTTGGTTGGCATTTTGTCCTTTTGACAGTGTCCTTTGCCTTACAGAAACTTTTTAATTTTATGAGGTCCCATTTGTCTATTCTTGATCTTAGAGCATAAGTTATTGGTGTTCTATTCAGGAACTTTTCCCCTGTGCCCATGTCCTCAAGGGTCTTCCCCAGTTTCTTTTCTATTAGTTTCAGTGTGTCAGGTTTTATGTGGAGGTCCTTGATCCATTTGGAGTTGGAGTCTCTACTTTCTTAATGCTATGACCCTCATAATATACTTCCTCATGTTGTTGTGACCCCAACCATAAAATTATTTTCATTGCTACTTTGTAACTGTAATTTTGCTACTGTTGTCAATCTTAACACAAATATCTGCACTTTCTGATGGTCTTAGGTGACCCTGTAAAAGAGTCTTTCCGCCTCTCAAGGGGTCACAAACCACAGGCTGAGAAACACTACGCTAAATAAAAGCAGACATTCTTTACCCCAGCCTTTCAGGGCATCTTCTGGGGAATATAGTCAAGATCCCAATTGTAGTCCAAATAACTCTCAGAACAATTGGGAGGGGAAGAACCCTGAATTTCTAAGAACCACATTGACATTTAGAAGCTATTAAGGGACACAGGAGACCCATTCACTAAAAGGAATTCCACACCAGTGCCAGCAGTGGGAGTGGCTTTCTCTCTTCCTGATTTCAGTAACTGCACAGGCAGTTTACTCTAGGCAGAGGCAAGGCTGGAAATCCTCACACAGGCTTACTAGAGTCTATATATTGTTTTTCTACTTACTCAGTGCACCTCCAAGACACATTCCTAACCTCTCTCTCTTTCTTATTTATAGTGCTTGCTAAGTGACAAGCACTGTCTTGAATGGTGGCATACATATCCCTTCTAAACTCTTATCTGTGTTCTTAGGCACAAGTTGTCCACTCAGCATCTCTCTCCCATGTCCCCCAGTGGAAAAGTCTTGACAAACAGAAACTACATCAAAAGAGTAAGTTTCTTTTGCTGCACGGGAACCTGGCATCGCTTACGTCAAAGATAAGTGCTTGTTTTGCATTTTGGTCAATGTGACAGTAACCCCTGGGGAGAAGGTAAACAAATTCAACATAATGAAAGAATAAAAGTTGGAGAGAATATGCATGTGGCCATGGATCTATGGAGAGAGGTTGGTAAAACTGCTCACTTCAAGTCTACATGGTCAGTGTCCCGTTGGCTTTTTGTCATCTTGATCCAAGCCAGAGTCATCTGGAAAGAGCCTAGAGTGAAAAGGTACCTCATTAGACCGGTCTTCAGGCAAGCCTGTGGGCATTTTCTTGGTTAAGACTGATGTGGTAGTGTCCCCCAGGCTGAGGGCAGTGCAGCCCTGATCCATGGTCTTGGGTTGTATTGAGAGCAGGCGGAGCAAACCATGAGGAGCAAGCCAGTAAACAGTGTTCCTCCATGGATGCTGCTTCAGCAGTTTAACCTCTCGGTTCCTACTTTGATGTCCTGCCCTGACTTACCTCAGTGAGGAAATATGACCTGAGAGTTGTAAGCTGGAATAAACCCATTTCTCCCCACATTGTTTTTAATCATTGTGTTTTATCACAGCAATACAAACCCAAAGAGAGTCAGTAAAAAGAGCTATGCTGTCTCTAAGTCTTAGTTGACCACAGAATTTACAGTTATTTAGCTTCTATCTTAGTTAACATGGGTAAGTGTTACAATCTACCTTTTATAAACGATGTAGGGTACTAAGTATTAGAAGTCTGGCCTAGTGACACACAGCTGACAAATAACTCTAACCTGTCTACAGCAAACATGATCACACTCATCTTGTGTATCTGCAATCCTGTCAAGACAGCATCTCAGGTATTTGGTTCAATTATCAAACAAGATGTTATAAATGCACACAGCTTCTGGTCTTCCTTACTTTTCCTTTAGAGATGTACCCACCCATTCACAAGATGTTCAAAGATCCTGTGATATCTCTAGTGATGGCTGAGAAACTGTCCCCATATTAAGGATGTTTATTTTAAGGCTATTAGAAATGTAACACACATGTCACAGTGTACTATCCAGCAGATGCTGCTGTGGCAAGGAGGAAGTGACTTACTGGTTGCAGGAGGGCTCCAAAAGGATTGACATAAATGGGAAAGAGTCATTATAACCAATGCCTATGGGTGACTCGTGCGAAATATAAAGACAAGAAACAGCCAAGTAAGATGCTACAGGTGGAGAAGACACTCAATAGAGTATGGTAAGGTGTGTGAGTGTGTGTGTGTGTATTGTAAAATATGTTTGTGCATGATAAAGTATGTGTGTATGTGTGTACATGTGAGTGTGTTCATGTGTGTATATATGTGTGTATATGTGCTTGTAAGTGTGTGTATATATGGCAAAGTATGTGCATGTATATAGTGAAATGTGTGTGTACATGTGTGTACACATGAGTATGTGTTCATATGTACATGTGCATGCATGTGTTCATATATGTGTGTATACATGTGCATGTGTGTGTATGTATATACATGTGTTATCTGTACAGATTCTTGGTGGGATAGTCATGGAAATGGAGAGACAGAGGGGCAGGGCCATGAAAGTCTTTGTATGCTACACTAAGTGGTTAGAAACACTGTCTCCTGTGAGATAGATACCTACCCACTAATGCTATATTCAGGCAAAGACCGTATGTTAGTCAACTTACTCTGGGTGAAGTTCGTGAAGAGGCTTAGAGTGAGCTTTGTGCATCTGGACATGGAGCACTCAGTAAAGAAAATGACACCAATCTCTTGACCTGGGTGTGACCCCAGAAGCCACGTAGTGAATGGAGAAATTTAAGCTAACCTCTGACATCCTGACATGAGTCAAGGCACGAAGGCAGCCTCCTCTCACACAAACAGAAGGCAAAGGTGAAAAATAAATCAACAAAAGAAATGCCAAATCCCAATGTTTTGGACAAAAATGATGAGAAACTGTCCAAGGGTTGTATCAGAAATGTGGAAAATTTGATATTTCAGAAGTTGTTTGTAACTGAAATTGGAAGAATTTATGTACTAGTTGGATTTGGGGGCACTAGATGAGGGGGATACCCTAAGAATGCTAGGCCAAGTTTATATTGTATCCTAAGTCAGCAAGAGGAAACAGAGGGAGAGTGCTCTTTGGCCTGGCTGGGTTCATGGAAACATGGGGCAAAGGCATCCCTTTTGTAGGGACAGGAGGTGCTAAGGTAGCTGAGGCCACAGCTGTGAACAGTGTCTGGTTTCAAGAGGAAGGGACTCAGGGGAAACTGAAAGACAGTGATTCCAGGTCAAAACATGGCAAAGATGGTGAGGAAAAGATATAAATAACAGTCCAGGCTTCAGAAACCAACAAACGAAAGCAAACAAACAAAGCAAAGGCCCAGGAAGACTATGTGTCCTGGGAATGAAGAGCATTAGGTAGTGCCGGTGAGTGTCAGGTCCGGCGATGGCCAGTAGATGTGCAAAGAGGACTAAAATATGAAGGCCAGTTAGTCCACAGACTTGTTGAAAAAAATATTCAATCTGAATCAGGTTAGGCAAGTAAACTATTTTGGAGTAACCCCTCTTTAACCAGGTGGGTGTCTGGTGATAAATGTGATTGCAGAAAGATCCTGTTATTAGAAAAAATGTAAATTTCACATTTAGCATTTATATTCTTGGGAATGAGGGAAGTAATCATCGCATTTTGCTAAACCCATATCAACCCTGACAACTAGGTCACACCATTATATATTCCTGTCCTACATCAGGATGGGGGTACTCTCGAATCCACAGAGTGCTTATTCTCCACTTTCCCAAGCTATACATATAAAACAATCCAAAATTATCCCTATATCAATTCAAGACTTTGTAATCCAAGCAACCAGTTCAATAGATACCAGCCACTCCTACTGCTTGGATACATGATTTGAACAGGTTGTCTTCATTTTTTTTTATTCGATATATTTTTTATTTACATTTCCAATGGTTTCCCCTTTTCTAGCCCCCCACTCCCCGCCAGTCCCATAAGCCCCCTTCTCTCCCCCTGTCCTCCCACCCACCCCTTCCCACTTCCCCTTTCTGGTTTTGCCCTATACTGATTCACTGAGTCTTTCCAGAACAAGGGGCCACTCCTCCATTCTTCATGTACCTCATTTGATGTGTGGATTATGTTTTTGGTATTCCAGTTTTCTAAGCTAATATCCACTTATTAGTGAGTGCATACCATGATTCATCTTTTGAGTCTGGGTTACCTCACTTAGTATGATGTTCTCCAGCTCCATCCATTTGCCTAAGAATTTCATGAATTAATTGTTTCTAATGGCCGAATAGTACTCCATTGTGTATATATACCACATTTTTTACATCCACTCTTCTGTTGAGGGACACCTGGGTTCTTTCCAGCTTCTGGCTATTATAAATAGGGCTGCTATGAACATAGTGGAACATGTATCCTTATTACATGCTGGGGAATCTTTTGGGTATATGCCCAGGAGTGGTATAGCAGGATCTTCTGGAAGTGAGGTGCCCAGTTTTCGAAGGAACCGCCAGAGTGATTTCCAGAGTGGTTGTACCAATTTGTAACCCCACCAGCAGTGGAGGAGTATTCTGCTTTCTCCACATCCTCGCCAACACCTGCTGTCTCCTGAATTTTTAATCTTAGCCATTCTGACTGGTGTAAGGTGAAATCTCAGGGTGGTTTTGATTTGCATTTCCCTAATGATTAATGAAGTTGAGCATTTTTTAAGATGTTTCTCTGCCATCCGAAGTTCTTCAGGTGAGAATTCTTTGTTTAACTCTGTACCCCATTTTTTAATAGGGTTGTTTGGTTTTCTGGAGTCTAACTTCTTGAGTTCTTTATATATATTGGATATTAGCCCTCTATCTGATGTAGGATTGGTGAAGATCTTTTCCCAATTTGTTGGTTGCCGATTTGTCCTTTTGATGTTGTCCTTTGCCTTACAAAAACTTTGTAATTTTATGAGGTCCCATTTGTCAATTCTTTATCTTAGAGCATACGCTATTGATGTTCTGTTCAGAAACTTTCTCCCTGTACCAACGTCCTCAAGGGTCTTCCCCAGTTTCTTTTCTATTAGCTTCAGAGTGTCTGGCTTTATGTGGAGGTCCTTGATCCATTTGGATTTGAACTTAGTACAAGGAGACAAGGATGGATCAATTTGCATTCTTCTGCATGTTGACCTCCAGTTGAACCAGCACCATTTGTTGAAAAGGCTATCTTTTTTCCATTGGATGTTTTCAGCCCCTTTGTCGAGAATCAAGTGGCCATAGGTGTGTGGGTTCATTTCTGGATCTTCAATCCTGTTCCATTGATCTGCTTGCCTGTCACTATACCAATACCATGCAGTTTTTAACACTATTGCTCTCTAGTATTGCTTGAGGTCAGGGATACTGATTCCCCCAGAATTTCTTTTGTTGCTAAGAATAGTTTTAGCTATCCTGGGTTTTTTGTTATCCCAGATGAATTTGAGAATTGCCCTTTCTAACTCTGTGAAGAATTGAGTTGGGATTTTGATGGGTATTGCTGTATATTTGATGTATATTGCTTTTGGCAAAATGGCCATTTTAACTATATTGATCCTGCTGATCCATGAGCATGGGAGGTTTTCCCATTTTTTGAGGTCTTCTTCCATTTCCTTCTTCAGAGTCTTGAAGTTCTTGTCATACAGATCTTTCACATGTTTGGTAAGAGTCAACCCAAGGTACTTTATACTGTTTGTGGCTATTGTAGAGGGGGTCATTTTCCTAATTCCTTTCTCAGCCTGCTTATCCTTTGAGTATAGGAAGGCCACTGATTTGCTTGAGTTGATTTTATAACCTACCACTTTGCTGAAGTTGTTTATCAGCTGTAGGAGTTCTCTAGTGGAGCTTTTTGGGTCACTTAGGTAGACTATCATGTCATCTGCAAATAATGATAGTTTGACTTCTTCCTTTCCAATTTGTATCCCTTTGACCTCCTTATGTTGTCGAATTGCCCGAGCTAGTACCTCAAGTACAATATTGAAAAGATAAGGAGAAAGGGGGCAGCCCTGTCTAGTCCCTGATTTTAGTGGGATTGCTTCACGTTTCTCTCCATTTAGTTTGATGCTGGCTACTGGTTTGCCGTATATTGCTTTTACTATGTTTAGGTATGGGCCTTGAATTCCTGTTCTTTCCAAGACTTTAAGCATAAAAGGATGCTGAATTTTGTCAAATGCTTTTTCAGCATCCAATGAAATGACCATGTGGATTTTTTTTCTTTGAGTTTGTTTATGTAGTGGATTGCATTGATGGATTTCCGTATATTGAACCAACCCTGCATCCCTGGGATAAAGCCTACTTGATCATGGTGGATGATCGTTTTGATGTGTTCTTGGATTTGGTTGGCAAGAATTTTATTGAATATTTTTGCATCGATGTTCATAAGGGCAATTGGTCTGAAGTTCTCTTTGTTGGATCTTTGTGTGGTTTTGGTATCAGCATAATTGTGGCTTCATAGAAGGAATTGGGTAGTGTTCCTTCTGTTTCTATTTTGTGGAATAGTTTGAAGAGTATTGGTGTTAGGTTTTCCTTGAAGGTCTGATAGAATTCTGCACTGAAACTATCTGGTCCTGTGCTTTTTTTGGTTGGAAGACTGTCTATGACTCCTTCTATTTCTGTAGGGGTTATGGGACTGTTTAGATGATCTATTTGGTCCTCATTTAATTTTGGTATTTGGTATCTGTCAAGGAAATTGTCCATTTCCTCCAGATTCTCCAGTTGTGTTGAGTATAAGCTCTTGTAGTAGGATCTGATGATTTTTTGGATTTCCTCAGTTTCTGTTGTTATATCTCCCTTTTCATTTCTAAGTTTGTTAATTTGGATACTTTCTCTTTGCCCTTTGGTCAGTCTGGCTAAGGGTTTATCTATCTTGTTGATTTTCTCAAAGAACCAACTCCTGGATTCGTTGATTCTTTGTACGGTTCTCTTTGTTTCCAATTGATTGATTTTAGCCCTGAGTTTGATGATTTCCTGTCTTCTACTCCTCCTGGGTGAATTGGCTTCTTTTTGTTCCAGGACTTTCAGATGTGTCGTTAAGCTGCTAGTGTATGCTCTCTCCATTTTCTTTTTGGAGGCACTCAGGGCTATGAGTTTTCCTCTTAGCACTGCTTTCATTGTGTTCCGAAGATTTGGGTATGTTGTGACTTCAATTTCATTAAATTCTAAAAAGTCTCTGATTTCTTTCTTTATTTCTTCTTTGGCCAAGGTGTCATTGAGTAGAGTATTATTCAGCCTCCATGTGTATGTGGGCTTTCTGTTGTTTTTGTTGCTATTGAAAACCACTCTTACACCATAGTGATCTGATAGGAGGCATGGGATTAGTTCGATTGTCTTATATTTGTTGAGGTCTGCCTTGTGTCCAATTATATGGTCGATTTTGGAGAATGTACCATGAGGTGCTGAGAAAAAGGTATATTCTTTTGCTTTAGGGTGAAATGTTCTATAAATATCAGTCAAATCCAATTGGTCCAAAGCTTCAATTAGTTTTACTGTGTCCCTGTTTAGTTTCTGTTTTCCAGATCGGTCCATTGAGGAGAGTGGAGTGTTGAAGTCCCCCACAATTATTGTGTTAGGTGCAATGTGTGCTTTGAGCTTTAGTAAAGTTTCTTTTATGAATGAGGGTGCCCTTGTATTTGGCGCATAGATGTTCAGAATTGAAAGTTCTTCTTGGTGGATTTTTCCTTTGACCAGCAAGAAGTGTCCTTCTGTGTCTCTTTTGATGACTTTAGGTTGAAAGTCAATTTTATCTGATATTAGAATGGCTACTCCTGCTTGTTTCCTGTGGCCATTGGCTTGTAAGATTGTCTTCCAGCCTTTTACTCTAAGGTAGTTTTTATTTTTGACACTGAGATGTGTCTCCTGTATGCAGAAAATTGTAGGGTCCTGTTTCCTTATCCAGTCTGTTAGTCTATGCCTTTTTATTGGGGAACTGAGACCATTGATGTTAAGAGATATTAAGGAATACTGATTATTACTTCCTGTCATTTTTGATGTTCTTTTTATATTTGAGTGGTTATCTTCTTTTGGGTTTGATGAAGGAAGGTAACTTGCTTTTTCCAGGGTATAGTTTCCATCCTTGTATTGGAGTTTTCCTCCTATTATTCTTTGCAGAGCTGGGTTTGTGGAAAGATATTGTGTAAATTTGGTTTTGTCATGGAATATCTTGGTTTCTCCATCTATGGTGAATGAGAGTTTTGCTGGGTATAGTAGTCTTGGCTGACATTTGTGTTCTCTTAGAGTCTGCATGAGATCTGTCCAGGATCTTCTAGCTTTCATGGTCTCTGGTGAGAAGTCTGGTGTGATTCTGATAGGTCTTCCTTTATATGTTACTTAGCCTTTTTCTCTTACTGCCTTTAATATTCTTTCTTTGTTTAGTGCATTTGGGGTTTTGATTATTATGTGACAGGAGGTATTTCTGCTCAGGTCCAGTCTGTTTGGAGTTCTGTAGTCTTCTTGTATATTCATAGGCATCTCTCTCTTTAACTTGGGAAAGTTTTCTTCCATAATTTTGTTGAAGATATTTGCTGGCCCTTTCTGTTGTAAATCTTCACTCTCATCTATACCTATAATCCTTAGGTTTGGTCTTCTCATTGTGTCCTGGATTTCCTGGATGTTCTGGGATACAAGCTTTTTGCATTTTGCATGTTCTTTGACAGTTGAGTCAATGGTTTCTATGGTATCTTCAGCATCTGAGATTCTTTCTTCCATCTCTTGTATTCTGTTGTTTATATTTGCATCTATGGCCCCTGATTTCTTCTCAAGGTTTTCTATCTCCAAAGTTGTCTCCCTTTGTGATTTCATAGTTGTTTCTATTTCTGTTTTTAGATCCAGGATGGTTTTGCCCAGTTCCATCATTTGTTTGTTTGTGTTTTCCTGTAATTCTTTAAGAGATTTTTGTGTTTCCTCTTTCATGACTTCTGCCTGTTGACGCAAGTTCTCCCGCATTTCTTTAAGTTTTTTTTTGCCTTTCTTCTTTATTGGCTTCTATCTCTTGGGCCTTATTCTCCTGAATTTCTTTAAGTGATTTTTGTGTTTCCATTATACTGGTTTCTAGCTTATTCATGTTCCCCTGTATTTCTTTAAGAGATTCATTTATGTCCTTTTTGTGTTCTTCTAGCAGCATCATGAACAGTGATTTTAAATCCGTATCTTGTTTCTCTGGTGTGTTGGCATAACCAGGACTTGCTGATGTTGGAGAGTTTGGTTCAGACGCTGCCATATTGTCTAGATTTCTGTTAGTCACATTCCTGCGTTTGCCCTTTGCCATCTTGTTCTCTGGCGCTAGTTGGTCTTGTCTCTGGCTGGTATTTCAGCCTCCTGAGAGGCTCTAGGGCTATTTCTGCAACACTGGATGGCATGGTTTCCCCTGTTGCAGATTGCTGATGTGCTGTCCTCTTCTTGGGTGCCCTTGCAGCCCTAGTGTGCTTTGCCCCAGATTGTGTCTGTGAACCAGATGGTGCCCATTTGCTCCTTCAGGGAGTGCTGAGGGTGTATGCTGTGGGGACCTTTTCTGACTGCTGATCACTCTGCTGGCCAGCGGAACTCCCAACCAGGTTGGTGCACACAAGGCTAGCCTAGCTGCTCAGGTCCTGAGTCTAGGCAAAAGCCTGGCAGGCCAATGTCCGAGCAAAGTTCCCCTCAGCTGTGAGTGTTAATTGGTTCTGTCAGGTGGCCAGGATGGCGGTGTGCGCGCACTCTCTGAGAGTGCTGGGAGAGTCTGCTGGGCTAACAACCTCCTGGCCGGGTGGGCACACAGATGGCCCACCGAGCAGCCCAGGGCCTAGAGGCAGTCTAGGGCCTGACAGTCTTAGACCCCAGCTATGTCAGCCCCGGGCTATGCCTGTTAGCGGTTTTGCCTGCTAGGACTCTCTGGCTTCCTGTAGGCAAAATGGCAGTGGCGCCCGCACACACACACACACACACACGCCGGCCCGGGCAAACAACCTCCTGGCCGGGTTTGCACACCGGTACCCCCCGACCAGTCCAGGGCCTGGGTGCAGGCCAACGCCCGTCGGGCTTAGACACCCCCCCCCCCATGTTGGTCTCGGGTTGTATTTGCGTACCTGAGTCTGTCTGATCTCTCTGGTGTCCGAGAACCAAAATGGAGGCCAGTCTCTCGTAACTGACTGATGGGAGGCAGAGTTCTGAAGTGACTTCTGCATGGTGAAAGGCGCCGTAAATCTGCTACTGCTTGCAGCCTGGCTGGCCAGCAATGTCCAGTGGTCATGGGCACAGGATCTGCCTGGACCTTGTCAGCTTGGTTCCACTGTTGATGGCCCTTTCTCTGGACCAGCCGCTGCTGCAGTTGCTGCTGCCACACCCGCCACCCCAAGAATATAGGTTGTCTTCATTTTGTACATAGTGTGTTAATTTGAATGAAAATAGTTCTCATAGACTCATGTGTTTGGACATATTGTAGAACTGTTTGGGAAGGATTAGGAGGTATGGCCTTGTTGGAGAAGGAATGTCACTGGTTTCAAAAGACTCACACTATTGCATAAGGATAAAGATGTGATTTCTCAGTTGTTACAGCAACAATGTCTTTGCTCTGACACTGTTGGCTGTAACCCTCTGAGACCATAATCCAAATGAAATGAAATGAATCCAAAAGAAATACTTTCTTTTATAAGTTGCCTTGGTCATGGTGTTATATCACTGCACCATATAGTAAAGTAACTAAGACACATAGTATATATCATTTTAGCTCTGCCTCCATCCTGAAAATAAATATGTCAGAGCATTTGATAATGAAAGGAAGGGAGGCAATATTTAGCCGTGTGTGCATCAACTTTATCACACTGCAGGTCTGCTGTCCTTGCTACAACACGGTGTACACATGAGCATCTATCCACCTATCTGTCTCTCTAGGCATTTATTTCTAGTTTGATCTGTGGATAGGAACATCTCACTGCACAAGTGTCAACTCTGGTTACTGTGGCAATGCAGGACTGATAAAAATTATTTTCTCATCCAAGAAAATGAGATATGATCTTATCTTCTTGGAGGGCAGAGGAATTAACCAAGACAAGATAAACAAAATACAGCAATCTAATTAAAATACTCTGCATCCTACTCAAGTCTAAAGAGGCAGTATACCAAATAACACAGAATAATAATGATTGGTTTGTAGACTGTATAAGTCAAATCCATGATGACATTTTATTTATAGCAACAGTATCTCGAAGGGAACTTTCAGCAATATTGTGTGTGCCAATTTGAGTAAGTTAGACATAATTATGTTGTTTAATAAATATTGAATGAGCATCCAGAATGGCACAAAATATCATGCTTGAAAAACATAAAGGTCAGTGCTCTTGTGAAATTTAAATGAGCTAATTAAGACATTTAATAGCCATGCTGAGGAGTTGGAGTGAAGAAGAGAAAACTCAGAAAGGGTGACAGACATGTCAACCAGCACAAGGCATATAGGAGAAAGCGTGGCTGGAACTATTTTTTTTTCCATGGGGTTTGGGGTACATGCATGCCATTTTTTCTTGGTGGCATTGTCTCTGGGTTGATTTTTCCGTGTTGATGGAGGTTCTTATGGAGTCCCTGAACTCCCTACACATGTAAGACTGACCTTGGATTCTTATTTCTCCAGCCTCTGCCTCCTAAAAGCTGGGATTGCAGGCACACAGCATTCTGTTTTGACTGAAGTGCATGCCAAGTGATTCAGTTGTTGTATCTCTAAAAGTCTTGGGGAAATAGTTGGAGATGAGAACAATCTTAATATGGGGTTTATTATTTGGTTTTTAAAAAAGACTTTGTGTATGTGTGTATGTCTGTGTGTGTGCAAACATGAAGGTGTCTGCAAAAACCAGGAGAGGATGTTGGATCTCCTGGAACTGGAGCTATAGGCAGTTGTGAGCTGCCTGATGTGGGCGCAAGTCCCCTGGAAGAGCAGCCAGTGCTCTTAGCCACTAAGCCATGCTTACAGCCTCTTAAATGATATTTTTTACATCAACATTCAATCTGATTTTGTTGCTGATACATGTAAATATAACTGATTTCCCATCTTTTCTCTTTCTTTGTGACTCCACGGTGTTCACTCACTGTTTGGTCTGTTTTATAGACTGGTTTCCTACCTAAGTGGTCACGATGGTTTGCAACACGAAGACCATTTTAATTCCGTTCTTCCTAATCTAGGTTTCATTCCTTCTTCCTCCTCTTCTCCTTCCCGCTTTCCTTTCTCCCGTTCCACTCACATTTGCACCACAGTAAACCAAGCAGACCAGAGCTGGCATAATCCCTTCTTCCTGCTCTCAGAGTAACAACATTTGCTGTTTAATGTCCTGAATGACGCCACTTGTACATCTCTTCACACACCTCTTTTATCAAGTTGAAAGATGCCTTTTGTATTCTGCGTCTGCTGTAGGTATTTTTCAATAATGGGTGTTGTTTGTTTTCCCGAGTATGTCTTGCTGTATTGAAATGAACATGTGTTTTTTTTTTCTCCTAAACTTGAAATGATGGTGAATTACATTCAAGTACCAAATCACTCCTGTGTTCCCAGGCTTAACTGTACTTAGCCATCGTATATCAGCAAATAGTCCCCAAGAATGCCTGCCTTTGCTTCCGATAGCAAGACCGTGTGTCTCCAAGAGCGCCTTCAAGTCGGTAATGTGCTCAGAGGACTCTTGACAGGCTTTGTATTCACGCTTATGGGCCGTTAAAGAGTGTAAAAGCAAGTTGAAACAGCCAGAGGCAGACCCTCGTCGTGTGTAGGCCAGTTCCAAGCTCCCAGTGGCCCTCTCACAGTGACATCCCAGATAGCAATACCATCCCAATGTCAGCATACCATGGCACTCATAGATTATCACCACTTAGGAAAGCTGTGTCGATGTCCAGAGTCATCACTGGAACCCTTTCATAGCATATGGACCACGCTGACAAGCTTGGTCTCCAAGTCTCCAAAGACTTATTATATAGTCATGTAACACATACATATTATACATAGTCACTTAACCAAAGGCCTCCACTCCAAGTCACAGGATCACAGCATTGTCATGGGCAAGTATCCCCAGGGAACAGGCAGAGTATTCTGAGGCTGTTTTAACGGTACTCTCCCAAAGAGCAGAGAGTAAAGGTCAGAAGCCATCTCTTTGGGCAAGTATAGATTCTTTTCTATGTAGCCGCAACATGTTATTTCCCCTTTAATATGACAAATGCTTACTATTAATCAATCACAAAGGTATATCAGTATTTTTTTTCTTTGTAGGCGTTTTTCTTAGCTTGGGTATTGGAATATGATCAATAGTCTTATAAAATGAGCAATTTCCAACACTCAAGTTTCTACAGGAAGTACAGTGCAGTTGGTATTATTTATTTTTGCTTTGAGATGTTTGAAGGACTTTGGCCATTTTCCTGAGAAACTTTTTAAGAACAAATTCAATTTTAAAAATAGATTCAGGGCTATCATCCACGTTATCTAGTTCTTAAACGGGTTTTGGGATAATTTACATCTTTTGTGGAATTTGTTCATTTAATCAAATGTTGAATATATTGTCATCAAAGTGTTTACTATTCTTTATTGCGATGTACTAATTTAAATGACTTTTCATTTTACAGAATCTATATGGCAATTATATCTCTCATTCTAGAGATTAGTAAATTGTACATACTGTCATTTTTCCTAATCAAACTCTGGCTAAAATTTTATCAATTTTATGTTCCCAGTTAGTTAATTTATTCTAGTATTTTTCTCTCCTGCTTTTATTACCTCCCTCTTCTGTTTTCCTTGTATCAAATTCATTTTACTATGCCAGCTTCTTTGGATAGAAGGTCCAATGAGGTCATTGATGTGAGAACTGATTCTTTACAGATACCATCACAGGACCCAATAAGTGTCCCCCTAGCCCTACCTTGATGGCGCCCTCCAAATCTTGAGCTGTTTTGTTTTCATTTGACTCAACACAAAATATCTTTAACTCTCCTTGTGATTTTTTTTGACTTGATCAATTTGGAAATTTTCTGTTTTATTTTAAAATAGTTGAGGCTTTCCCAGAATCTTTGCATTATTAATCTGTAATTCAATCAGGCTTAATTGGTGGGCATCCTGGGTATGATTGCGTCTGCTCTGAATTTACTGGGGCTGTTTGCCTTTATTGAGCCTGGAGTATAGTGTGTTATGGTAAATTCTTAATGCGTACTTGGCACAAAGCAATTTCTGTGGTTTGGGGATGGATTGTTATAGAAATACCAAGTACGCATCAGGATGGGTGGTGGCTTTGCAAATGTCTGCTGTACTGCACTTTTCTCTGCTTTACCACTTATTTGGGACCATCTTTGCATTTCCCATGGATAACTGGGAGCTCATTAGTTTCTCTATGTTATCTCATCAGTGTTCTCAGCTGAGGTTTAGCAGTTCAGTCGCCAGTTTCATGAATATCTAATATTTTATGTTTTTTTCTAACATTTGATACTACTGTCAATATGATTTTACATATATATGTAAAACCTTTTAATTAGTTATTTAAGAATTCCATGCATGCATACAATGTACTTTGAACATATTCATTTCCTACAAATTGAGTGTTAGCATTTAAGCATTATATACTTTAATATATGTTGTTATAAAAATGATTAAATTGAATGTTTAATGGGATTACTAACTAGTTCCATTTAATTTCCAACCAAGAATCCATGTCACTTGGAATTCATCCTAGGGTTTATGGATAAGAAAAAATTTATGAAGTAAAAAGAATTATAGTTGTCTCTTGAGAGGCTCTGCCAGTGCCTGACAAATATAGAAGTTGATGCTTCCCAGTCAACCAACTGACTGATAACAGGGTCCCCAATGGAGGAGCTAGAGAAAGGACCCAAGGAGCTAAAGGGGTTCGCAGCCCCTTAGGAGGAACAACAATATGAACCACCCAGTACCCCCAGAGCTCCCAGGGACTAAACCACCAACCAAAGAGTATACACAGAGGGACCCATGGTTCCAGCCACAAATGTAGCAGAGGATGGCCTTGTCAGACAGCAATGAGAGAAGAGACCCTTGGTCCTGTGAAGGCTCAGTGCCCCAGTGTAGGGGAATGCCAAGATAGGGAAGCGGTAGTGGGTGGGTGGGTGAGCAGAAGGAGGAGGGGGGATGGGATAGGGGGTTTTGGGAGAGGAAATGAAGAAAGGGGATAACATTTAAATGTAAATAAAGAAAATATCTAATAAAAGGGGGGAAATAGAATCATTAGGAAGTTGTACAAATGAAGGTTGACAGAAGTTTTGAGACATCCCATATCTAAGAGATCACAGCAAAGCCATCAGCAGGTATGTCCATCACCATGGCTCCAACCCGGGAAACTCCTTGTGAAGAGTCTGAGAGGATATGTAGCCCTACCCCCAGACGAAACTCCTTGTGAAGAGTCTGAGAGGATATGTAGCCCTACCCCCAGACGACAATATCCTGTCTTTTCTGTCTGTATTTAAAGGTTATGGAAGTGCCTCTAACTGGAAGAGTCTAATTAGATCAAGTAGAAAAGACAACCAGGAAACAGTTTCCAGCATTTATGCCTTGGCGGGATGTGGGGGCGCTTGGGAGAGTGTTAAGGCTTTTAGGAATCAACACATGGTGCCCCTCCCCCAGCCCCAAGCACTGCATGCCAAGTGTGTGGGTGTTCCCTGAGAGGAGGATCCAGCTCCTCCACTCATCCGTCCATATGTTTGCTCATTCTACAAGCACTGAATTACAGTACCGTGCTCTCGGAATTCTAGCATACACAGGCAGCGTGTCAGACACTGGAGGCAAATGCAAAAGCAGCAAAAAGAGTTCGCGATGCTCAGCATGGAAGGGAGCTTGCAGCCTAGTCTGGGGTGCCTGGATTTCATCCCTGGATCTCACCCAGGGGAAGAAACAGCCAGTTACCACCGACTGTCTTCTGATCTCCACATGCATGTCCCTTTGCCAGATAATTAAAATTGAAAACACTCCATAACTCAAGATGGTAAAGACATATACAGATAGTATATATTTAAGTGAAAGCTAAGATGTTGAATCAACATGATAACATATTCCTATAATCCCAGACTTTGGAAGATGGAAGCAAGAGGATCAGGAGTTCAAGGCCATCCTCAGGTATATAGTGAGCCTGGGGCCAGCCTGGGCTGCTTGAGACCATGTGTTAATAAAATAAAATAATTACATGGAAAGAAGCTCCATGCAGCATTTATTTCCTTGCTGATTTTGGCAGTCTCCAGGCAGAGCTCCACACTATGTGGGCTTTAGCCTTTGTTGAGCACACAGTACAAGTCTCTGTTCGCAAGGCAAGGAAGCACAAAGATAGACATTGATTGACAGGACTGTGGGGATCGTTCGAGGCTCATCTTTACATCCCTAGTGTTTAGTATAGTGGTGGTTCCATGTTTAATTTTCAGTGGCTATCATAGAACAATGCATGAAAAGTAAAGCTCTTAACAGGATCCATCAGAGATTCTTTTGTCAGAGAGCCCGTGGTCTATTGAGGAAGATTAACCAGCCAGTGGTGCTTTTACGTGATGAACTTCATAGCATAAGAAGCACAGGCAGTAAGAAGGGGCAACCACATCCATCTGTCTGAGACCCTTGGGGAAGGCTCCCGAGGGGCAGAGATAATGGGGATGAGCCTTGAAGAGTGAATGAGGATTTACCCGGTGGGTGATGGGAGTGGATGACACAGCAGGCTGCAGAAACAAGAATTTAAATATAGACAGAGCTCTTAAAGTGTCAGAGAGCGGCCAGGTCGTAGCACTGGAGTGGTGGAGGCAGAGCCAGGAGAGAAATCTGGGCAGGACATTTGAGCCAAATTGGAAAGTTTGTTTTGCCAGGCTAAGAAGGCTGGGTTTGCCCATTCTTGCTGGCTTTAGCAGAGAGATGACTTGATCTGTATTTCTAGAACTCTAGTGGCCGTACAGAACTGGAACTCTAGTGGCCGTACAGAACTGGATTCCCAAGGAAGCGGTTGGCTAGGAAACACTTGCAAATGCAATGTGCCAAGACAGTGGGAAAGTGAGGGGGGTGGAAAATTTGGACTGAAGGGGAGGAAGGCAGGGAGGGAGGGAAGGAAGGTGGGAGGGAGGGAAGGAGGGTAGGGGGAAGGAAGGAAGGTGGGAGGGAGAGAAGGAGGGTGGGAGGGAGGGAAGGAGGGAAGACCACACATCCCTGAAGCCCCTTCCAGGTGGGCACAGGTCGAATGTGGAGGGAGGCTGGTGAGTCTGCACACTCCCAACATCAACTCCTTGCTGTCTGGGTTTGCTTGTTTGTTTGTGTAATCCAGGCTGGCCTTGAATGTTCATTTATGCTTTTTTGTTTTTTAAAGAGTAGGAGAATATGTCTGTCTTTGAATTTGGAATTCTTATTAATTAGTGCAATCATTCCTGCACGCTCCATGACTTCTGTCTGTGGTCCTTATGCGCCCTCATCACTGAGGAGAATTTCCACTCACTGTCTTCTCCGGGTCAGACCTCGTTTTAATTAACTTTCTATCCCCGTGTAGAAGATGAGGCCAGGCTAGAGAAGTGGGCTGAGAGGTCTTTCCTCATTGGCTCTTTGTTCTTCCAAGTGAGCAACTAGCCTTTTTAGAGACTTCGCAGGCAGGAGGCACAGCTCTCTCAGAATCACAGTTCTCAAGAGAATGTTTCCACATAACCGGAACCAAAAACAAACAAAAAGTAAAACAACAACAACAACAACAGCAACAAAAACCTAGAAACAAACAAGCAAAAATAAAATCCCCAATCCAAACCCAAAACAACAACAAGGTCAGCAGAGGCGGAATGAACCTCCTATGACAGGCGAGGAAGGGCCAGCAAAGCATTGTTCTTCGATGGCATTTTGTGAGCACAGGTCACAGTTTTCGCCAGTGCCACACACATCTAGGCACAGATGTGTCTGGGAGGAGAGAATCTCGACTGGGAAATTTCTTCCATCTCGTGAGTATGTGTGCGGTGCCTTTTATCACTTAGTAGTTGCTGTAAGCGGTTCCAGCCCACTGTGGGCACAGGACCCCTACAGGTGGACCTGGACTGTACAAGGAAGATAGCTAAACAGAGAGGAGGCCAGCCAGGGAGCAGTCTTCCACAGTCTCTGCTTCAGTTCCTGCCTCTAGTTCCTGCCCTGACTTCCCTCAGCGACACACAGTGACTGAAAGCAGAAGATGAAGTAACTCTGTTTCACTCCCAGATTGTTTTCCGGCCTGGCTGTGTTTTTGACAACGGCAGGGAACAAGCAAGGACAGCATCGGAACAACTGCTTAAAAATCAATAGAAATGGGGATCATTACTTTCATCTTAACTTCTGAAATGCTGTAAATTTAAATATGTAAACTTTAAATATTTCAAATAGCTCTGGGGCACACTCACTTAACCGCTTGATTTTCCCATCTCCTGAGTATAAGACCACCCTATCCTTTAAGTAAACAACTGTTGATTCTTGATCAACTCGAATTAACAAGTTCCAACAATTTCGGAGAGGCAAGAGTCTCTTTTTCCAGTACAAGAGAGACATTTGACTGTGGCTGCTTCTTTGGAAATGAGGATTTTATTCCCTTGAGAATTTTGTGCTGCGTGGTGATTATCAAGACATCGGCCAACAGGTGGCGCTGCCGGTCTGTGACAGCGTAATTACAAGGCGCCTCTGGTATTGCATAGAACCAGAACATCCACCTCTCCTCCACAGGAAATCACAGGGTCTCTTGGAATAGCCTAACAAGTTTCCAATAAATATAAACCCCAAGGATTTATAGCACATCTTACTGCTTGCCCAGAATCTTGTGCTAGAGAAAGGACTACCCGAAAAGTTTGACACTTACAGCTGTTTGGATATATAGGAAAGGGGCAACACATACTACTAAAAGTCAACATTCCAGTCTGGGATCGTAAAGCATGATTTATAGATGTCATGATGAAAACCAGGAAGGATGTTACAAACGTTTTAACTATTTGGGTCTCACTGTTCACCGGCCAGATCTGCAATGCTGATCTTGAACTTGCTACCCAGCCCAGGATAACCTCATACGTCCGATCCTACGGCCCCCCAGTTCCCAAGCACTAGGATTAAAGGCACGCAGCATCATGCTTGGTTCTGGGTGGTTCCTGAGCTCAAATCCAGGGATTCTGAGATGTTAAGCAAGTACTGTATCATGTGAGCCACTTCACCAGTCTGCAGAACTGCTGCTTGGAATCAGAGACCATAGTGTCCTATTTGACAGTATTCTGGGCCGTAGTTGAACACAAGCAAGCTATGGTTGTTGTAAATTGAGAAACCAAGATCCAGCAATGCCAAGACTATGGAGTAGCAGATTCTAAATCATAGAGGTCTGGCTCAAACTCACAGGCTCTGCAGAGCTTTAGGTCACTCAGGTTAGTTCCCAACCTGGACCAGTCCCCAAGCCTCAGCTTTAACATTCAGATAAGTAAAAAATAAACGGACAGACCCTTATGATTCACGGCTCATATTCATAAGAGTAGGTGACAAAGATGAGCATTTCCCACTGAGGGATAGGTATCAGGATAAAAACAGCCTGGCACTGAGACTGTGTGTGTGTGTATGTGTGTGTGTGTGTGTGTGTGTACTTGGAGATTAGAAGCCAACCTAAGGTGTTATCAGGAACTGCCCACCTTGTGAGTTTATTGTTGTTATTGGGGTTTTTGTCTTGTTTGAGACCAGGTTTCTCAAACTTCCCAGTAGTTAGGCCAGGCTATTCAGTGAGTCGTTATCTTCCTTCCAGAAAAAACTGATGTAGGAAATTCTTTAACAACAGAGAACTGGGCAGTTGGGTGCACTTCAGTGCTTGGGAGAGAGGTACTAGTTCAAAGTCACCATTGGCTACATGGAATCCAAAAATTTTACTCCTACACCAAATCCTCCCAAAAGGAGAACAGAGAAATATAATGTTCTAAGAGAGAATCTATTATCTGCTAAATGTTAATCAACAAGAGCTAATTCATTGAATCGTCAATTTTTTTCAGTGTCTTACTACAACCTGGATGACTGGACTGGGTTTATTTGCTTGTGAGAAGTGTTGGGGAACAGAGAGTCATCCTTACACACAGTAGGGCAAGTCCTGGGTTTGCTTGCTTGTGAGAAGTGTTGGGGAACAGAGTCATCCTTACACACAGTAGGGCAAGTCCTTGCTGAGCTATACTTCCGACCTCTCCAGGTCAGATTTTCGAAGTTTGTTTTCTGCTGATAAACTCTGAGATTCATACTGGTGAAATTAATTATACAAAGTCACAATTTAAGAAGCCAGTACGTCACCGCAAGTTACTCAGACCACTGTAGATGGTAGGACCAAGTCCCACCCTCAAATTTGTCTGATTCCTTGCTAGGGTGTTATGTTGTGTTGGTGTCAGTGTGTGTGTGTGTGTGTGTGTGTGTGTGTGTGTGTGTGGCCCGAAGGCCTGAGACTGTAGAAAGAGATATTTTAAAGTACTAAGCTCAGGTGTCTTACACTAAAGCCTGACCCCTTTCGATGTATTGTCTTGTTAATATATTCCCTTTTGGGTAAATACACTGTGATTTGATGAAGAATTGCCTTACACTTTAAACGTACTTTAAATAAAAGGCCTACAAAGTGTAGCCCCATTGTAACAACACAAAGTCTCCTTTCAAAATCAGTCACCTGGGCCTCTGAAACCTGAGAAGAGAGTCTGTCCAGCTACAAAGATGGGGGGCGGGGGGCTGGCAAGGCAGGCACTTGCAACATGACCCCCTGCTTTTGCTGCTCCCCAGAGAATCCCTTTCCCTTTTGTTCTTGAATGGAGGAGTGAGAAATCAGGGCAGCCTCACTTCCGTCTGTCCCCGCTTTGTGCACCTGGGGAAAGTATCGTCCAGGTGTGTATTGTAAATGTTTATATTGCCTACGCGGATGTTAATTCGCTCCGGGTGATTCGGTTTCATGGTTTTCCCCTGCCTCTTTTCCAGAGGGTACAGCCAGGACTGGGAACTGCTACACGTCACAGAAAGCCTGTATCCATACCCTAAGCATTCGGTTGCAGAGTTTTCTCCTGAGGTCACTTGGTGAGCCATGGGGACGGCTGGCCTTGGCTCAAGGCTGGATGGTCCCGGGGCATTTGTGGCATCGGGTCTTACCTTCAAGTTTGGGCTAATTTGGGCAAATAGTATAGAAATGTCTGAATTTAAAAACAAAAAAAGAGACAAGAATGACAAACTGTGTCTGTTACCAGTCTGCCCACGTGGAGGCTTGGCGCTGTCATTAGTCACATGCCTCTGGATCCATTAGCTGATTGGTCAGCTGGTTTAATGATGTCAGTAGTCCGGGGCTGGTCGGGAAGAGAGCAGAGGTAAGGGTGACGTCAGACGCAGGCTCCTTATATCTTTTCTGTCTTTGGTTGCTGCTGAGCTGAAGAAAATGCCCAGCTCTCTCTCTCTGGCAAGCAGAACTTTTAGCCTTTCCCTGCCTCAGCTGCTCATTTCTTTCCTGCCTCCATGCAATAGGAAAACAACCCACTTTCAGCAGTTCTGGGCTTGGGCAGTGACGGGACCGTGACCCCACCATGGGAAATAAGAATACACAGCCAAAGTCCTGCCGCTGCCCGTTGGTGCTGGGAGTTGCACTGGCGAGTTCGAAACTTCCTATTTTGTGTAGAAAAGGCCAAATGTTTCCCCCCCATGCGTTTAATTTCCTTTCTATATACGGCCATCTAGGTAAATTCTAGATCCCAAGATGTGAGTTTCAAAGAGACACCGTGTGTGTTAATGACGTGAAAGCAGAAACGAAGCTGTCTAGAAGAAAGAGACTAACAGGCACACGAGAGGAGAGAGGAGAACAATCGCGATCAGAAGGAATGTGGGATAGACATGCTCAAAGTACATTATACAAGGGTATGAAAGTGGTCTTATTTTACCCAGTTAAATAAAAGAAAACAGTTTTCAAAAGATAGAAGTCACCATGACTGTAGGGTGTCAAGTCCTCTTGCTTCACTTCTGTAGTGTGTTGAACATCAAAGCTGGGACCTCATGGAAACCAGGAGACATCTTACCACTGAGCTACGTCCCTACTGTGCACTTCCACTTTAGAGTCTTCTAAGGTGTTGAGTGAAGAAAGCGTGTTCCCTGTTTTTTTTTTCATTAATCCTTGAGTTATAGCCCATTTCAGATTGTATGGGGAGGAGACTGACTTACAGGACAGTGATTTTTATATCTCCCAAGAACAGTGACCAATATAGCCACAAATTTATCTCCTTACCCCATGAGAAATAACATGTAGTGGGTGCAAAGACTTTGAAGTCTTCTGCTCCCTCCTCAAGGACATCCACACAGCTCTCTTAGCTTTGTCCCCAATCCTGAGAATAATTTCTTGACTAGTCAGTGCTCTGGGACAATGAGCAAACTAAAATCAAAACTGCCAGCGAGCACTGTGCTCTAAAACCCAACCCAAACGTCAGCACACAAACCCAGGAGCAGCTCGGTTCCGCTCCTGCCTGGCTCCCACTGAGGTGTATGTGTGGGGGGAGGTGGCTAAACACTCTGAAGAGTCTCCCAGAGAATCTTGCACACTAAGCTTCTCTTCTGTGTGTGGATACTAATGAGCAGAGGCTTAGCTTTTCCTCTTGGCCCGCTCACTCTTCTTTTCCACAAACAGACCCCTGAGCTTAAAGATTTCCATTAGTCTGTGATATGTGCATACAGTTCACAATGAAATTGCAATTCTGTTGTTCTCTATGTCTAAGGATTCAGCCATCCTTGTATGCCTGATTGCAGCACCACACCCCAAATCTATTCTGCAGGCCTGGTATGATCTAGCAAGAGGGATACAATTTGGGGGCTGTTGGGTGTCTGCTCTGTCAGAGATGCTTCGTGGGGTGACTTGGTCACTGTTTTCCCAGCTATACTTCTCCACAACCTCTGTCTTAGGGTTTTACTGCTGTGAACAGACACCATGACCAAAGCAAGTCTTATAAAGGACAACATTTAACTGTGGACTGGCTTACAGGTTCAGAGGTTCAATCCATTATCATCAAGGCAGAAATTTGGCAGCACCCAGGCAGGCATAGTGCAAGAGGAGCTGAGAGGTCTACATCTTCATCTGCAGGCCTCTAAAACTCACTTCCAGGCAGCTAGGACACAGTGACACACCTCCTTCAACAGGGCCACACTCCCTAGCCCAAGCATATACAAACCATCACAACCTCTTACTGGATCTAAACAAGGAACCCTTTTTATTAGGGTGTGAACTATGTTGGAAGCATACAAGTTACAAGTCCGAAAGAACATAAAAGGTCTCGGGAAACCTGGATTAGAAACAGGCAAAGAGAGATGTAGTGACTGTCCCCATCTCTTTGTAATGTCCTGTATCCTGTTCCTTTTCCAATGCTGACATTAAGATAGCATTTTCTGAACACTAATCTCTGATGCCCTGATACACAGATATATTTCCTGGACTTTCTAGGGAGTTTGGGGGAGGTATATAACTTGCAAAAAAATTTAATTTTTTTTTTATCTAAGTGACTCCATGTGCAGGCACAAGCAACCTGTACAGGCACTATGTCAATATGACTTGTATAAGATTATTTTAACAATAGTGTCAACATGACTTAGAGGAATCTTCCAGGAAGATATTGCTCAGGAAGATAAGATGGCAAACCAGTTAATACCTTCACTGTTTGCATTAGGACATTCTTACATATCCCTTTATCACATAACACTCTTGTCACCTGGCATACAGCATGCTTAGCAAATCATGATGTGTGCCATTACATACTAAAAGACTCTCACCTCATTGATGACCCTCTCTGGACTATTAGAGTATGAGATTAACTCAGCTCTGGTTATTTCGTAACCTGAATTGATCCACCACAGAATTCTTTTATGCCCAGAGCCCAAAGTATTACCAATAACTCACACCTGACTTTCCCTCCTAAATTGATACTAAAACCACAGGGAAGTTGTATCATTTAGAACAGCAGGAAGTCACAATGGACTTGACTTTATTAACTTGTCTGGTGATGTTTTGAGGAACTCATCACTACAGTTGGATATAACTGAGCATATCTGACATCTAGGCAGAGCCATGTACCAGAGTCCTCTGTGCTTGGGAACTCAGGAGCACAGTATTTTAAATATTAAACTTCTTGTGCTGTGGTGGTGGTGATGCTAGTAGTGGTGGTAGCGTGTGTGTATGTTTGTGTGTGTGTGTGTATATGTGAGAGAGAGAGAGAGAGAGAGAGAGAGAGGAGAGAGAGAGAGAAGAGAGAGAGAAGAGAAAAAGAGAGGAGAGAGAGAGAGGAGAGAGAAGAAAAGAGAGAGGAGATGCTCACAGAATCCAGAAAAGGTTAGATCCCCTGGAGTTGGTCTAATATGGGTGCTAGGAACCAAACTGACATCCTCTGCAAGAGCAGAATGATCTTTTTAAGCCATTGAACAATCTCTCCAGCATCTTCAAGGAGGACATTTTATGAGCATATAATGAAGTCAAATAAGCTCTTTATATATGGTAGAACCCAATTCTCAAAAGAAACATACATGTCTAATAAATGTGTTTTAAGTCTGCAATGTCCGTGGCTATGAGAAAAATCATTCATCATCTTATACTTGTCAGAATAGCCACCAAAAAGATATAAACAATAGGTTTTGGTGAGGATGTAGGGAAAGGGAAATCCTTCCTCACTAATAATGGGAGTGTAAGCTTGTGCAGCCCCGTGGATATCACTGTGGAGCTTGCCCAAGCAAACTAATATTAGAACTATCCCATGACTCAGACACATCACCTCTGCACATGCCTGGAAGACTATATTTTAGTACAGATACTTGCACATTGCTGCTCTATTTACAACAACAGGGGAAAGGAGCAGCCTAGATGTGTAACAGATGGATAGGTAATGACAGTGTGGTCAACACAGCCAGTGGAGCTGCGCTCAGCCATACAGAAAGCAGAAGCCTTTAAAGTTCCAGCTAGATGGAGGGATCCAGGAAGAACTAGGAATTATTACAGGTGAGGTAGCCCCGCCCCCTAAAGACAGAAGCCACGTGTTCTCTGTCCTACACAGGGCCCATTTTTAATTTCTTATATGTGTGGGGGTGACGGTATAATACTTGAAACTAGGGAAGCATGAAAGGGTGTTGCAGGATTTTCCATGTCCAATCATATTAGGGCAGTGGAAGGCCTGCAATTGGACAGGAAAAGGGAGTCAGAGCTTGGGGTTGGGGGAATACAGAGGTCGCAGGAGAAGGGAGAAGAACTGAGATGGCTTTGGACATGGACCTGTGTTGCATTTACTAGTCACAAATAGCTAAGTTTTTATAAGGTTAGAAATATTGGGATAAAGCTTATCAATTGGCTCTTAAATTATTTTATTGGCATCTTGTAAATTGCAATATTATTTACACATAAATCTGATTATTTATTAAGCTTTAATAATTTTGATTTATTTGGTTACTGGAATGTGGGTCCGCTGATTACAGGGGTTTATGGGGGAGAGAAAACACAGATGGGATGCTGTGGGAGCGAGCTGGGAGAGAGAAACATGGATGTGAGAACACACCAGGTGGGACCCCACAGGGACATGGTGTTGTGGCCTGGCAAGGCAGGAGAGATGGTGGGTTCTTTTTTTAATATTTTCTACAACAAAAGGAGAGGAAAAGTTGGAAATGGATGCATATGACATTAGAGTGTAAAGGAGAGATGCATGTGACAGAGTGTGAAGGAGACATAGATGCATGTGACAGAGTGTGAAGGAGAGAGAGATGCACGTGACATCAGAGTGTGAAGGAGAGATGCATGTGACAGAGTGTGAAGGAGACAGAGATGCATGTGACATCAGAGTGTGAAGGAGAGATGCATGTGACAGAGTGTGAAGGAGACAGAGATGCATGTGACAGAGTGTGAAGGAGAGATGCATGTGACAGAGTGTGAAGGAGACAGAGATGCATGTGACATCAGAGTGTGAAGGAGAGATGCATGTGACAGAGTGTGAAGGAGACAGATGCATGTGACATCAGAGTGTGAAGGAGACACAGATGCATGTGACATCAGAGTATGAAGGAGAGATGCATGTGACATCAGAGGAGGGTGGAGGAGACAGATGCCTGTGGCATCAGAGTGTGATGAGATCATGGGTAGATGGAAGGGAATCAGGAAGAGCAATAGGGAAGGATGCATAGAACCACCATAATAAAACCCATCACCTTGTATTCTAATTCAAAAAGGAACAAACAAAAGGTTAGCTGCACAAAGGGCAAGTATAGAACACGATGTGCAAGTGAATCTCTACACTTTCCTGAAGAGGGGGGTTAAGTAGCTCCATGACACTGCTGAAGATGAGGCGAAGAGGCTAAAGAAGAGGCCTTGGGACTTTCAGGGCTGACAAAAGTGACCTGCTTGTCTCAGATATTGACCCATAGGGTCAATATGTACATCAATGCGTCCTAATCTACCCAGGCTACACAAGTCACTAGACATCACCTCACACCAATGTTTCCCTACAATAGTGCTGTGTACTTGAATTGTCTCGGCAGTTCAGCTTCTTCCTATTTGTTTTGATAATTTCACGTGGTCGCATAGAGCAGGATGCCTGGGGGATGCAGTTTGAATTCTTGACCCCTTAATGTGTTCAAAGCAGGGTTATGGATGACTTTATGGAAGGTCCTTAGCGATTGAAAAATGCTGAAGTGTAATTTCTGCTCTGCTCTGACCCAGTTCTGTCCAATAAAGGGAATGATGTTAAAGGTAGGAACAAGAGTTGAACAATCAGTTCATTGGCCAGCCACAAGCAAGCAGAGGTGGTCACACCCACCAACGTGAAAGGTGACACGGACCAGTGTGTGCACAGAAAGGCTTCAGTGGACAGTTAGTCCTCCGTGCAATGTGTAGGACATGGTGGTGCTGAATAGGCAAAACCCAGGGAACGCCTCCTACTCTAAGCCTCGGCATTGCTTCCTTTAAATAACTCTGCTCACCTATTTATAGCTTGGATAGTGGGAACCAGCCTTGCCTGTCTTTGTCAACATAGGGCAGTGAATTCCAGGTGCTGCTCAGAAATGGAATTTAATCAGCCCCATCCAGGTTATATACATACATTATCAGCATGTTCAGGTAGGAAAATCACCCATGTGATACTATTTTGTAGGATTCCCACTATTTTGTATTTTGAAATGCATTACTTTGACAAGAGCACAGACACCATATTTGTATGATTTAAAAAAATTAATGAAATAATGAATTCTGTTGGCTCCTGGGTATGTCTATTCCATCCTGACCTTGTTACCTTCCCGTAGAAATAAGTGTTGTGCGAAATGGCAATAAGCACCATTCTTTCTTCCCTTGTTGTCTGCTAATTGTTTATAAGCTCCCGAGCATCTCATTCTGTTTTACAGCTTTTTAGAGTGACATGTTTTATAACATTTTCACTTTGTTCTGCTGCTGTCCACACGGGGTCCATACTAGCTACTTTTCTATTGCTGTGATAAAACAGCTTAACCAAGCACCACTTTTGGAAGAAAGAGTTTGTTTTGGTCTATGGGTCCAGGTACAGCAGTTCTGAACCTGTGGATAGCAACCCCGTTGGGGGTCACATATCAGATATCCTGAATATCAAATATTTACATTACAATTTTTAACAGTAGCGGAATTACAGCTATAAGTAGTAATGAAATAAAACTATGGTTAGGGGCAATTAAAAACTGCCAGGCGGTTCCACAACATGAGGAACTGTAGTAAAGGGTCACAGCATTAGGAAGGTTGAGACCCACTGTTCCAGAGGAGACTTAATGATAGCAAGGGAGGCATGCTAGCCGACGGCTGTGGCAAGGCAAGCGATCACATCTTAATCGCAAACACAGAGAGAATGAACTGAAAGTGGGACAAGGTTGGAGACCCCCAAAGCCCTCGGGGATGCGCTCCCTCCCCCAGCCAGGCTCTGCCTCCTGAGGGCTCCATAACTTTCCTAAGTAATGTCATTAAACTGGGGACAGTTCTCATTTGAACCATCACAGGGTCTCAGTCACTGGTCTTGCTCAGCCTAGAACTTACTTTGTAGCTCATGGTCACCTCAAAGACATAAATCATCCTTCTTCTTTAGCTTCCCAAATGCTGGGATTTTAGTTTTAATCACTACATCCTCTGTATAAAACATTATAGAGCATGAGGTCATGGCAACTCTATTATTCCTCCCTCCCTGCCTTTTCCTTCCTTCCTTCCTTCCTTCCTTCCTTCCTTCCTTCCTTCCTTCCTTCCTTCCTTCCTTCCTCCCTCCCTCCCTCCCTCCCTTCTCTCTCTCTCTCTCTCTCTCTCTCTCTCTCTCTCTCTCTCTCTCTCTGTAGCCTGGCCAACTTGGAACACACTATATAGTCTAGGCTAGCTTGAACTCACAGTGATCCACTGCCTCTGCCTCCTGAGTGTTAGAAATAAAGTCATGTCCCACGACATTCAGAATTCTTTTTTGCATCCATAATAAACTAATTGTGGATCTCTGTATATTTGCACTGATATATGCACCTATAGCTCCTTTATTTCCACTGGTCTATAATATTCCATTATGGGAAAGTACACACACACACACACACACACACACACAGTATCTATACTAAGGGTACATAAATTTAGTCAGTGCTGTGATTTGAATAAAAAATGACCCCCCCATTACATATTTGGACATTTGGCATCTGGGTAATGAAATTGCTTTGGAAAGTTGTAAAACCTTTCAGAGATGGAACCTTTTTGGGAATTGTGGGTCTCTAGGGTGAACCTCAAGGTTTTATAGCCTGGATTCACTTCTTGTGTTATTTACATCCTGGCTACATATACAATGTTAACCACTACCTTGTGGCTCTGTTTCCATTCTTCTATCTGCAGTGATAAGCTGTATCCCCTCAACGTATAAGCCTAAACAAGTCCTTTCTCACATTTCCTGTTGACTGGTGTCCGGGTAAAGAGGTGAGAAAAGTAACATGCAGATCATATTCTGCATTGACTGTGAAGTGTTCCCCCTCAGGCTGATGGGTTTTGAACAGTTGGTTACAGCTGCTGTTAATGCTTGGGAAGGTTATGCAACCTTTAGGATGCAGAGCTTGGATAGAGGAAATGGGTCACTTGAGGGTAGGTCATGAGGTTTTACACCCCAGCCCCACTTCCTGTTTGCTTTCTTTTTTTCCCATGTAGAGATACAACGTAACATGTTGCCTCACTCCTGACATCCTGTTTTCCCCACCATGGTGGACTGTATCCCTTCAAACCATAAGCCAAAGTAAACCTTTCTCCTTTAAGTTGCTTCTAGTCAGGTTATTTGGTCACAGCAATGAGAAAAGTCATGAATGCAGACTGACTCATGCTTTGCGACAAGCATGTATTTATGTAGGCTTGTTTGTAAACTAAACAAAACTTATTGTTAGGCTGCTGTGTAGGCTCAAAATGACTGGATTCTAATAGTTTGTTTTCCATTTGATTCCTCATTTACATCTCCATCATTAGTACACAATGTTCCCCATTAACTCACTGTATTGAAATACTTGTTAAAACTAGATTTTATTCTCACTAACAGAGATTTTTAATTTGGTATATAATTTTTTCATGTTCTTTTTGTAATTTTCTAGTTGCTAATAAATAAGTTGTGAACATTACCAGGGATTGAACATCGGGCTCTTTTGTCCTAACCATGAACTTTCCTGTGTTTCATAGGGAATTCCTGATTACTAATTGATCATCTTCTTATTTGGACTGGCCACTTGCTGGGTTTATTAGTGTTCCACTGATGTAAGGGAATAAGTATTGGATGATACCGTTTTCCATTGCATGTGGTTCTCCTTCATAGTAGCTGGTGTCTGCTTAAGATGTCTTCATTTTGATACAGTCGAGTTTGTCAGTTTTCCTTCTACTGTGTCTTCAGTATTGTTTTCAAGATCTCTGTAGTGATGCCATCAACTCTCTTCTGTATGTTTTTGACCTTAAAGTTTTTCTTTTACTTTTAAGTAAGTAATTTCGAATTGATTTTTCAGTATTAGTCATTTAACACATGGTAAAGGAACCCAACTAATTGCTTTATTTGTTTTGGCTAAAACACACTGTCTCAATGAATTTAGTGAACATTTTATTATCCCCTAGTGATCCAGAAAGCCAGTTCTTAAATCTGTTCCTCTGTTTGAGGGCTATTTCTTTGGTGTATTTTTCTACCCTTATATCAATACCAAATTCTCTTAATTTAAATTAAGATTTTTTTTTTAACCCTGGTTGGGATAATCATTACACATTTCCCCCTTCTGCTTTTTATATTCTTTAGCTTGTTTCTATTTTCAAACTATCTCTTGCTTTTTAGTAGCTTCATTTCTCAAGGAAATGAACCCTAGTGTATATCTTGGCTTCCAAAAACAGGGATCATTTTTCAGTTTTGAAGGACTAGAGCCTTAGAAGAAATTATCTTGCATTATTGTAAGTCACTTCACTTAAGCAAATAAATCTTAAGTATTGCTTTGAACTGTAAGATAGCATTTTTCTCCCAAGAGTAATTAACTCATTGCAGACCACATCTAAGAGTTCATAAATCGGAGACACTTGGGAGGGAGTTCTTTGGTGAGTTTGCATAGCATGTGATCTGCTACAGGGGTGGGGAAGGAGGGGGACAGCCAACTTAAAGACACTTGCCTTGGGATTAGGAAGAGCGCTAGCAACTGGCAGAACTGGGCCTGGGAAACTCTAACTGTGCATCCAAGGACAGTCTTGAAGGGCGTGTCAGAATTACTTAGGGTTCCACTTCTTTATCCAAACTTAGGGTGATTCATCACTTACTCAAATGAGAAGAAAAGGACTTAATTGAAGCTGAGACTTAAGATGTTATTAAAGGTCGTGTTTCAGAGGAAGGGCTGCACTAAGCACTAGAAGAAAACGAATCTGTTGTAGTAATGAGTTTGCTGCTCTTTAGCTACAGATCTTTTAGAATTAAAAATCTGGTGTCTTTACACATAGACAGTGGATTTATCTTTTAGGAATTGACTCCATTCCTTATACCCAAAGAAAGATAGATGGCACAGAATGTCATTTTTTTTTTTTTTTTTACTTATGGTCATTACAGATTTTGTGGTATTTGACAAGCAGGTCTGGACCTTCATTATGATTATGGAATAGATTAAATTACTTTTTGAGTTTTCAGTACTGGGGATTGAACCTAGGTCAGGCAAATACCATAGCAGCAAGCTAACTCCTTAGGGCTTCTGTAATAAGGAGCTTCAGAGATAACTCAGTTGGTAAAGTGCTTGTCCAGCAAGTATGGGGACCCATGTTTGATCTCAAGAATGTGCATAAAGAAGTCAGCCATGGAGGCTGGTGTTTGTAATCTCAGCACTGGGGAGATGGAAGCTGGCAAATCCTGGAGGCGTGGTGACTAACCAGCCCAGCCTTTTTGGTGAAGTCCAGATCTGAACTAGAGACCCTGTCTCAGAAAAATACTGTGAATGATTTTCTTCAGTAACAACCCTTGAGGTTGGCCTCTGGCTTCTGCATATAAGTGCATACATATGCATGCATAACCCCTCCCATATACACACGAACATATACACAGACACAGACATGGACACATACACATATAGGTGCACACAATTCATGATGAAGCCTCACAAGAAATTAGTTTAGAGTGTGACTCACTAACTTGACCCGTCGACTATTTCACGTGTCTCAGTCATTTACTTCTAAGTATCTGAGTGCTGATGCACCCTCACGTCAAAACAACTACCCACCAAGGATGATGTCACATGCCAGCACTCTCAACACTTACTGCCGAGGTGGGAATGTGTTGAGTTCCACTTCAGACAGGGCTATGGGATAATACCCAGTTTCAGAACAAAAAGGCAGAACCTCACATTGCTCACCAGTCTAATCTATAATTCTTGGAAGGCTCAGCAGAACTACATATTTTGTTTTTACTTGGAAAAAGTTGGAAGATTCTGAGGCTTGGAGGTGACCTGACTCTTGGAGGCTGGACTCATTTGGAGTTTCACTCACACTATTATCATGATGAAATCTGGTGGCCTCTCCATATGGTCACATGGTTTCCATGAAACACAGTAGCCAGAGACCAAGAGACAACACTTAACCAATGAAGGACAGGATTACACAGTGACTTATGAAATAACCATAAAGCCACAAATGTTACTTTCAGAGATTCTTCATTTTGGAGAAGAGAGTTAAGGACAAGATGTGAGGAAGCATCCCTTATCATCTTGGGAGTGATGGATGTCTTAGTGCTGCTGAGGAAGAATGCACACAAGGGGATGTGTGTGGCCGCCATCATCAGAACAGATGAGCTACACGAGGCTGTCAGGGCCTAGCTCTCCACCACTGAGATGTAATGACTTCTGGGGTAAACAGATGACATTTCTAGCCTCATTTGTAATTAAGCCCCAAAGAGTCATTGATTTTTGAGTGGATAAATCTGACACTTGGATCTTTTCTTGTAACGTATTTGGAAGATGCATGGATTAATAGAAAAGGCTATTGATAATCAAGAGATGGATTCTACCCAACACTGCTGTCATCTGTAACACTTGAGACAGTGTCACCCTCTCCTGATAGTAGCTCTCCATGAATTTCATGTGACTCATATTCACATTGCTGATACCTGAATATCTTGCTCATTTAATATATTCTGTATATGTGTATGTGCACATATAAACACGGGAACATGAAGGTTATGAACAACCTTGAGTGTCATTCCTCATAGGCTGTCTACCTTGTTTGGTGAGACAGTCTTTTACAAGTCTAGATCTTGCAAATTTACCTTGGCTGGCCGGCCAGTGAGTTCTAAGTATCTACCTGTCTCAGTCTCCTGTGCACTCAGACTATAACTGTATGCCACAATACACAGGTACTTCATGTGGATTCTTGGGAGGAGCCCAACTTTATATTTGTGCAGCAAGCACTTTATCAACTGAGCTGTCTCTTCAGCTTAATATGCTTCCATCTCTACTTCCTTGTAATGAAATATGCTTTTGTTTGGGTAGGTGGAAATGCCATTGGAGAATATAAATTTTAAAATATGAAATATATCTCAAGTCTAAAATCCCTCCAATACCTTTGGCTGGCATTTGGAGAGGTCACAAATTTCCTTGCCAACAAAAGAAAGGGCAGTTTTAAAGATAGCTGAGCTATCTCTGCCTTCCCCCAAGAGCATTGTAGAGCAAAGAGGTGTAGAAAGTGATTTATAGGAACCAGGATTGCTTCTAACTAACCACCCAAAAGGAAGACATGTTGAGTATTCTTTGGAGAATTTTGAGTTTTAGTTCAATGATAGCAGTCACTTTCCTTTAAGTGAGACTTTCCGACTTCAGTGCTATTGACTGGTAAAACTAGATAATTCTTTATTGCTGGAAGGTGCATAACATCGCTGACCTCTACCTCCCAATGCCACTGGCATCTGCTTACTCTGTAGCAACAACCAAAAACATCTTTACATGTATGGAGCATAATCGCCTTTGGTAGAAATGGACCACTTTAGTGTTTCATGTTGAGATATCATCTGCCCATTAGTGCCAATTGTGCCCTTTGCATTGTGGGTAGTTTAGGTCCCCACAAGAGTGATTTTCATTCCCTGACTCAGACTCCAAGATTCCAACTTAACTTTAACAAAGGTTGGTTTTTTTTTTTTTTTTTTTTTGTTATGGTATTTGCTTCTTATAGCGTCTTATGTAGTTCAGTTGGCCTTAAATGGACAGTTTAGGCAAAGCTGACCTTGAACTCACAATGCTCGACCATTCAACCAATGCACGCTGGGATTGCAGGCATGTACTACCACACCAGTTGATGCAGCTGTTGGGAATGGAATCTGGGCCCTGTGTATGCTAAGCCATCAGTGTAACTGAGCTACTACTGTTTGTTGGCTTGCTCTTTGAATGATTTATTTTGTTGTTTCTGTTTAGGAGCACTGAGCACGTATGAATGTAGATTACACCTATATACTTAGAGGCAAGAGGGTGTTCAATCAGCTGGATCTGGAGTTACAGGCAATTGTGAGTCCTGACATAAGGACGAGGAAGAGTAGCAAGGGCTCTGATTCTAGATCCTGAGATGGCCCTACCAGTCTACTAGGGGATAAGAAGCATTGCTCTAGATAAAAGCAAACACCTTATTCTTGGACCACTTGGGTTTGGAATACACGTGGCTTTTCCAAAGTAGTAAGCAAGGACAAAGCCTTTTCAGACGAATGTGCCACAGGAGTCGTCTGGCCTCTCTTTCTAGCAGAAGGATGCAATTAGAAAGGCAGAATCATCTGTGGACTCAGAGATCAATCCTGGGTCTGGAACAAAAATGGAAAGAGATTTTCATAATTAGCCTGACAAAAAGCACTAATGGAGGAATTGAAAAGCACAACAAATAATTGGCACGGAGAATTTCTGGCCGTGGTGGCTCTCTGTGTGAGAAGGCGCGGGTTACTGACAGAGCTATTGATATCCATTGTTATAGCAAGGTTAGGAAGGCAGACATGTGCTTAGTGACACAGCTTACTGTCAGTGGTGCTATTAATATCATTGTGCATTTGTGTGCTCGCTATAATCACAAAAGACCAAGATGGATTAGAAAAGGTACAGCCTGGGGAAACCTCAGGGCTTTTGATAATTCAAGGTCTAGCAGTGTTATAAATTTGAGTGTGTGAATGTGTAAATGTTTGTGTGTGTTCAGGTTTGTGTGTGTATGTGGGACGATCATGTTCATGCATGTAGAGAACAGAGGATAATCTCTACTCTTTTTTCCCTGGGTGTTTATTGTTTTAAGACAGCATCTCTAATTTGTCTGGAAGTTGGCAAGTGGTTTTCTAATGTTACCGGCCCTAAACCCCAGGGATCAGCCAACTCTGCCTTTCCAGGATTACAAGTGAGCACTGTTCTGCCTGTATTTTTATGCAGTTCCTGGGATGGGGCTAGGATGCTCTGATTTGTAAGGCAAGCACTTCGCTGGTTGAACTTTCTCTCTAGCTTCCCACCTGTGGTTTTTTGAATGAAAAATGTCTCCCATGGACTCATGAATTTAAACATTGGGTCCCTGGTTGTTGGCCCTGTTTGGGGAACCCTCCATGAGGTGAAGCCTTGTTAGAAGAGAGCTGAGGTGGGCTTTGAAAGTTCTAGCCTCATCCCATTTCTAGTTCTCTCTCCTCTCTTCTTCTCTCTGTCTCTGTCTTTCTCTCCTTCTGTGTCTCTGTCTCGCCCTCCCTCCCTCCCTCCCCCTCCCCCTCCTGCTTGTCATTGGAGACTAGTTTCTGAGCTTGCTGTTTCAGCCACCTACTGTCATGGCTCCTTGCCAGTAGAGATTAGACCGTGGGAATGGTATGCTAAAATAATGCTTTCTTCCCTAATCTGCTTCTGCTCATGGTGTTTTATAGTAGTAACAAAAAGGAACTGATACAGCACACACACACACACACACACTATTTTAAACTTTTAGAATATGCAGTTTACTTCTCATAGGTGCAGGGCAAAGTAATCAAGTGACACTAATAGGAGGGGAGAGTTTTTAAATGTCTAATAGGTGGAAATATATGAGAACTGGGTGGGCTCTGGCTCTCAGAGATAGCTGGAATTGGCCAAAAATTTTGACACTTAGAATTCCAGAAACCATCTGGTTGGGGAGAGGAATGTGCCACAAATAGACCATACTGATCAATGGTGACTCTTACAAGAAGAAAGAGACAAGACATAGACTTTATTGGGAAGAATACGTAGTTTGTGTGTGTTTCTAGGCTTCTAAAGTTCATGGAGAATGAGTCCACCCTTTGTGGATAAACCTAATTCTCCTCTAGACTGTCTCTTAAGATACTTCTGCATCTTTCTGTGCATCGCTTAGTGACTAAGAAATACCAAATACACTTCTTCAGGAACATCTGAAACGCAGGGAATTCTCAAAGGAAACAAAGGCTGGAGCACTCCACAAATCAAGCAAAAATATCTCATCTCTCTATCCTCTTAAGACTAAGTATGGGTCCAACTCCACCATCATCCTTGACAAGAGGGGGCAAGTACCTCTAGGTGACCTACTGTGGAGACAAGCAAGCAAGTTTTAGGTAAGAGGGCCCCTGAGGAGGTGAGTTTAACAGCCACGGGGTATCACTATCCTCCTGTTATTATGATTTTTATTAGGTAGTTATCAGTGACGTAGCTGTATCGGGGAGGAGGCAAATGTGATACTCAGCTTTAATTTCTTTTCTAGAAAGTTCATGTGTTGTTCAAGGGCTGATTTATTAGTGGTGAAAAGGAGTCCACAGTCCCAATGCTCTGGGATGAGATTCCTACCTTGGCATCCACTACATCCTCTTATACTTCAAAGTGCTTTGAAGCAGAGAGAAGTGTGTGATCCTACAAAACTGGTTGGAAAACTAGTAAACCACTAACGTGGTCCTGCTTTAACTCTGGCTCTGTGTCATTTTCTTCATTTTGTGATTAGAAGGACCTAAAAGCCTTTCCTTTATCTAGGCTCTATTGGGAATATCTCTCTTTGCTGCAATGGTATATAACACCCCCATCTTACTGTTAGGATCTTTTCTGTATGGGGTAGGTCAGTTATGCACTGGTAGGCATCCTCAGTCCAGAAAAGAACCATTGGGTGTCCTACTTTGTAAATTCTCTGCCTTACTTTCTTGAACCAAGCTGTCTCACGGAGCCTGGGCTGGGCTGGTCCTCACTGTGGCTAAACCATCCTCTCATCTCCTAAGAGTGCTGGCCTCTGGGTATTCAAATGACTATTTTTGTATGTAGATGATCAAAATTTGAACCCAGGTCTTCGTGCCTGTGCAACACGAACTCCTACCACTGAGTCCTCTCCCCGGTCATGATTTTTATGTATTTTCTGGGAAGGCCCTGGAAATGTAAAACTTGCTTAAAGAATAACAAGTTCCTTTTCCCATTAATATTGAAGCTGTGGGCTTCAAGCACAGGAATCCCCATATAACTAAGAAGGCAAAAGGAAGCACATTCCCCTACAAAACATGTCACAAGCACCTCCAGTCTCTAATCACAACGCTGTCAACTTTCAGGTCCTCTGCTTCTCGCCCTAAGTGCATCTGCACTAAGTCATATGTGTGAGGATGGAATTCCCAGCTCTCCTGATCTTATCCCTTTTGCTTTACATGAGAGAAGCTATAGGATCCAGAGGTGCGGCTGTGTGTATGCTGTGTAGACAGCTTCCAGCCCCCTGCAGCATTCAGTTCACAGTGTACTGGGTTCTAGGGAAGGTAGCCCTCTATGCTGTCTAACCAATCAGAACAACTCGCTCTCCTCCAACCTACTGATGGAATCAAGTTAGCCTGTGTGAATCAAACTGATCCCAGGAAACATCCAAATCAATTGGGAGAGGAAGACAGTTAATTTCCATGTGGGTTGTATGAGTTGAATAGAAGTTGAGAGCTTCTGGTGACCATATTTGCTACCACAAATGGGCCAGCAACTTAGAAATAAGTTTCACAGTGGGAAAATAATAGACCAGAAAGGGAAAGGCTGGAGCCACTTGTTAACCACACCTAATTGCACCAAAAACAAACAAACAAACAAAAAACAAAAACAAAAAAAAATCCCCACCATGTTCTTGCTCTTTAGTTGAATACAACTAAAAAGAACTTTTCAGCTTAATGCAGATTAAATTGAACTCCTGTGCCTTGCAACTTCGGGTTCAATGATAGACTTTATTATTCCCTGTCTAAAATATAAAGAACAAACTAGGGGTCAGAAAAGTGAAGCCATTTAAATAATTCTGCACATGGAGGATGACAAGACTTCAGTCTGCTGATTTGTGCTCTTTACCACATAACGTACAACAATGATAATCTCTGATAACTTATGCTAAACACATCTCTCCCTTATCCAGGGAATGCTTCTATTAATCAGCTATGGAGCCTTCCCTGAGATTTCTTCTATAACGATGCCAAAGCATTTTGTTAAATTCTAGTTGAGCTTACAAGTCCTCAAGTCACACAATCCAATCAGAGAACAAACCCTACTCAGCAAGAGTCATTCTTATGCAGAGAGGTGGCATGAAGGTAAGTACAGCTGAGTAGGTAACACAAAATCATGGAGTTTGATGGTTAGGGTGGACAGGCTCTGACATTTGTCATAAGCACTGGCCTACAGGTAGCATAAGAAAAAGCCTTCCTTCGGTCAGACCACAAGCAGAATCAGACTGAAGTTGGTCCTAGGAATGTGTTTGTAACTTAGCTTCTCATCTCGTCTCCCTGCTTCTCATTCTAGAATCTTTTCTGAAGAATGACTGCAGGCAGAGCTGGCTGCCTTTCTATAGCTAGTCTGGGGCAGTACGGAGTGGCTCTTCTAAACATCTGGTGACTGATGCAGTCCACTCCTTTTAGGAGAGATACTTACCAGGCTAATCAAAGTTGGAAGGTCTGAGGTGGAGGGCTACAGGGCTACAGCTAGGTCAGTGTCATCCACTAGGGCTGTGCCTATGGTGTCTTCTTAGCTCCTAACAGAGGGCCAGCACACAGATACTGGGGGGAGGAGAAGGAGTTTTCCACAAGGAAGAGTTCTAGTCCTGTAAAATGAGGTATCTGGCGGGTTTATAGGCTAATGGGTGCATATCCAGGCAGAAGAGAAACAGCTTGGAGAAGCTGGAGATGGGTAGAGTCATGAACATGCAAATAAGGATCTATCTGGACACCCCAAGGTCAGACCACAGGAGGAGCAGAAGCAAGAAGAGAGACGTGAGGGGCAGATGGACCCTACAGGACCATCCTGATGATGGAGAGGAAGAGAAAGGATGCTGGACTCTGTGTCTTCATCACCTTGGAAATGAATGGTTTCAAGTGACCCTTAGCATGCTGCTGTGCTTTTTGTATTTTATGAGAGAGTAAGAAAGTGTGTGTGTGTGTGTGTGTGTGTGTGTGTGTGTGTGTGTACCACCTATATGCATATGCAGGTGTCCATAGAGGCCAGAAGGGAGCATCAGATCACGTGGTTGAAGGAATAGGCAATTGTGATGTGTACCCTGGATATTCCCCAGTGCCTGTTTTCATGCCCTTGAAATAAGGCTGAACATTCAGAGCTATTTCTTTGGATATGTTCAGTGAGCTCTTAAAATTCATTTGGGACAGAAATCAAGTGGCTTTTGACTTTATGAATAACTGAATGAGCTTATTTTTTCCAGAGGTTCAAATGTGGCAGTCTCTGGACAATGAAAGAAGGAAAGATGTCAAGCAACAGAAGTGGAGAGAAACTCTGCTCACTTTACATACCCTACTACTTCCTCAGCATCATGAGACTGCTGGGCACAGCTGAGAATGTGCGGCTCACTCAGGGCTGTGGGTGGTCTCTAACGTCCCCGCCCCCTCCACACCTCCACCTAAAAGCTGCACCTTCAGGAGGAAAGCACAACCATTGCTAGGTAAGATTTTTTTCCTAGAAGAGCATTTAGAAAACATTTGTAGCATTTATAGACTAGATTCCAACAGATGTTAAAAAATTCTGTGCCTTCAACTATTAGAATTCAAGGAAGGAGTTGCAGCTACACATCTCCTTCCTATGTGCAAGCCACGGGGAGGGACTCTTAGATGGTTCCAGCGGTCATCGTCCATGTCCTCAACACAACAATATGTAGAGCATGTGAATCCAGTATTATGATGACAGCTAACAACAGACACATGCTTTCTGTAGCAAGTTTTATCTGGACAAATATGTAACCTCAGGAAGTGTGATGCTGAGGGCAGAGTGAGGTCCTGAGGCACTGACGGAATTAGAACGTGATAAGGGAGGGTTTAAAGTGAGTATACCAGATTTACGTCAGTGGGGGAGATTTATCCCAGAAAGATGTATTGAATGAAATAAATACGAAATGAAAATGCCTCTTAAGAAACTAAAGTGGTGACAGGGGAAGCAAAGTCTGAGCCAAGGGGAGGCCCAGCCAGATGGATGGATATCCATTTCAGCAGCAGGGGGCTCACATGGGCTGGGGAAATGATTCAATGAAGAAGCTTTGAGCAGCAGAGTCCAGATATCCAGCACCCATGCAAATTCAGAGCAAGTATGGAGGCCTTCCTGTAATCCCAGTTCTCAGGGGCAAGCCAACTATTTACCCTGGCTGATCCCAGAGCTCCCGGTTCAACTTGCCTCACCAAACTAAATGATAAAAAAATAGAGCTCAACAGTAGATGTCAACTTCCAATGTGCCTCCACCTACACATGTGCACACGTGCGCGCGCACACACACACACACACACACACACACACACACCTGTGCCTCCACCTGCACATGTATATACACACATATACACAAAAGCCTGTACCTCTACCTTCACATGTGTATGCACATACACACACACACACACACACACACACACACACACACACACCTCTGCCCCTACCTGTACATGGGCCTCCATCTACACATGTGCACACACACAAACACACACACACACACACACACACACACACACACACACCTATGCCCCTACCTTCACATGGGCACACACATTTGTGCCTCCATCTACACATGTATATATATACACACACACACCTGTGCCCCTACCTGCACATGTGCACAGGTACCCTTGTGCTTCCACCTACACATGTACACACACAAACACACCTGAACATCCATATGCATACACACATACCACACACATCCACATGGGAAAATAACATGTTGACAAACAAATGCTTTCTTTCTTAGTCTGATAGTTACAGGGGTACAAACACAACTATGTGTATTTAGGTTGCAAGACCACTGCATCTTTACATGGGCTTTAGGGTTGAACTCAGATCTTCAGACTGCACAGCTTAGTGTTATATCCACTGAGCCACCTCACCATCCCATGAAATGCTTTTCGGATACAGGCTCCCATTGCATAACTCTAGGCTATCTACTGTAAGCTGGAACTTATAATTCTCTGGCCTCGGATTCCCAAGTGTAGGGATTAGGAATTCTGAGCACTTAGCCTGATGAAAACCCTTTCTTTACAGTATTTCTGACACCAAAATCATGCGTTTTTCTCCCAACAACCAATACTTCAACTTTTCTAGTACAATTTCATCTTATTACTGCATCTACAGCCAGTCACTGAGAGCACTATCCAGGACCCCGGAGATGAAGAGTTCAGCCCCACCACGTTGTTCTCCCCAGCATTCCAGACATCCACTGCAAACAGCAGGTCTCTTTTGCACTTGTGCTAGGGTCTTAGCTGGCTACAACCTGGGGGCTCTCGCAGCACTCTACATGCCTGATCATTTTCTGGTGCCTCAGGCATCGTAAGGGAACACTCTTTTTGTGATCACTGGTTTATGATAAAGGACATTATTGAATATGCAATTGAGCAGGAGGGGGTAGACACGCCTATTCTTGTCATGGAAAGCAAGACATGAGTCCTAAGAATAAGAACTTTCGAGATTGTGGTTCTGGTGAGCAGCCACATGGCATGTTGGGTGATTTGAAAGAAATGGAAAGGAAATTTCCAGAGGACAAACTGAACCAAAGCCGGGAGCTTGGCTGTGTTAGCGAACCAAGAACATGGCTTCAACGGACCTTTAGATTCTAAATGGGGAGATTAAAAACTGACACAAAAGGTTGCAAAGAAGGACATTTTGTCATAGACACAGTCAGTTAGTCAGACTCCAAGACTCACCTTAAACCTAACTGGCAAAGGTATCACCAGTGCGAGAAAAATCTTGTGATAATTACACAGGAAAACAGCATAATGATTAGAGCAGCAGTTCTCAAACTTCCTAATGCTGTGACCCCCAGATACAGTTCCCCATGCTGTGCTGATCCTCCAACCATAAAATGATTTCATTGCTACTTCATACCTGCGATTTTGCTACTGGAATGAACTGTAATGTAAATATCTGATATGCAGGGTATCTGAAGTGACCCCCCGCAAAGGGGTCACAAGTCACAGGTTAAAAACTGCTAGACCAGACCAATGTAGGAAGAAAATATTCTATAAGACAAAAGGCCAAAAAAATTCACAGCATCAGAAAAATTCTGTTCCTGGGTGATTCTGTGAAGGTTATAAATCAGAAGTGATACACAGAGGCATTTAAAAAAAAAAAAAAAAGCATGCCTTCAAAAGGGAAAACTTGATCTGTGAGCCAGAAAAGTAAAACAATTTATCTTAAGAGAAAAAAGTAGATTCAGAGTGACTGACATCCAGGCATATCCTGGCTAAGCTTTCCAATTCTATCGGTAAATTCATCAGGTGCTCAGACAGCAGAGTGGGCGGGGTTGCCTGATGGAGCTGTGAACTGTTCCTCATCAGGACTCAAAGCTAGAATACAAAAGCCAAAGCTCCTGGATTCTAAAAGAAAATCATGTGGTGACTCACGAATACTCATATCCTGTTAAGTTGTCATTCTAGAATAAAGATCAGAGATGGGGGGAACAGGTGAGCACAGCAGCCACAGGGCTGACAGGTTGTCCACGGCGTGAGAGAATTTGTTTCCCAATAACTAGGAAAAGGTACACAGAGGAAGGAAGACACATACAGACCATCAGAGAGCACCGGATTAAAACAGTGTGAGTTTGGATTCGAGATCACGGCATGAGTGGATTTTTTATGGCGCACACAGACACACAGGCACCACCAAGCTAACGTTCATGAAAAATCATCCAGAATACATATCAAAGAACTCAAGAAATTAGACCTCAGGGAACCAAATAACCCTATTAAAAATGGGGTACAGAGCTAAACAAAGAATTTTCACCTGAAGAAATTTGGATGGCCAAGAAGCACCTTAAGAAATGTTCAACATTAGGGAAATGCAAATCAAAACAACCCTAAGATTTCACCTCACACCAGCCAGAATGGCTAAGATTAAAAACTCAGGAGACAGCAGGTGTTGGAGAGGATGTGGAGAAAGAGGAACACTCCTCCACTGCTGGTGGGAATGCAAATCGGTACAACCACTCTGGAAAACAGTCTGGTGGTTCCTCAGAAAACTGGGCATGACACTTCCGGAGGATCCTGCTATACCACTCCTGGGCATATACCCAGAGGATTCCCCGGCATGCAATAAGGACACATGCTCCACTATGTTCATAGCAGCCTTATTTATAATAGCCAGAAGCTGGAAAGAACCCAGATGTCCCTCAATGGAGGAATGGATACAGAAAATGTGGTATATATACACAATGGAATACTACTCAGCAATTAAAAATAATGAATTCATGAAATTTTTAGGCAAAGGGTTGGAACTGGAAAATATCATCCTAAGCAAGGCAACGCAATCACAAAAGAATACACATGGAATGCAATCATTGATAAGTAGATATTAATTAGCCCAGAAGCTCTGAATATTCAAGACACAGTTAGCATATCAAATGATTCCCATGAAGAAGGAAAGAGAGGGCCCTGATCCTGGAAAGGCTTGATCCAGCATTGTAGGGGATTACCAGGACAGAGAAAAGGGAGGGGGTGATTGGAGAATGGGTGGAGAGAAGAGGACTTATGGGACATATGGGGAGGGGGGAACTGGGAAAGGGGAAAGCGTTTGGAATGTAAACAAAGAATATAGAAAAAAAACCAATTCAGAATAGATATCTATGTAAAGGTACAACATCAACCCAAAGTTTTAATTGTTTCATAATATTTTTATACAGCCTGCTAGATTTTTACAACAATGATATATGGGAGGCTTGAGAAATATTGATTCTAGGTTTGCAGAGTGCTACAGGGCATTTGAGTATTCTTCTGCCTCATTTAGTGTATTAGAACCACCTCGATTAAGAATGCACATAGAGCTTAGTATTGTAAATTCCAACCTCATTAGAGCAGGCCTAAGAGAGGGCCACTTACTCAGAACTCTTTTAAAGAATATCAGATAAGTCAGTCCTCCTATAATTTTTCAAACAAAGCACTTGTGACTCTGTTTAAGCAACATTTACATTTAAATTAAATAAATTTTATTGAACATATAGGATGACTTTACTGGTCGGCAGATGGAGTTATACATTTCACTTTTGAATCGACACAGGCCCAATCCAATGGCTCAGCAGGTAAAGTCCCTTTCAGCCATTGTTGAGTATTGTTTGTCAATCCCAGAATCAACATGATGAAAGAAGAGAACTAACTTTCTCTCCTGTTTCTTTCATTAGCAAACATGAATGGCATGTTGGTAACCCACTACAGTGCAAAATTTCCCATCCCTTCACGTAAGATGATTACATGCACACAGAGATTTTGATTCATTTTCTTTATCTAGCTTAGAGCCTCTCAAGTGTGGTGTTCATAGGAATTAGCAAACAGTCTTTAGACAGGGACATTTAGGCTGTATTGCATAGGTGATTTCTTAATATTTACAAAACTAGAGCCTCTGCGAAGATTTAGAATCAAATTACTGTAAACTATCACATTACTTAGCATTTAAACTAATAAAAATGTAAATTACATATGATTCCATTTTCTTTGTTTTTTGGTTGTTGTTAGTGTTGGTGTGTGTGAATGTGCTCACATGTGTGTGTATATGTACTTGTGTGTATGGGTATGTATATGTGGTCACATGTGTGTATGTGTGTATGTGCTCACATTGTGTGTGTATATTTATATTGCTCGTTATGTGCTTACATGTGTGTGTATATATGCTCATGTGTGTATATGTGTATGTGTTCACATGTGTGTATGTGCTCAAATGTGTGTGTATATGCTCACATGTGTGTATGTGTGTATATGTGCTCACATTGAGGGTATGCATATATATATATGCGCTCGTGTGCACATGTATGTGTTTACACGTGTGTATGTACTCACACTGTGTGTGCCTGTGTGTGTATGTGCACATGCATGTGCACCTCTGGGCATGACTATATGCACAGTGCACATGTGAAACAACCACCAGTGTCAGTTCTCAGGTAGCCTCCCTCCATGTTTTCTGAAATGTTGTCTCCTACTGGCTTGAAACTGGAACCTATCCTCTACAAACTTCCTGGGATCCTCCTACCTCTGTCTTCAATTTCACAATGCTGAGCCTACAGGCGTGTGATGCTGTACATGTTTTTACATAGATTCTAGTGATCAGAATTCAAGTCCACAAAGAAATATGAGTAAAAAATAATCTACAAAAATACCATTGAGCTTTTTTTCATAGTAGCTATCTAATGATGAGCACGGGGTCTTCCCCTAAGTATCATTAACATACCTTGTGAGACTCCATTGGAGAAAACTAATTTTCCCTTTGCAAGTTGTCGCCTGGAGATAGTTTCTTAGCTTAGGGTGGAGGCTCATGTGCATTTCTTCCTCTAAGTGCTGGGGTTTTGTCTGGCTTGGACCTATGCTGCTAAAGTCTCTTTGAGTTCAGATGTATGCCAGTCCTGCTGTATCTGGAAGACACCGTTACCTTGATGTCATTCTTTTCCTCTGGTCCTTACAATTGTTCTGCCTTCCTAGTTTCCTGAGTCCTGAGAAGAGGTGGTTGATGAAAACATTGCATTTAAGATTAAGTGTTCCAAAGTCTCCCACTTTCTGCACATTGTCCAGTTGCCTCTGTGTCATTTCCCAATCTCCATAAGAGAAGTGTCTCTGATGATAGATGAGACACCGATCTGTGAGGATAGCAGAATGCCATCAGGAGGTATTTTGTTGCTATATTCATTTAGCAGAAAAATGGCATTTGATTTTCCTGTAGATCCCAGTCCCAGGATTTTGGCCACATGAGCAGTCTCGGTGTGGGTTCCATCCCATGGAGCGGGTCTTCAGTCCAATTCTACAGTTATTGGTTATTCCCACAATGTCTGTGCACTGCACCAGCATATCCTGCAGGCAGGTCACCACTGTAACTCACAGCGTTTGCAGCTGGGTTGATGGCTGCCTCTCTCCTCTGGTAGTATGCAGACTGCCTTTGAGCACCATAACTGCTTGTCTGTAGGGGTGAAGTTTCCAGGTACACGCCAACTCAATTTCTCTGCATTCAATGAGACATGTAAGTGCTGTCTTCAGCAAAATGGACTTACTATCCTGAGTTGTTTTCAGGTTTTCCATGGATCCCTTTGAGCAACGACCCAATTAGACAGGGATGTCTAACCATCCCTGGCACTGGCTATTTCACTCGGTGGCAAATGATGTCTAGTTAGGGCATTGTCTTCAACGCCCATCATTTGGTGGCTTCATTTCCATTTCTTTTATGTATAAATGCTGAGAAGCTTCTACAGCAGTAGCTTTCCATTCGATCCCTCAAATGGCCCTTAGTGTTGGTTGTCCCTTCCTGCATCTCTTCTTTTCCCTCCCTCCTCTCCTCATCCCCATTCAATCCTGATACAGTCTTCCCCATGACTGAGGCAGGCTTTAGTAAGCAGCTCTAGCTGGCTTGTAACTCACATAGAGCCAACACCATCTTTCACAGTTCAGTTTGCCTCAGTCTCCCAAGTACTGAAATTATAAACCCAAGTTATCAATAAGTTATCAATGCCCATTTTCAAGGTTTGGATAAAAACCCATTCCGTGATGCTCCTGATACATCCAGTAGTTACAGAGATGGATGTAATGATACACACCTGAAATTATTTGTGAATCACAGTAGCTTTCTCTAAAAAATTACTTTTAACTATTTTAATATGTTTAGGGTGTGTGAAAAGTATCATGATTTGCTACAGGTTGAATTGTGTTTCTAACCTCTGTTTCTCCCTGTCAGTATGCTACAGGTCTAACCCCAGTGATTATACTCACAGACATACTCTGTACAGCAATGCCTTGGTTACTTTTTGTTGCTATGGTAAAACACCCTGACAAAAGCAGCTTAAGGGAAGGAGGACTTATGATGCCTTACAGTTTCAGAGAGGATAGTCTGCCAAGGAGGTGAAGACATGACCATAGACAAGGAAGACAAGAAGGCAGGATTACCATCCTGGTTGGTCATACCACAGCCACACCCAGGAAGTGGAGTCTGGCTATAAAGCCTTATGATCCACTCTCGGTGATGTACTTCCTCCAGTGAGGCTACACCTCCTCAAGGTTCCACAACCATTCCCCCCAAAACCCAGCTGCTTAGGGCCAAGAGTTCAAACACAAGAGCCTTTGGGAACCATTTCTCCAAATATGTCTTTCAGCTCATTTTTTATAGATAAATTTCTATGAGGCACAGCCCTGTCCACTATTTACATATCACCCACCCATGTTTGCTTAGATCAGACAATGTCAAACTTTACATGTGACTAAAGATGCATGGTATGACAATCTAAAAGCTCTACCCTCTGGGTGATTAAAAAGCAATGGACAGCCTCTGGCCTGAAAGGACAGAGCAAAATACACGGAGCAGAGATGTGCAAACGTTTGGTTACAGCAAGCAGGACTGTTATGAGGATGTAAAAATGAGGAGCAGCTAGGGGAAGGTGGATGCAGAGCGCGCTAGAGCAGCAGGGTGGGCAGGACCACTTCTGTTAGAGTGCACACGCATTCTAGAATTCTGAGGGGTACAGCAGACTGTTTAGCCTGGCAGAAAGCATTCGTTATCCTGCCCCTAGATGGTCATTAAAGAGAAAATCTAAACTGAAGGAGATACTGAGGAGGAATCAGTGCAACCCTAGAAGACTACAAACAACCTTTGTGTCTCTAATCTCACCACACCAGCTTCCAACTTCCTGAGTGCAACGAGGTGGTCAGATGCCAGAAACACTGAGGAAATGATTAACGGCTGATAAAACCCTCGGAGAATTCACCTTCTCTCTCCGGAAGGAAGCACAAAGGGCTTAGGTGTACAGAGTAGTGTTGACTCCACTTTCCACAGTTATTTTTAAGAGTTTGCAGAGTTCAGAAAAGGCAAAAAGGAAAAAGAGCTTCCAAGAGCAAACCAGAGCCTGTGTGAACTACAGGGGCAGCAGGCACCTTCAAAAGATAAATGACTGCTACAAGCAAAGGACACAGGGCGCAAGACGCCAGCCTTTGACTGCTTGTTTCTTCTCCAGATGCAGTTTGCTTATTGCTGGAACCAGAGACAGCAAGTAATTCACATTTCTAATGATTTCATATATGACCTATTAGCATATCAGTATTTGCATTGCAAATAAGGTGGGAAAGACGGTGTGTGGAAACCCCACTGACTCTCTTCTTGATGAGCATCATGGACTTTATGCAGGACAGGTCCTTGGCGGGCTAGCAGCTGCAGCTACTGTGAGTGTTGGCAGGCCATAGTTCTCTGGTCTCTTTCTTATCTGTGATTGATGGCAAGGGGCAATTGTTTTCAATCTAGATTATTATGTGATATATATATATATATATATATATATATATATATATATATATATCATATATATGCATTATATCATATATATATATGATATAATGCATAATATAAAACATGTTTGTGAAGACACATGCTGCTCTAGCGAAGGATATAAGTTTGGTTCCAGAACCCACATGGTACTCACAGCTTCATGTAACTCTAGTGCCATGGAATGTGGAACCCTTCTCTGGGCTCCATGGCTCCTGAATGGGTGTGGTGCACACCAACTCATGTAAGTATACATATGTGTGCACAAACAGCACATGTGTATTCAAAGCAATGATACTAGGGCTAAGGAGATGGCTTAGTAGGTGAAGTGTTTGCTGTGCAAATATGAAGACTTGAGTCTGATCCCCAGAATCCACACAAAAGAAAGCTGAACACGGATGGAAAGATGGCTCAGTGGGTAGAGGTGCTTGCTGCATTCCAGAGGACCCTCATTCCCAGCATCTACACCAGGTATCTCCCAAGCACCTATAACTACAGTTCCAAAGGGTCTAATGTCCTCTTCTGGCCTTCGTAGTCACTGTACACTGTGAACATACTTCCACCTAGGAACACGTGCACATGCATAGTTAAAATAATACAAATAAAATCTTTTTAAAAAGTAGGCTTTGGTCATGTGCACTTATAATGCTAACCCTGATAAGGAAAAGAGAGATGGATTGCTTGGACCTGCTGGCCAGGCAGCTGAGCTTACGTGGCCAGTTCCACCACATCACTGAGACCCTGTCTTATGAAATGAGATGGATAGTTCAAAAGGAATGGCAACCTTGATTTCCAGCTTCTATATGTATACCTGCCCACATAGGAATGTATCCACACATAAGCATGTCCCTAGATACATATATGTAGAAAAATCAATTTAAACCAAGTTTTAAAAAGTCTATAAATATATTCTCCTTTATTTTATTGAAGTATGTTCCTTCCAGTTACAACTTCTTCAGGACTTTTATCATGAAGAGATGGTGTGATTTCTGAGTGTATGTAATGGGTTACAGTTATTGATTTATAGGTATTGATTTATAGAACCTGTATCTCTCAAATAAAGCCAACTTGATCATGAAGAAAGAAAATGAATCTCCCAATCTTTTTTTTTTTTTTTTTTTGGTTTTTTTTTGAGACAGGGTTTCTCTGTGTAGCCCTGGCTGTCCTGGAACTCACTCTGTAGACCAGGCTGGCCTCGAACTCAGAAATCCACCTGCCTCTGCCTCCCAAGTGCTGGGATTACAGGCGTGTGCCACCACCGCCCAGCTCGAATCTCCCAGTCTTATAAGATGTAAAATGATGTCTCAGAATTCTGAGGAATCCACTTGAAAATATGCTGGATTTTTCTCGTGGAGAAGCAGAAGACCTACCAGGGACTACTAGATTGTACAGAGGAATACAGCTTGTTCTGTCTCTTGCTGTGACAGAGAAACCAGCAGAAGTGCTCTAGTCAGCATTTGTTCTCTCAATGTACTGAGGAGAAGCCAATTCAATGTCGAGTTGAGCCACCACCTCTCTATGACCCTAACTAGTTTTAATCTTCAGAGAGAGAGACCTGGTTAGCTGCCCTTTCTCCGTCGTGAAGGGACCAAGGCTAATGTGCAGCCTCTCGCTAAAGGGCTACTTGGATGCACTCTTACAGGACAGGAAATTGACAGCACAGAATGCTCTCAGGAGAGCCTGCTCTAGGGGAGTCTTAAGACAATTTTTCAATCTTGGTAAATGTGGATAAAGGCAAGTTCCTTCCAGACTCTTCTGGCCTTTGCTAGGATTGTATCTTGACACTTAAGACCATCTTTTCTCAGAGGGACTTCTGGTATTTTATTAACTGTAATGGTACAATCAAGAGTGGGGAGAAGTGAGACCAAGCAAGAGAATGAAGGGTGTGTGTGTGTGTGTGTGTAATGTGAAGTGTAAAAATATTTGCTGTTACTCTGCTCCAAAATAAAATGACAGAGTCTGAACACCCAAGTTTTTATGGAAAAGCCAGAAATATGTGCTTGGAAAAAAGACAGCATCTTCAACAAATGGCTTTGGTTGAATTGGACAACTGCATTAGAAGAATTCAAATAGATGTGTACTTATGACCCTGCCTTTCACAGTGTCAAGCCTCAGATGCTTTTCACGAGCCCTTCATGCCTTCAAGTCCAGTACCACATGGGAGACTCTTACACAACTGCGTTTGGCATCTAGCCTAAGGTGTCATGCTGACTACCTCTGGAGCCAAACTTCTGTGTGTAGAATTGGAGGAAATATTTCCCAGAGGATTTCATCTCATTGATGCTGGTCTCTTCTCAATCATCACTAATTTCTCAACTATAGCTGACCAGTGTCTTTTGTCCCAGTAAGGCAAAGATTTTACTTTAGTGTCTCTTGTCTTAGAGTTTTACTATTGTGAACAGACACCATGACCAAGGCAACTATTACAAGGGACAACATGTAATTGGGACTGGCTTACAGGTTCTGAGGTTCAGTCCGTTATCATCCAGGCAGATGTGGGGCTAGAGGAGCCAAAAGTTCTACATCTTGATCCAAAGACAGATAGGAGGATTCTGACAGGCAACTAGGAGGAGGCCTCAAAACCTACCCCTAAAGTGACACACTTACTCTAACAAGACCACACCTACTCCAACAAGGCCACTCCTAATAGTGCCACTTCCTGGGCCAAGCTTTTTCAAACCACCACAGTTCTGGTGTCTTGTTAATCATAGTCAATTCTTCAGCCCCAGCTGACCAGGAACCATTGACTCTTAGCCCAAAAGTCCTGATAGAGTCTCCGCTCCCCTCTAAACCTTTACAAGTCAGGTCGGCCCTGCTCTCGACCCTCTGGTCATCCAAGCTCCTACAGAACAGCCCGAGGAGCTCTCCACACCCAATGACTTTTCTAGTCCAAATTTCCAAAGTCCTTTGCAATCCTGTGCAAACCAACTTGGTAAAACCTGTTACGCCACTATCCTGGTGCCAAGTTCCATCTTGATTAGGTTTGTTACTGCTGTGATGAAACACCATAACCAAAAGCAAACTGGGAGGGAAAGGTTTATTTGTATTGAGCTTCCACATCACTGTTGCTCATCAGAGGAAGTCAAGACAAGACTCAGCAAGCAGGGGAGGAGCCTGGAGTGCAGGAGCTGATGCAGAGGTTATGGAGGGCGCTGTTTACTGGCTTGATCCTCTTGACTTGCTCAGCATGCTTCCTTGTAGAACCCAGAACCAGGAGTAGCACCACCTACAATGGGACGGGCCCTCACCTATTAATCCCTAAGAAAATGCCTTATAGGCTTGCCTGCAGCCTGATCTTATGGAGGTATTTTCTTTTTTCTTTTTTAAATGTAAAACATTGGTTATTATTTTATTATTTCTTATTTATTTAGGGAGGTATATTCTTAATTGAGGTAATTCTTAATTGAGGCTCTCTCCTCACAAATGACATCAGCTTATATCAAATTGACATAGAGCTGCCTAGCACAGCAGTCAAGCCCTTGAATCCCAGAGCCAGTATCTCTTGCTCAGATGACAGGTTACGAAGCCCCTTTCCGGCAGCCAAGGTGGTGTGAGGCCAGAGAGAGGGAGAGCAGTGAACTCATGAGTCTGGCTCCTCTCGTAGCAAGAACTCAACTTTTAAACAAATGTGTTTGTCTATATCCTAAGGTTAATTTTATGGGTTCATCTTAGTTAATGAGAATTGACCTGAGTGAACTAGCCTCCTACTGCTGTGAGGAGAAAAACTAAACAAAACAAAAAAAAACCAGAAGAACCAATAAAAACCTAAACCAAACAACAAACAACCAAGAAGCCAGTCCTCTTTCCTGAAAATGCAAGGTTTGGAGCTAAGCGGCGAGGACAGGAATATCAGGACAGCTTGCTCCTCAATGGTTCTGGCCTAGGGGATATTTTCCAGAGAAGCCTTTCTTAGGAACAAAACAAGTGGGTATGGTGTAGTAGTGTCTCAGGCCTGTGATCTCAGCACTCTGAGGAAGAGACAGAAAGATCATCACAGTGTCAAAACAAAGAAAACAATCAGAATACTAAGAGGTAAGCCCAGAATTTCCCACTTCTTTTTTCTTGGTTTTGAAACAGTCTTGATACATAGCCCAGGCTAGCCTCAGATTCCTATATTCAAAGACTGTAGGTGTATGCTATCACATCTGGATGTCTCTTTTTGAAAAGATCATTGAACGTAGAAGACAAGTAATAAAGACACTACCCCCTTCCTTTATAACATGACCCACTCACACATAGATAGATAGATAGATACATAGATAGATAGATAGATATAGATAGATAGATAGATAGATAGATAGATAGATAGATAGATATGTAGATAGATAGGCAGACAGACAGACAGAAGATTGTATGTATTTGTTTATAGTCAGGGTCTCACTATATAACCTTGGATGTCCTGGAATTCTTGATATAGATCAGACTTGTCTCCAACTCTAGAGATTCACCTGCTTCTGCCTTCAGGAGTGCTGAGATTAAAGACTGCACTACCATGCCTGGCCACATACACAGAATCTTAACATGAGTGGATGAAGAGATAGATAGATAGATAGATAGATAGATAGATAGATAGATAGATAAGTAAATAAGCAAACAAACAATAAAACAGAAATATAACTTTGAAGTCAAAGAAAGTGTCTCTGGGGGAAAGTATTTAGAGAACAATTATTAAAAAGTGGAAACAGATATTTTAGTAAGACCTGAACACATAATTTGCAACAAAGCACTGCTATATAGTACATACTCTTTTGTTCTTTTGTATTGAATAATTTTCGGTCCAAAGTTGACTGCTTGTATTTGATGATAAACTGGAGTCTAAATGTATAATTTTTTTAAAGAAATGTATTAATGGAATCCTTGCCAAACATCTAGACTCATGGATCAGAATTAAGGGCTGAAAACCAGACAAGCAAATGGCGTTCAGTGCATTTGTGAATTCTGAAGAGGGCAAAGCCACTGGAAAATCATGCTCACAGACCTCCACCCTCTCCTGAGTCACTTCTTTTCAGCCTGGCCAGAAGCCACTGTCCTAACACATGAACTCTTCAGAGTTCATGTGATAAAGATAGATAAAGTCAGATTGAAAACGTGGATCCCAGGAAGCTGACTGGCAGATTATCTCAGGGGGAAAAAAGAAAAAAGAAGAGAAAAGAAAACCAGAAAGAACTTAAGTTTGGAAGTTCAAAGGCTTCTTGTACTCTATGGTGTCACCTAGCCCTAAGCCAGTATGGGTCAGGGCTGCTCCATTCTCTGGAGGAATGTGGGTTACTACTACATGTTTACTGGTGTTTTTGAGATTGTTTCTTAGTCCAGGATAGACCCTAATTCCCTCTGTAGCTGAGGATGACCTTGAACTTCTCATCCCTCTTTTCTTCTCTTCTTCTGAGTGCTGGGATCACAGGTGTGCACCTCTATACTCAGTTTATTTAGAGTTGGGGATCAAATTCTGGGCTTCCCACTTGCTAGGCAATAGCTACGTCTCCAGCCCACACAGCTATTGAATGAGGACCTGCATAGATGAAAACTTGCAAAATGTGTAATTGTATTAGGACACTAGTTTTAGAAAAGGGGTATAGATTATTTTTCTCTCATAGATTCATAGAAGAGAACATTTTTTGTGATGTATATATTCCCTCCTCCCTTGAGACAAAGTCTTACTACATAGCCTCAGTCTGTCCAAAACTCACCATGTAGACCAGGCTAGCCTCACAGCAATCCACCTGCCTCAACCTCCTGCTTGTTGGGATTAAAGACATTCACTCTTACACCTCGACAGGTTTCTTCTATTATAGAAAATAAAACCAGAGACTGTTTCACTGTGACTCTGGACATGGGGTGGTTTCTTGGGTTTAACTTACAGATATTACTTGAGCATATTTTTCATTGCACACTTATTTTCTCTTGTGCAGACATGCACAGAGTTCCATCCACCTTATGAATGGATATAACATGCGTCTCACTGCATCTTTGCTGGCTTCTCTGTTCTGTTCATTGATAACTCTACACTGGTTTCACCACCAAGTTGGCTTCCTCATTAATAAGCGGAAACAAAACTGTGACATAGGTTCAGCCATAATGAGTTGATTGTAAAAAAATATATTTTGAAAATTAAACTTTGGAAAGTCTGCAACAGTGTTCTAGTTGGCTTCTCTGTTGCTGTGATAAACACCACACTCAAAAGCAACTTGGGGAGAAAATAATTTATTCGGCTTATACTTCCACATCGTTATTATACTTCCATACCATGAGTGGGGGAAGTTGGAGCAGGGACTCAAGGGAGGACGTTGGAGGCAGGGACCTTGGAGGACTGCTGCTTCTTGCCTTTTTCTCTGGGGTTGCTCAGCTAACATTCGTAAGCAATGCAGGACTACCTGTCCAGAGAATGGTGTCACCAACAGCAAGCCAAGTCCTCCCCTACCAAGCAAGATTGTCACCCATAGATGTGGGTGGCCATAGGCCAGTCTGACTCATTCCGTTGAGACTCCCTCTTCCCAAGAGACTCTTGGCCATGTCAAGTTGAAAATAAAAACTAGCCTGGACAAAAAGTATGTATCCCTTTGGGTGTCTCCTCAAACAACTGTGAAAACTGGGGACCTGATTAGGATAAGTACAGAAAACATGCATACCCTTGACCAAGAAGACACCAATATATGTTTAATGTCATCTTGTCATGAGGTTGAGGACCCTTTTCCTTTTCCTAGAAACATAAGTTTTTGCCTATATTGTTTATTTATTAACTCAGGCATGGCGTTCTGAATGATAGACTCTTACCACTTTCTTGTAGTCTTCTATTGGAGCAATTCACTATATTCAGTCATTTTAGGTTTAATGATTTTTCTCCAATCTGCTGTTTTATATTCTTCTGACCATTTATTTTTGCCTGTAATTCCTTTGCCACCTCTCTCTAATTCATTTTAGCCCGTCCTAGTGACTTTCTAAAACTTGGCTGGAAGTAGCTCAGAAATCCACTGCAGGATTGCTGGTGCTTTTCCCACTACCTATAAAGTAAAAATTGTGTCTATCTTACCCTCTACTCTCCATTCTCATGATCTGACATGTTACCAGATCACATTTTATATGTGTCTCAACATGACACAGCCTTCCACTCCTGTGGAAGTCATTGTGCCAGAAAAGAAGATGTGGGCAGCAGCTGAGCTTGGGTCAGAGCACCAGCTCCTCTGGGATGGGACAGGTCTTGCGAAAGTCCTTTTGAGATCCTGGTTTTGCAATCTATCAGCTCCTGATGATCCTTGTTGCAGTGGAGATTAAGGTGGTGCCATAGATGTATTTCTGTGTTTATTAATGCTGTTATTTATCTAATTAACTCAGTAATGAAACAGGCACTCACTCTGCATTAGTATACAAAGTCCTGTAATTACCAAGTTAATGCCAGATCATTACCTATTAATCAAAGTCCCCTTGACTAACTTCAAGATACACATAATTCATTTAAGAAACATCTCAGTGTAGAGTGATACTTTGTGAATGTCACGTAAGCTATTGTACAGATGTAGGAAGCATTCTGTTCAAGAATACTTACTCCAGTATTGCTCAGTCAGCAGGTTAGTGTGAACCCTGGAGCCAGAAAAGCATTATCACTAGTTGCTCATGCTAGCTTGATATCTACTAACACAGAATACTTTTCATTCAGGCTTTGTGATCCCAGGTACCCAGGAGTCTGAGGCAAAAGGATGCTAAGTTCAAGGCCTGCTTGGAATACAGGAAGAGAGTTCGAAGTTAGCCTGGAGAGACCTTGACTCAAAATAAAAAAGCAGGCTAGTGGTAGAACTCTTGCCTGTCATATGTGAGGGTCTGGGTTCTTTCTTCAGTGATGTAAATCAAGAATAAAAATAGCCATGGTGTGTTGCAATGGCTATTTTTGTCTTGATATCATGATGCATGATCCTGGTTTTCTGGAGGGTTTCCCCCAATGGTCTCTCTCTCTACTGCTGTGAAGAGATACTATGGCTTAGGTAACTGTTTCGTAAGAAACGTGGGGGCCTTATAGCTTCAGAGGCTTAGTCCATTATCATCATGCCAAGAAACATGACTGCATACCTGTCACTGGTGTGTTAGCAAGTATTTCTATTTCCTGGTGACCAAACATTTCAATCTATGAAGCTATGAGGGCCACTGCCATTCAGAACACTGAATTCTCTTTTCAGGTATGCAGCTGGGTGGTCCTAGAGTGTATTTTGGGGTTCTCTACAGGGAGGGAACTCAAGACTGACACTTCCCTGATGAGCTCTAGAATCAGGCATTCCTATGTGCAGATACCTCACGAAAAGCTCTGTGTGTCATTGGGCATGCAGTTTTGAGAGAGTTTTGTCTTGACACAGTTTCCTGAAAACAGGCACCTTTAAAAAAAATATTTGATTAAATCAATCATGGCCTCTGGGATGGCTCACATGTCTGTGAAGATTATTAATAATTTCCAGTTGAGTGGCTTCCCATTGTTTTTAGGATGTGATAAATAATTCAACAAAGCTGTGACATTTGCCCTGTTCCTCTGTGGGTTGGGAGGAGAATGTGGATTCGCTGGAGAAGTGATGATTCCTCCCAAAGCTTCCTTGTGTCTGTCTCAGGGAAGGACTGTCACACATATCCTCTCAATGTCTCCCTGCCCCAGGAGCCATCCCTCCATGACCAGTCAATCTTCTTTATCCTCGCACTTGCTTCAACCTTGGCTTTGACACAGAAAATCCCCCAGATCTGGCTGGCATGGTGATGAGCTTTCCACTTAACAATCAGCCCGAGACTGCAGGCTCACTCCCCTACTGTCAGCTGCTGAAGAACTGCCTTCCTTTTGCCCAGGTTTGAAGCACAAGTGAGCTGCAATTGAGTCCTGCCTCTGCTCACAAATCTCTGCAGCATTTGGTAGGTGGAGCTGCTTCATGGAATTAGAAGCAGGCTTTGTCCCACTTCTAAAACAATATAGACTTCCTCAGAGGCTGAAACCGCACTTGTGTGCTCAATTAGCAAATGCAGTTTCTAGCCAGCTTCCTTGGTGAGTCCAAAAAAATAACCCTCCCCCCCCAAAAAAAACCAAACCAAACCAAAGGCCACCTCACTGTACTTCCATATGCGTTCTCCATTATCTTTTAAAGTAGAGGGAGACATAATTAGCCTTATAACAAGATTAAGAAATTATTGCAAGGAGAGATCAAGATATTTGCAAAGTTCGCTTAGTTGTGTTTGAAGGAAATTGTTGGCATATAAAAATCTTGCCCCTTGAGTGGCTGGTCCAGCTGAAGGGCCATCAGCAGTGGAACCAAGGCGACACAGGGTCCAGTTAGGCCCTGCGCCCACGACCACTGACCTTCACTGACCAGCCGGGCGGCAAGCAGCTGCAGTTGTGCGGCGCCTTTCGCTGCACGGAAGCCACTTCAGAACTCGGCCTCCCGCCAGCCAGGAGAGGCTCATCTCCATCTTGGTTTCGAACTCTAGAGACATTGGACAGACTGAGGTACATAAACATAATCCGAGGCCAACACCGCAGGGGTCTGAGCCCGACGGCTGTTCGGGGGCTGTTCGGGGGGCCATCGGGGTGCCAACGCAGCCAGGAGGTTATTTGCCCGGGCCTGCGTGCGCACCGCCATTTTGCCTGCAGGACGACCGAGAGCTTTGGCGGGCAGAGCCGTAACAGGCATAGCCTGAGGCTAACAAAGCGGGGGGTCTAGGCCCCAAAAGGCACAGGACTGACCCCAAGAACTGGGCGGCTTGGTGGGCCATCTGTGAGTCAACCCGCCCAGGAGGTTGTTAGCACAGCAGACTCTCCCGGCGCTTTCAGGGAGCGCAGGCGCGCACGCCCGCCATCCAGATCACCTGGCGGACCCAATTAACAGTCATAGCCCTAGGGGAACTTTGCTCAGACCTTGGCCTCCCAGGCTTTTGCCTGGACTCAGGGCCTGGGCGACCAGGCTAACCTTGTGTGTGCCATTCCAGCTGGGAAATCGGCTGCCCAGTGGAGTGAGCGGAACACAGGGGAGGTCACAGCAGCATACACCATCGGCTCTCCCTGGGGGTGCACACGGGCTCCATCTAGTCCACAGACACAATCTGGGGCAAGGCCTCAGGCGGAAGTCCTCAGCTCAACTCTCTCCGCTTCCGAATCCAGATCAACCTGGGCGGCCGCACCACATCTCCAGGTCCTGCAAGAGGCTAGCAGGACTTCCAGGCGGCCAGCTGGGAGAAGTCAGTGTGCTCCAGTGAATCCAGAAGACCCCAGCGGGAGCCTTCGGGTGCCTGCTTCGGGATCTGAACAGCCTGGGCAGCAGCACCCTGTCTACAGGCAGTGCAGGTGGTAAGCTGTGCACCAGAGGCCAACAGGGAAGGGGCAGCTTGCACTGGTGAGTCCAGCACTGACAAGACCAAGTAACAACAGTGAGAACTAGATGGCAAAAGGCAAACGCAGGAACGTCACTAACAGAAATCAAGGCAATATGGCAACATCTGAACCCAATTCTCCTCTACCAGCATGTCCTGGATACCCCATCACACCAGTAAAACAAGATTTGGATTTAAAATCACTGGTCATGATGCTGGTACAGGAACACATGAAGGACATACTTAAAGAAATTCAGGAGAAAATGGATCAAAAGTTAGAAGCCCTTGCAAGGGAAACACAAAAATCGTTGAAAGAAATCCAGGAGAATACAAAAGCTAACAAGGAGGAAACGCAAAAAAACACTTAAAGAAATACAGGAGAACTTTGGTCAACAGGCTGAGGTCATGAAAGAGGAAACACAAAAATCTCTTAAAGAATAACAAGAAAGCACAAACAAGCAAGTGAAGGAGCTAAGCAAAACCATCCAGGATCTAAAATCAGAAGTAGAAACAACTAAGAAAACTCAAAGGGAGACAACTTTGGAGATAGAAAGCCTTGGGAAGAAATCAGGGGACAGAGATGCAAATATCAACAACAGAATACAAGAGATAGAAGAAAGAATCTCAGATGCTGAAGATTCCATAGAAACCATGGATTCAACAGTTAAAGAAAATGCAAAATGCAAAAAGCTTGTAACCCAAAATATCCAGGAAATCTAGGACACAATGAGAAGACCAAACCTAAGGATTATAGGCATAGATGAGAGTGAAGATTTACAACTTAAAGGGCCAGCAAACATCTTCAATAAAATTATGGAAGAAAACTTCCCTAACCTAAAGAGAGAGATGCCCATGAATATACAAGAAGCCTACAGAACTCCAAACAGACTGGACCAGAACAGAAATACTTCCCGTCACATAATAATCAAAACACCAAATGTTCTAAACAAAGAAAGAATATTAAAGGCAGTAAGAGAAAAAGGCCAAGTAACATATAAAGGAAGACCTATCAGAATCACAGCAGACTTTTCACCTGAGACTATGAAGGCTAGAAGGTCCTGGGCAGATCTCATGCAGACTCTAAGAGAACACAAATGCCAACCAAAACTACTATATCCAGCAAAACTCTCAATCACCATAGATGGAGAAACTAAGATATTTCATGACAAAACCAAGTTTACCCAATATCTATCCACAAACCCAGCCCTAAAAAGGATAATAGGAGGACAACACCAATACAAGGAGGGAAACTTCACCCTGGAAAAAGCAAGATAGTAACCTTTCATCAAACCCAAAAGAAGTTAAGCAATCAAATTTAAAAAATAACGTCAAAAATGATAGGAAGTAACAATCACTATTCCTTAATATCTCTTAACATCAATGGACTTAATGCCCCAATAAAAAGACACAGACTAACTGACTGGATACGTAAACAGGACACTACATTTTGCTGCTTACAGGAAACACACCTCAGGGTCAAAGACAAACACTACCTTAGAGTAAAAGGCTGGAAGACAATTTTACAAGCAAATGGTCTCAGGAAACAAGCTGGAGTAGCCATTTTAATATCAGATAAAATTGACTTTCAACCCAAAGTCATCAAAAGAGACTCTGAGGGACACTTCTTGCTGGTCAAAGGAAAAATACAACAAGAAGAACTCTCAATCCTGAAAATCTATGCTCCAAATGCAAGGGCACCCTCTTTTGTAAAAGAAACTTTATTAAAACTCAAAGCACACATTGCACCTAACACAATAATTGTGGGTGACTTCAACACTGCACTTTCCTCAATGGACCGATCAGGAAAACAGAAACTAAACAGAGACACAATGAAACTAATTGAAGCTTTGGACCAATTAGATTTAACAGATATATATAGAACATTCTATCCTAAAACAAAAGAATATACCTTTTTCTCAGCACCTCATGTTACCTTCTCCAAAATCGACCATATAATTGGTCACAAGACAGACCTCAACAAATATAAGAAGATCGAACTAATCCCATGCCTCCTATCTGATCACTGTGGAGTAAAAGTGGTCTTCAATAGCAACAGAAACAACAGAAAACCCACATACAGGTGGAAACTGAACAATACTCTACTCAATGATACCTTGGTCAAGAAAGAAATAAAGAAAGAAATTAAAGACTTTTTAGAACACAATGAAAATGAAGACACAACATACCCAAATCTATGGGACACAATGAAAGCAGTGCTAAGAGGAAAACTCATAGCCCCGAGTGCCTCCAAAAAGAAAATGGAGAGAGCATACATTACCAGCTTAATGACACACCTGAAAGCCCTAGAACAAAAAGAAGCTATTTCACCCAGGAGGAGTAGAAGGCAGGAAATCATCAAACTCAGGGCCGAAATCAATCAAGTAGAAACAAAGAGAACCATACAAAAAATCAACAAAACCAGGAGCTGGTTCTTTGAGAAAATCAACAAGATAGATAAACCCTTAGCCAGACTGACCAAAGGGCACAGAGAAAGTATCCAAATTAACAAACGTAGACATGAAAAGGGAGATATAACAACGGAAACTGAGGAAATCCAAAAAATCATCAGATCCTACTACAAGAGACTGTACTCAACACAACTGGAGAATCTGGAGGAAATGGACAATTTCCTTGACAGATACCAAATACCAAAATTAAATCAGGACCAACTAGACCATCTAAACAGTCCCATAATGCCTAAAGAAATAGAAGGAGTCATAGAAAGTCTTCCAACCAAAAAAAGCACAGGACCAGATGGTTTCAGTGCAGAATTCTACCAGACCTTCAAAGAAGAGTTAACACCAATACTATTCAAACTATTCCACAAAATAGAAACAGAAGGAACACTACCCAATTCCTTCTACGAAGCCACAATTACGCTGATACCAAAGCCACACAAAGATCCAACAAAGAAAGAGAACTTCAGACCAATTTCCCTTATGAACATCGATGCAAAAATACTCAATAAAATTCTTGCCAACCGAATCCAAGAACACATCAAAACGATCATCCACCATGATCAAATAGGCTTTATCCCGGGAATGCAGGGTTGGTTCAATATACGGAAATCCATCAATACAATCCACTACATAAACAAACTCAAAGAACAAAACCACATGGTCATTTCATTGGATGCTGAAAAAGCATTTGACAAAATTCAGCAACCTTTCATGCTTAAAGTCTTGGAGAGAACAGGAATTCAAGGCCCATACCTAAACATAGTAAAAGCAATATACAGCAAACTGGTAGCCAGCATCAAACTAAATGGAGAGAAACTTGAAGCAATCCCACTGAAATCAGGGACCAGACAAGGCTGCCCCCTTTCTCCTTATCTTTTCAATATTGTACTTGAGGTACTAGCTCGGGCAATTAGACAACATAAGGAGGTCAAAGGGATACAAAGTGGAAAGGAAGAAGTCAAACTATCATTATTTGCAGACGACATGATAGTCTACCTAAGTGACCCAAAAAACTCCACTAGAGAGCTCCTACAGCTGATAAACAACTTCAGCAAAGTGGCAGGTTATAAAATCAACTCAAGCAAATCAGTGGCCTTCCTATACTCAAAGGATAAGCAGGCTGAGAAAGAAATTAGGGAAACGACCCCTTTCACAATAGTCACAAACAGTATAAAGTATCTTGGGGTGACTCTTACCAAACATGTGAAAGATCTCTTTGACAAGAACTTCAAGACTCTGAAGAAGGAAATGGAAGAAGACCTCAAAAAATGGGAAAACCTCCCATGCTCATGGATCGGTAGAATCAATATAGTTAAAATGGCCATTTTGCCAAAAGCAATATACAGATTCAATGCAATACCCATCAAAATCCCAACTCAATTCTTCACAGAGTTAGAAAGAGCAATTATCAAATTCATCTGGAACAACAAAAAACCCAGGATAGCTAAAAACTATTCTCAGCAACAAAAGAAAATCTGGGGGAATCAGTATCCCTGACCTCAAGCAATACTACAAAGCAATAGTGTTAAAAACTGCATGGTACTGGTACAGTGACAGGCAGGAGGATCAATGGAACAGGATTGATGATCCAGAAATGAACCCACACACCTATGGCCACTTGATCCTCGACAAAGAGGCTGAAAACATCCAATGGAAAAAGGATAGCCTTTTCAACAAATGGTGCTGGTTCAACTGGAGGTCAGCATGCAGAAGAATGCGAATTGATCCATCCTTGTCTCCTTGTACTAAGCTCAAATCCAAATGGATCAAGGACCTCCACATAAAGCCAGACACTCTGAAACTAATAGAAAAGAAACTGGGGAAGACCCTTGAGGACATCGGTACAAGGAGAAAGTTTCTGAACAGAACACCAATAGCGTATGCTCTAAGAGCAAGAATTGACAAATGGGACCTCATAAAATTACAAAGTTTCTGTAAGGCAAAGGACACCATCAAGAGGACAAATCGGCAACCATCAAATTGGGAAACGATCTTCACCAATCCTACATCAGATAGAGGGCTAATATCCAATATATATAAAGAACTCAAGAAGTTAGACTCCAGAAAACCGAACAACCCTATTAAAAATGGGGTACAGAGTTAAACAAAGAATTCTCACCTGAAGAACTTCGGATGGCGGAGAAGCATCTTAAAAAAATGCTCAACTTCATTAGTCATTAGGGAAATGCAAATCAAAACAACCCTAAGATTTCATCTTACACCAGTCAGAATGGCTAAGATTAAAAATTCAGGAGACAGCAGGTGTTGGAGAGGGTGTGGAGAAAGAGGAACACTCCTCCACTGCTGGTGGGGTTGCAAATTGGTACAACCACTCTGGAAATCAGTCTGGTGGTTCCTCCAAAAACTGGGCACCTCACTTCCAGAAGATCCTGCTATACCACTCCTGGGCATTTACCCAGAGGATTCCCCACCATGTAATAAGGATACATGCTCTACTATGTTCATAGCAGCCCTATTTATAATTGCCAGATGCTGGAAAGGACCCAGGTATCCCTCAACAGAAGAGTGGATGCAAAAAATGTGGTATATCTACACAATGGAGTACTATTCAGCCATTAGAAACAATGAATTCATGAAATTCTTAGGCAAATGGATGGAGCTAGAGAACATCATACTAAGTGAGGTAACCCAGACTCAAAAGGTGAATCACGGTATGCACTCACTAATAAGTGGTTATTAACCTAGAAAACTGGAATACCCAAAACATAATCCACACATCAAATGAGGTACAAGAAAAAAGGAGGAGTGGCCCCTGGTTCTGGAAAGACTCAGTGAAACAGTATTCGGCAAAACCAGAACGGGGAAGTGGGAAGGGGTGGGTGGGAGGACAGGGGAAGAGAAGGGGGCTTACAGGACTTTCGGGGACTGGGGGGGCTAGAAAAGGGGAAATCATTTGAAATGTAAATAAATTATGTCGAATAAAAAAATTAAAAAAAAAAATCTTGCCCCTTGTCACCTGGCCCTTTTTGTTTCCAACTTCCTTCTCAATTTCTGCCCATTTTCAAAATGAATTTCATAATCTTGTAACTGAAGTACATAGCTAATATGGAAGACATATGTAAATAAAGGTTTAGAATAATTTTAAATCCCACAGAGAGGGAAAATAAAACCATGCCTTCCTCATGGAAGGTCACAGTTATAATGGCTGAGCTCTACAAATAGCATCAAGGTTTCCTGGTTTCCAATATAAAAAGGAAACACGGAGCCTGGAAAGCTGCCTCAGTAGTTAAGATCACTCGCTGCTCTTGCAGAGGACCTAAGTTTGGGTCCCAACACTCATGTTAAGTGATTCACAAGTGCCTGTAATTCCAGTTCCAGGGAATCAGACTTCTGGCCTCTAAGACCATTTTGTTCATGTGTGCATGGGCATGCACACACACACACACACACACACACAATTTTAGAGTAATCAACCTGAATCAGAAGTTTCAAATTGCCAAAACTACATTACTCTTCAGAAAACAGAAGTATAATTTCAAAATTCTAAACAAGTTTTCAATTGTGACATATATATATATATATATATATATATATATATTCAGTTGTGATATATATGTGTTTATATTCAGTTGTGAAATATATATATTTCAGTTGACACACACACACACACACACACACATATATATGGAATGTGAACTGTTCCTTCTTTATGCTTTAAGGAATAAAGGTGTACAAATAAATTTCAATGCAGTAAAGAGTTGTCATAATTTTATTTTATGTTTTAATTGTCAACTTGACACAGTCTAACATCACCTGGGAAAAGTCTCTTAAAGGGGGATTGTCTAGATGAGGTTAGCCTGTGGCCAAGTCTGTGATGGTTTGTTTTGATTATATTAATTTATATATAGAGATGACATCCACAGTGGGTGGCACTATTCCCTGCGCTAGGGATCTTGGACTCTATAAAAGTGGGGAAACTAAGCTCAGTACTAGAAACATGTGAACATTCCTCTCTGCTCGTGATTGAATTTAGCTGCCTCAAATTCCTGTCTTGATTTCCCACTGCAATAAACTACAGCCTGGAATTGAAAGCCAAATAAGCGTGTTCTGTCTTAGAGTTGCTTTTGTCGGGGAATTCAACTATGGTGACAGAAAGGGAAACCAGGACAGCAGCCAGTCTTGCTTGATGCTGGATTAATAACTAGCACTTCAGCTGAGTCATGTGACCATCCTTTTTTAAAGGGATTTTCAGAGAGTGAGTAGAGCAAAGCACTGGAAGTAGAATCCTGAGGCTACACTGGCCATCCTGTGTCTCCCTAGTCAGAATGCGTCCCCAAAGTGCTGCAGCCCAAGGGGCAAGAGCCCTGTATATCAGACCCAGACCTAACAGTAAGAAGCAATCCCCCCACAGACATGCCTGATCCAGTAAGACACTTAAAATCACTCAGTTTGAGAATGATTTGTTGTGTTATTTTTTAAAATACATATTTTATGAATGTGTATGTGTGCATGCACGCATGTGTACATGTATGTATGCATGTGTGTATGAGTATGTATGTATGCGTGTGGCATATATGTATGCATGCTTGTGTGTGTATGTGTGAATATGTGTGCATATGTGTGCATGTGTGAATATGTGTGCATGTGTGAATATGTGTATATATGTGTGCATGTGTGCATATATGCACTGTGAATATATGTATGTATGTATGTATGTATGCATTGTGTGCATGTGTATGTGTGCATCTGTGCAGATACCCACAAAAGCCAGAGGGCATCAGTTGCTCTGGAGCTGGAGCTACAGGTGGTTGTGAGCCACCAAACAAGGTTTCTGGGACTTTGGAACCAGCTCAGGTCCTCTGGAAGAGCAGCAAGCATCCTTAACTGCTGAGCCATCTCTCCAGCTCTGTGCTTCATTAAAAAAAATAAAGTCCACTAATACATAATTTTCAGGAAAATTCCTTGGCCCTCTTTTAGGTATAGTATATTATGAATTTTGGAAAAATATAAGCATGTAGCAACCACCATAAGCACAACACAGAGCGTTTCCTTGTTTGCTCATTCCTTTCCACCGCCCCCCTCTCCATACCCCAGGCCCCAGCAGCCTCAGGGCTCATCTTGGGCATCACCATTTCGCCCTGTGTAAAGAGGCAGACAAGATGCACACTTCTGTGCCTGCCTTTCCTTAGATTAAATGACCCGAACCCAACTCATGGCTGTGCTTGCTGATAATTTGTCATTACCATCAAACCGATTCCTCCACATGGTTCACTCCACCCCAATTTCCTCACAGCCCATCCCCCACCTTCTGGATGTGGTGTCGTTTCTGATTTGGGCCAGGAGCAAACACTTGTTGATATATTTTTATTCTTTCTCATAGATATGTGTGCCGGTGAACTTTTGTCAACTTGACAGAAGCCAGGGTCATTTGGAAAGAGGGAACTTCAGCTGAGAATGTGCCCCCGTTGGATCAGACTTTAGGCAAGTCTGTGGGGAGCATTTTCTTGATTAATGACTGAGGTGTGAGGGTCCAGCCTATCGTGGGCAGCATCACCCCTTGGCAGGCAGCTGGTGATATTTTATCCATAGTCAGCAAGGGGAGAGAGGGAGAGAGGGAGAGAGGGAGAGAGGGGAAGAGGAGAAACAAAAACAGATACACAGAGAGACAGACAGAAAGAGACAGACACACAGAGAGAGACAAATAGACACAGACAGAGACAGAGTGAGGAATGGAGAAGGGGAAAGAGGAGAGAGAGGGAGGGGGGAGAAAGGGGAAAGCTGGTGCCCAGCTGGTATTCACCTTTTTACACAGACCTCAGACACGTGATGATGGTACTACCTCCTTCTAGAATGAGTCTTTCCACCTCAATTAATTCAGTTTAGAAATGGGCTCACAGGCACACCCAGAGATTTGTCTCCCATGGGATTTGAGGTCCTGTCAAGCTGACAGTCAATATTAAACTCCAGAGTAGGGAATCCCAGCATTTTTGTGTATTGGAATTTTCTTCAGGATTACTGTGTAGCCCATCTGCATTCTAGGCACAGGGCAGGGCCTCTCTGGAGTGGGAATTTACTATGACCATTTTTGGATCCAGGTAGACCATAGAATTTCTTTATGGATGGCTACTAGCAAGAATGGAAAGCAAAGGTGAAGTTGTTATTTTTTAGAATGCCCAATAGTACTCTCTATTGTCTCCTCCCGTGCAATAAAATATATCTGCTCTTTGATACATGGTGACTGCTGGGCGAATGGGCAATTGTTCTTTATCTTTTCCCCTCTCCTTTCATCTTCATAGCTGCCACCAGGGCTTCCTGTCTGATCCATTGACTGCAAGAGCTTTTAGTTCTGCTTTCTACATAGCAGAATATGAAAGCCTTCCAGCTAGAATCAGATCTTTAGGGCTAGAGAGATAGCTCGATAGTTAAGAGCACCTGATGCTCTCGCAGAAGACCCAGGTTTGGTTCAGAGCACCTGCAGATGGCAGCTCACAACCACCTGTGACTCTAGTTCTTGGGATCTGGCGCCCTTTGTGGTACCCTTGTGCCTTTTGGGTAGCAGGCACAAGGCACATGTGTAGTATGAATAAATGCACGCAAGTGAAGTGTCCATATGCAACAAACAAACAAACAAACAAACAAATACAGACTTCTAGCACCAAATACAGGAAACTGCAAAGAGGAGTTGTTCTGTATTCCAGCAATGAGTTTCTCCAGTAAGGAGATTTCAGAAATGCATTCTTTTCATTTAAAACTGTTTCAAAGGTATAAAGCGGGTCCGTGGCCTTCTGGCAGCTTCCCTGCCAGATGAAATGTTTTAAATGAAATCTGCGCTTTCTAACTGCTTGATGCCGTTTACCATAATCCATCTTAATTATTGTCAATCCTAAAGGAGAGAAAACTAAGGGAATACAAAATTGGGTTTTGTGTGTTACTGACTGACGGCTGGTTTCATGGCTACACACGTCCAGTTCAAAGGCATTGGGGAAGCATTTGTAAAGCCCTGGCTTCTGGAGGCTAGCTCGAACCTAGGACCAATTTGCTTTTTTATGATTTTTGTGGGGGTTATATGTGGGGAGGCTCCACAGACACAAATTAAACCTTCCTCCAATATCCTATGAGTTTTATCTCAGTGATATGTATCGACATTATTTGCAGGGATGTCTGTCCTAAGGAAGCGAATGCTACCGCTCAGCTCAGCAAGGGACAAAAACCAGGTTTCAACTTTGTGTTCCTCTTGTGAACCATTGAGCAGCTTCCTTCCCCAGAGAGGAAGGGGAGGGAAGGGAGTGCGTGCTGAGAAGACAGATTACCCCAAACTGGGAACAACTATGTTCACCAGAGCCACTGGCCACCTGGGAGAGGGGGCTTCCTGTGCTGAGCCATCTCCTGCCTGCCTGGGACACTGAAGCAACAACCCTCCTGAATAGAATGTTGAGCAGACTCTCTCTCTCTCTCTCTCTCTCTCTCTCTCTCTCTCTCTCTCTCTCTCTCTCTCTCTCTCTCCACACACACACACACACACACACACACACACACACACTTTATGGGAGACTACAGGTAAAACCTATAGAGCTGAACTTTCCAACAAATCCTGTATTTTTTTTCTTGAAAACATCAATCTCCTTTTGTGTCAAAAACCTAAGCTAGCCTGATGAGGAGCTTGCTCCTGCGCCATGAAGAGAACATTTTGATTCACTGGGGAAAAAGCCAGAAAGCTGCTCAAGAAATCAATGACAAATGGTTGGAGATGTGGTAGAGTGCTTGCTGAGCATGTGCAAAGCCCTAGATGCTATCCCAGGACCACCAGCATCAGCACCACCACCACCACCACCACCACCACCACCTACTACTACTACCACCAGAAGCAGCACCAGCAGCACCAGCAGCACCAGCAGCACCAGCAACACTACCACCTACCACCACCACCGCCACCACCACCACCACCACCATCAAAAGCAATGGAACCAAGAGTTAGAACTATGCAGAGGGTTCATCTCTGTCTACTGTGCTCCTCTCTGTGCTCCTCTCTGTGCTCCTCTCTGTGCTCCTTTCTATGCTCCTTTGTGCTCCTTTCTGTGCTCCTCTCTGTACTCTTTTCTGTGTTGCTTTCTCTGTTCCTGTGCTGCTCTATGCTCCTTGCCCCTTTTTGTGCTCCTCATTCCTCTCCGTGCTCCTTGCTCCTCTCTGTGGTCCCCTCTGTGCTCCTCTCCATACTGCTCTCTGTGCTCCTTTCTGTGCCCTTCACTCCTCTCTGTGCTCTGCTCTGTGCTCCTCACTGTGGTCCTCATTGTGCTCCTTTCTGTGCCCCTCACTCTGCTGTGCTCCTTGCTCTTCTATGTGCTCCTCTATGTGCTGCTCTCTGTGCTCCTCTTTGTGCCCCTCACTCCTCTCTGTGCTCCTCACTCTTCTATGTGCTCCTCACTCCTCACTGTCCTCCTCTCTGTCCTCCTCTCTGTGCTCCTCTCTGTGTTCCTCTCTGTGCTCCTCTCCATGCTCCTCTCTGTGCTGATCTCTGTGCTCCTCTCTGTGTGGCAGACAGTGGTACCTCTTCTATGGATGAGACACCATTTTCAAACCACATGATCTAGGGTACATGGTTCCTGGGAACATCTAGATTTTCAACTTACAGTTGTCCTTGACACAGGTCCGCACCATCTTCCCTCATATTCATAAGTGAAAATCCTAGGGAAGAACTTAGACTGATCAAGATATCTGTGCCTGTGTGTCCAGGGTAAGGGCACATCTATAACTGGCCAATCTGAACCAAAAGGAAGACATAGCAGTCCACCTGCTGCTGGCTGGAGTTTCCTGGTGTTAACTTGGAGCTGTATGGTAGATGCTACTGCAAATGATTTGCAAATATTAACATCTATAATGAGTATTACCACATTTCAAAATTTATAATTTAACTGAAGAAACTGAGATATAGAATATATTAGAAATTCCTCAGGGTAGCTCAGGGCACGTAGCATCTTGCTCAGCACTCACAAGGAAGGAGACCACCAGGCTATTTCTGGGTCTTTCTCTCAGACTACCTCTTTCTCCTCATGGATTTTTCTCCTTTGACTGTGTATGTCTTCATAGATTGTCTACCATGCCGATCTTCTTGACCAGCTCTTTGTCCTCCCCCAGCTGACAGAGAGCTAATCTCTCTATCCATCTGAGATGCCAAGAACTGAAGAGTCCTGGCATCTCACAAAGGAGCAATTTATTTTCCTTTCTCAGATGTGTCACTTGTAGTTAAATGGCGCTGGCGTATGCCCCTGCCGACCGGCTTTCTCCAAGATGGCCTGTCAGAGCATTTGAGGAATGGGTGTCATCTCTATGGAGATATTCCAATTACCATTTCTTGCAAGAAGCCCAGTTTCACCCCAGAGATCTGTGGCCATCAGGAAAAGTGTTCAGGCTGAAGGGACATCCATCTCTCTGCCCAATGGGGACACCACCATCTTCTCTAACTTGCTCATCTGGAGCAATAGAGAACTCTAACTAAATAAAAGGAAAAGGGAGATGGAAAATAATCCACAGTGACTTATGCATCCTTCTCCATCCATAAATAACTTTATATTTCAGTGCTGGCAACAGTGCTGAGCCAGAAGGTAATGAGGCATTGTGCAAAACCCATCTGTTGCTCATAAGGGGAAAGGCCAGATTTACTGAGCATGGATCTGGAATGTGAGTCCTGTTCATCTTAATAGCAGTTGCACATCTAATTGGCCATGCTGAAAATAAGCTCCATTATATATATATATTTTTTTCCTTGTGGCCAGATGGACGTGCGTGGCTACAGTGCTATGCTATGAAGAGAAATGGACCCAATGAATCTGAGAGTAGGAGCGGGTATCACAGTCCACACAGAATTGGCAGTTCTAATGAGGACGGAGGGTGCTTGCCTGATTTAACGATATTTTCAAGTGAACCCTTCTCCAAGGGTTCTTACAAAGCAGGTTTGTGTCTACACAGAGTTATGAGGTCTGGTCCTCTGGATTCAGTAGTGTATCATCCCAGTGAGCTTCTTTAGACCCATAATTAGAGACATTTCTGCCCACGTCCACTTCTGTGAAGCTCTCTCTCCCCTTGACAATTCATCACTTCTCTTGAGACTTCCTCCAATCAATGGTAGAAAATGCCAATTGAAAGCCTTTCCCCACGACTCCTCTTTGCAGTGGTGATGGAATGACTGTGTCACCAAGGCAAGCTACATCCTTAAACATTTTTTAAAAGATATTTTTCTTTTTATTTACATGATTTTCTGTATACTGGCAGGTGCACCATATGTGTACACTCCCCATTGTGGTCAGAAGAGGGCAGCAAATCCTTTGGAACAGGAGTTAAGAATGGTTTTGAAACTCAGTATGGATGCTGGAACCAAATGCTTTAAATCTCTCTCTCTCTCTCTCTCTCTCTCTCTCTCTCTCTCTCTCTCTCTCTCTCTCTCTCTCTCTTTCTCTCTCTCTCAACAAATGGCTTTTCATTTGTTACCCTGAATTTCTGAGACTTTTATTATGAAATGAGGAACAATGTTTTACATATGAGGGAGGGGCTGTGGCTTTTAGTTAATGCTCTTATTGCTCTGACTAGCAAGAGTTTATTTTTAACTTCACAGTTCGAGAGTATTGTATATAATGGTAGGAAAGACACAGACACGGCAGCTAGACTGACTCACAGCTGTGACATGAAGGGTGTCAGGCTGCTTGCTTACATCTTAAAGGACCAAGAGACCAAACAGGAAGTGGGTAGCAGACCATCAAACTTCAAGATCCTTCCCTACTCACCCACTTCCTTTAGCTGGTCTCTAGCTCCTAAAGGTGCTAGAACTTCCCATGTCAGCATGCCCAACTGGGGAGCAAATTTTCAAACATATGTGCCTACTGGAGAGATGATGCATTAAACCATAAAAGAAGAGAGGAAGGGATGTGTCAGGGACCGGAAGGTCATCACAGCCAGTGCTCTGCGTAATCGCCATCCTGAGGTCCTGCCCACTTCTTTCCACAGTCTCCAGGGTTCCAAATGGTGGAGGAGATCAAGGAAGACCTTGCGGGATGTGTTATGATCAAGTCCTGGAATAAGATGTCATGTCCATGCCACCCACAGGGGCAAACACTGTTACCTTGTCCCTAAAGGCAAAGAAGTCATTTCTCTATTTCCCTTTCCCACCTGCCTGGAAGGAAGAGACCGGGTTCAGTGAATACCTGCACCAGTCGGTCTTAGAGTCTATTCTCTGATCATTGCTTTTGCACACTGCCTATTAAGGAGCTCTAAGCCAGGGTGGGGTTAGACACTCAGCTGCTCAGCTACTGAATCAGGGCAAGAACTCTTGAGTTCTTGCTTGCTTATATCATTGGGTAAGGGGAGAGAGATGCAGAGATAGGGGGTGGTAAAGAAAACAAGGAGGGTCATGGGAAGAAAAGAAAGAAGAGGAAGGAAGCAGGGCAAAGGAGAGGAGGTGAAAGGGAAAGAGGAGGGGGGTAGAGAGTGGGGGAGGGGAGGGGATACAGGAGGAGGGAAGGGGAGAGGGGGAGCAATCAGTATATCCATATTCTCATCCTGCCACCAGCTCTGCCATCATCGGACATGCCTACCACTCCCACTCTATAGAGGAAGAGATTGGGTGGATGGCAAATGACCCCCATGACACTCTTATGGGTTCTTCTTCTATTGGAAAACCATACACAGGAGGAGGCTGTCAGAGAGGTAAAGCCAGAGGTGTGGCGTGAGGGGTGGACAGACACAAAGCAGGGGAAAGTCACGTGCGTAGAACTGTCTAACACTAGGCTTCTGAAGACAGCTTGCTATCTGCTCTACTGTAACGCAGCAACCACAGAGGCCTAGGCATCGCCCTGGGCTCCTCTGCAGTCCCTGCTTCTCTCTCCTCTTTGCCAAGTGAGTTCCCCTCAGAGACAGCAGCTTGACTGTCAGAAGATTTGAAGGCAGCTCAAGCAAGCACTCCTGTTCCTTTCTGGGGAGTTGGTCCCTCTATCCTGTTTTTAAGAGTGTTAATTATAGAGGGGCAGGGATTAAGGTTCCCACCTCTGAAGCTTCAGTAAATGCTCAAAACCGCTAAGCTAAGAGTCTGTCCCCACGTGAGGGGTGATGAGGAGCTGTATTTCAGCCAGCAACAGGCCCAAATCCCTTTCAAGTCTGTCCACTTAGGCCTGCTCAAAGGGAAAATAGATCAGTGTCTGAAATGAGACTTTCCCTCAGACAGGCCCAAGTGCAGCTACGCACAGAGGGAACCTGCAAGGAGCTGCACTTCTGCCTCACTGAGCTCATTTTCTCTCAGATCCTAAAGTCCTTTGCAATCATTCCTGGCTTCTCTAAGCTGCCCGGTCTCTGAGCTGGGAGTCAAGTAGAAGCGGAGAAAGAGTTTGTTGGGAGGGCAGTGGGCCTGAGAAAGGCTGTAGTGTGGATGCTGGCTAAATTCCTATCTTCCTCTAGGATTTTATACACACTGGCAATAATGGGCATCCTCTTGACATTTCTCAGTGCTAGAGAGGGAGCGAGGTAATCTAGGATTAAGACTTTCATCCTCGCCACCTGCTAATGGCGGTGACATAGCTGGATCAACAGCTTCATAACTCCTGCAAGCCTGCTGGCTTCACCTTTGGCTGGGTTAAAATGGCAACATCTCCACTCCAATGATCATGAGGGTTTCAACGATGATGACTTCTGATTGCAAACTCTCAGAGGCGTTGTTTGTAGAAGGCACCCATTTTCAGCTATGAAAATCAGGTGTGTAAAAATAACTACATTTCTATTGCTGTTGTTATTTATTGATGGATGGATTGATTGATTCAAACTATTCACATAATTCCAGCCTTCACCTCAGCAGGATGGTGGAAGGTTTAGTTGGCATCATAGAGATGGCCCGACCTCCCACCCCCTAAATTTGCAGTCATGAAGTTTCAGGAACTCTGTGGCTACATGTCTATGTCTCTGTGAGGACAGTACCATCTCTGAGGACAGAACACTTAGGATTCAAAGTCAACTATATGATGTGTGTGACCTTGGGTAAGTTAGTCTCTCTGTCTCTGTGTTCTTTGAGCAGGGCACTATAGGCATAGGTAAGTCCTTTATGTTTTGGTAGGAAATTTAAGTGTGATAATTGTTACATAAGGCTGGGAATGCCATGAATGTAGGGTGCTGTGAACAGACACCATGACCAAGGCAACTCTTATAAAGGACAACATTTAATTAGGGCTGGCTTACAGGTTCAGAGGTTCAGTCCATTATCATCAAGGTGGGAACATGGCAGCATCCAGGCAGGCATGGTGCAGGAGGAGCTGAGAGTTCTCCAACTTCATCTGAAGGCTGCTATGAGAAGACTGGCTTCCAGGCAGCAAGGATGAGGGCCTTAAAAGCCCACACCTATGGTGACACACTTCCTGCAACAAGACCACACCTACTCCAAGAGGACCACACCATCTAACAGTGCCACTCCCTGGGCCGAGCATATACAAATCACCACATGGGGTAAATGGTGATGACCATCACTGGACACTGGATTGCTCACTGTTATGGTTGACCATTCATAATGTTCTTCACCAATTTTTTTTTTTTTTTTTTTTTTTTTTTTTTTTTTTTTTTTTTTTTTTTTTTTTTAGTATTGCTTGTTGGCTTAACTCACTTGAGAAAGGAGTTTTAGTGAGTAATTGTATAGACTAGGGTAGGCTGTTTGGGCATGCCTCTGAGGGGTTTTCTTAATTGGGGTAACTTAGGTGGGAAGACCTGCACTGAATATGACTCAGGGCTACCTGGACCGAGTGAAAGGCAAGAGAGGGCTGAGCGCTGGGAGGCACGCCTTGATCTCTGCTCTTGACTGTGGGTGTGATGTGCAGACTGGTTGAAGTCCTGCCACCTTGACTTCCCCCCAATGATCGTCTTTAGCATGGAATTGTGAATGAGTCAAATCATTCTTTCTCCCTTGCATTTGCTGGGACTATTTTTAATCACAGTGACAGGAAATGAAACTAAGACACCTACTGTATTAGGACAGAACACCAAATACTAAATATGGTGCACACATTAATGCTCCAATATAAAATATGGTGGGTCAACATTAATGGAGGAAACTCAACGCCTACCTTCTAGCTTGTCTTTGAGCTTATCTTGGTAAGCCCTTTCAAGATCACTTTTCAGCATAGCCTATCACCCTTCTCATATATAGAATTCCCTCGCAAAGAATGAAGGGTTTTAAAGATAGCCAGGCCATTAAATCGAGCATGAAAAACATACCTAGCGATTTCACTTGCCTAGACTTCAGATAAGCTACCACAGTCTTGCTTATACTCTTTTGCAAAAGTTGCCCATATACTGGCAGGGCAGTCAATTTCCTGGACGTTGGATTCTTTTTCAGTGCTTTGTGCTGTTTAAAGAGCTTATTTCTACTTTCCAGGCAGGCTCAGCAAACATGTCACTGTTCCCTAAAGGAAGGTGAAGGTTCTGTGGGTTTAGGGCAATTCAGAATTAGACAGTCATTGTACTCAGCTTCTCCTCCACCCACAACAGTGTCTGATTCCATGTTGATTTGCTCATATAGGAAGGAGCTAGAAGTATATTGTATATAGCACTCCTATTTAATTTAAATTGTTTAATATAGCCACCACATTCAGATGAGCAGTCAGAAGACAAAGCATTGTTCAATTTCCTTGTCATTAGCCTTATTTTAAAAATATTTATTGTTGTGTGTGTCCCTGTAAGTGTAGAAGGGGATTTCAGACCCCCTGGAGCTAGAGTTAAGGGAGATTTCTCACTATTTGATTTGCTGGGGACTGACCTGGATCCTCTAAAAGAATAGCAAGCATTCTCAACTGTCTCCCTCCCTCCCTCCCTCCCTCCCTCCCTCCCTCCCTCCCTCCCTCCCTCCCTCCCCCTCTCTGTCTGTCTCTGTCTCTCTGTCTGTCTCTGTCGCTCTGCCTTTCTGTCTTGCTGTCTCTTTCTCTCTCCAGCCATATCTTCCTTCTGTGTTAAGGCTAGCCATGACATTAAGTTAGTTTACTCAGTCTCTGACATTGTTCTCTCAGGAAATCTCCAAGAAGTCCCTGTCTGCCTAATTCTATCTATCCGGGTTTCATTTGCAGGTCTGCATGATGCTAACTCTAAAAACAGACTTCCAATTTATTTTTCTGTAGGAGTTGGCATATAGATGTCATTAGTTTCTCTGTTCTTATCCTGATACACTGGGGGACACTGAGGAAACTACTTAGCTTTAGGGGGTGTGGTGACACCCTCTCATACCTTTCAGGTCTTGGGGTAAGAGTTTCTTATTAGCTTCATCACAGCAGCCTGTGCTGATGTCATCAATGAGATTGTCACAACTCAGATTCCCAGTTTACTTATTGATTTTTCTCTTCTGTAAAATGGCCAGCTGAACTGTTTGTAACATAGATACTGAACAGTTCCACCCCTTAGTCACTAGTCTACATTATCTGGAATCACCAATGGCCCTGAGGACACTACAGTGACAGATCCCCACTTCAAATGCTAAATATCACCAATTCTGTATTGCGACAATGTATTTGGCCATGCAGGACAAACTGAATGTCCTGGAGACTTAATTCTTCATAACCAGCAAGAGCTGAATGCTCAGCGATAAATGCCTTTGTGTCTGTCTGTCTGTCTACACGTGTGTAGCAAGCCAGATCAAACTTGAAACCTCACAATACCAATTTACCAAGGAGCGCATAGGTTATTGGAGTTAGAGATTTGGAAGGGACATAGTGAAGACAGCTTGTCTCAGCTCGGTGGTGTTCAGGTCTTGTTTGTGAAGCCTCAATGGCTTAAGGAAAGCTGATACAAAGGTGGAAAATGTCAGGGTCCCACTCATTCACAATTTTTGGCTGACTGCATTTAGATCCTCAGCCAGGTCTCATGATTCAAAAATCCTCATGTGTCACAGTCATGTGAGTTGGGCTTCCTTACAACATGGGGGTCTATTCTGTGACTGAACATTCCATGAGAAACTGGAAGAAGCTACCTTGCCCTTTAGGACTTGGCCTTTGACCTCCCCTGCCAGTCACCCATTTTCAAGAGTAGAGAACTGGACCGAAGGCCCATAGTGTGAAGAGATCATGGTGGGGACATCTGGATAGGCTGGAGACATGGCTTTGATGAGTGGGGATATGCCAGACCAGGTCTCTAGTGCTCCCAAATGTCCCCAGTAGGACTAACCCCCAGATGTCCACAGCAACAGAATACTCATTAATATTCACAGATGTTGCTTCCTAATGTCCTTACCACACTGCCTACTATAGAGTTTGCACATCCTTGGACCACTTCCCAAATTCCTCCATACCCCAGTCTTTGACTTCTAAATGTTCCAGGGGAAACCCTTCATAGGAAGGATGGCATGGCAGAGCAGCTGACATCATGATGGATAGGAAGGAGAGACAGCAACGGGTAAATCCAAAGATCTACCTTCATTTCTTATTTATTCCAGCAAGGGTCTTAGTTTGGGTTCTATTGCTGTGAAAAGACTCCGTGATCATGACAACACTTCTAAGAGAAAGCATTTAACTGGGGCTTGCCTTCAGTTTCAGAGTTTTACTCTATTGTTATCATGGTGGGGAACATGATGGCATGTGGGCAGACTGGGTATTGCAGAAGCAGATGAGAGTTCTACATGTGGATTCGCCAGCATCAGGAAGAGAGAGGTTGGGCTTGGAATGTGAGTTTTGAAACCTCAAAGCCCACCCCAGTGAGATACTTCCTCTAGTAATGCCACACCTGCTAATCCTTTCAAATGGTGCCCCTCCCTAGTGTCCAAGTATTCAAAGCTATAAGCATTCAATAGTGTGGCTCTATCCCTCTACCACATTATATCTCCTGAGGACTGAACTTAGGTCATCAACAAGTACTTTAACCTACTGAGCCAACTCTCTATTTTTCAGTGGGATTATTCCTCAGAAGAGTGTTTATACTGAATGACCTGGTTCTCAATTCTGTATCAGTTGAAAACCTAGCATGTTTTAAATTACATTTTCCTTTGACAGTTCCATATTTGTATATAATGCATTCTTCTGATTCCTATGCATTGCCCCCTTTGTCTTCCTGCAACCCCTCTTCCTCCCTAAAACCTTTCCTTCTGCACTTACATCTTTTTCCCTCTTGTTTTGTGACCCATCAGACCTAACCAGGATTGCCTAAGTGACCATGGGTGTTGAGATAAATATTGGAGCCTGGTGTGCTCCCCAGTGGGCACATAACTAAACACAATGGTCACGCCCTCATCAGAATCCATTAATATCCAACATTCCAGCAGGGAGAGGCGGGGGCCCTGTGAGCCTCTCCCCCATCAGTGACTGACTATTGATAGTCTCAGGCAGGCCCAGTGAGGGCAACTGCAGTTGCTGAGTCCACGACTGCAGTCATTGCCAAATTCTAACATTTTATAGTTGGGGAAAACAAAACAAAGAGAAACGAAACAACAACAACAACAACAACACCCCTCAAAAAACCCTTACAAATCTAAACAGACCTACTACATATGCAGAAAGAGCCGGAGCAATGTGTAATTCATAAAATATTTTAAATGAATTATTCAGAAATATACCTAGCTAGTGGGAGTGAATGGGGCTATCATTGGGCTTTGTCAAAACAACTTCAGATTGTGTTGAGTTTTGGAACTGTGTGTTTAGACTCTTGGTCTCAACTAAGGGCCTCAGAGCTTACTGGGATGGAGGAAGTTCTTGATGTCAGGTCAGATAACATGAATCTTAGCTACAAATCCAAAAGTCACAAGTCATGAGGTTTTCAAAATAGAGCTAATATCAAAGACAGCCTGTAATTTTATAGGAACTGTCATTCAAACGAGCTGAGAGACTTCAGTCTTTGGCTCATTCATCCAGAAAACTTTTGCTGAACGCCTATGTTTGATAATCCCAATTACTGAAAGCATCGGTAATTGAAAGGTAGGAAAAAACTTTCAGAATGCTTACATCTGAAAGAAGACCCAACTATACATTTAAGAATACCACCTGTATCCTTTGTCCTTCAAATATTTGACTTTTAAGCATAAATGCTATAATGCGGGCTTGGGTAGCTCTAACACACAAGCCTCTCTCATAGTTCACTGGAGAGATGTGGCATTTCCAAAAGTGCAAACGTTAGAGTCACTTCAGGATAAAATGAACCAATAAAGTGTGTATCAGAAGGAGGCTGTCCTAGAATCTTGTTGTCCAGAATAGAAGAGAGGGGGATGTAGAGAAGTTAAGACCTGTGGGGAAGACAGAAAGTCACAAGTTTCCAGTGAAGAGGGGCATCTCCATCCGAATGTTTCTTTCATTTGATGGAACAGAAGTGAGTTGTCTCTTCTCTTGCTTCCCCGACACCAGGTATTGAAGCCAGAGTGCTATTATACATAAAGGCCCCAATAATGATGTGTGTTGCCAGCCTTCTTGTGTTCATATACTCTCAATAGAAAATGTGCAAAGATGTCAAGGAGAGTGCTTTATTTTGAACATTATTATTATTTTTTTTTATTTTGAACATTTGGGTTAAAGTGTCAACAGATGGTGTTGTCTCCCTCCTTCTCATACCGCACCCCAGGAAACCAGGATATGCATCCAATAAACAGGGATGTGCCATACAACTGCTTCGGGGCATCAAAATACATTGGTACTTTGTCACCAGAAGACCACATGCAAGCATTGCCAGTATTTCCCTATGATACAAACACCCAATTGATAGCCAAGAACTGCTTTTAGCTGTCTTTTTAGCTTCTTCTGTTCAGGAATAGCTGGCCTTTTGGTCCACGTTGGTTTTTGAGACGGGATCTCCAACTGGAATGTGGAGATCTCTAAGCCAGGCAGTCTGTCTGTCTGGGGAGTCCCAGGGGATATGGTCTGCTTCTGCATCCTAACACTGGGATTAGGAATCGAATTCAGATCCTCAACAAACACTTTACCAATAGAGCTACTTCCCTGACCTCCTTATTTTGTGATTTTTACATGTGCAAGAGAGCCATTTGAGACAAATGAAGGCTCAAAGAAGCAGGTGGGGCTATGAGCTTTTATGCTAGTTTGGAGAAAGTACTTTGTATTGTGACACTATGACAAGATAAGGGTGAGGTGGGAAAAAGTAATTGATTACAGAAAGGGATTAGGTAGATAAAGGTTAGTCAGACAAGATTTGTTTGCTCAGATTCTTGCAGGGTTTGGCTCATCTGTGGTGAGATAAGAAACTCAGAACTGCTGTCCTTCCTGGTACAGGGAAGGACTTTACTCTTGGGAATTTTGTTATCTTCTGTTTGTAGAAAGGAACAGGAAGGTTGGGGGACCAAGCATCCCTTTCACAAGGAACACTCTTCAAATGCATAATTCAAAATTAACAATCATATATTTGTGAGTGACTGACTAGAGCCTCTCCCATGGGGAGTGTTAGCAGCTTGTCCCACAGCTGTGACAAAATGTGTATAAACCGTAGGAAAGGTTGGTTTGGGCTTACAGCTCAAGGGATAGACTCCATCACTGTGGAGAAGATATGGTGGCCCATGTAGCTGCAGCTGTGGAATTGTCTGCTTGCATCTAAGTAGAGCAGACAGCAGAAAAGAGGGTCACTGGCTTCTCAGGGTTCTGATAGCGAGGTTCACATCTCTGAGCCCAGCACTACGGTGCCTAAGGCAGGAAGATCTGGAGTTCCAGAGTAGCGTAAGCTACAAATTGAGTCCCTGTCTCAAAGGAAAAATGAACAAGTTTGTGACTACATCTACAACAGTAATAAAAATGTAATACCAAAATAACATAAATATTCAACTATAGCAACAATATCTGTCTTGTTTATACTGGTTCTTTTGACATCCTCACAGAAGATATGTTGATCCAGTGTATCATCTCAGCACCACCTGGTAGAGTTTTATTTGTGTGTTTTGTGGGATTATTTCTTTGATTTGGGGGACAGGTTCCCTATTCTTCAACACCACGCCATACTCTGCAACACTTTCAGAGGATCTTTATAAGGCACGGGCCTCCTTGTTTTGCATCATGCTTTATAATACATTAAGGCTTATCACTGTGGGTCAAATGCATACTAGTCTGTCTCCGATCAGGAAGACAAGCCTGATTTTTCATCTATTTTCTTCATATGCACTACAGGCATGCTACTCCAAGTTAGCAAAAATCACTGAGAAATAGCCTCATGTTATGGGATATCATGGGTCTCAAAGAAGCAAATGACTGTTTCCACTTAGCTTAGAAGGAAATCAAGTGTGTGTGTGTGTGTGTGTGTGTGTGTGTGTGTGTGTGTCTAATCCAGAGGGACTCAGATCTCCTAAAACTGGAGTTATAAGTGGCCATAAGACACTTGACATGGGTGCTAGGGACCAATCTCAGGTCCTTCAGAAGAGCAGCTAGTGCCCTTAACCACTGAGCCATCTTTCCAGCCTTCAGAATATAATCAAAAGGAAAAAGTAGAACCACAGTAGAAACTAATCAAGGTAGAAGGAGTTAGAAGAGGGAGAGGCAGAAGAGAGAGCATCAGGACAGAGACATGGAAACAGTAGTATCTGAGGCCATCCTCTGCCAGGGTCTAACTGTCTAGATCATCATAGGATGCCGGATACTGCTGTCCTTTTTAGCTCTTTCTGTGAGTTTATTTTTCATAATGGATTCCTTGCTTTTTTGCATACTCCTCTGAGTTCTTGAGGTTTGTATCAGGAGGATCCCTAGCTAACTTAATAAGGACGATAAAGACAGAATGTCTTTGTCATTATATGCCGAGTCTGTAGGGCTCTTCTCAAATCCAACAAAGGAGATGCCCGGGGGCATGAGATAAACAGAAGAAAATGAGACAGGCAAACAGCCTTCATTTCTATGAAAAATTACTCATTTTCCGATTGACCCACATTGTAGAATTTTTTTTTCCAAAACTAACTAGGTCTCTAGATTTATAAATACAATATAGGTCAATACACATATTTTGCATACTCAATATAAATAATAAAATGAAATAATACATTTTAAAAATGTCTTCAATATGTGCTACAGTTCCTGATACTACTCAGAGGAAAACAAGGACTTGTCCCTCTCTTCTTCCTTGTTTCTGCTCTCATCCTCACAGATGGGCAGTGGCCTTCTCCTTGCAGATGCTCCAGAGTCACCAGTTTCCTAACATCTGGCACTGTTGCTACTTGGAAAATTCAGAAACTCAGCACACAGCTGCACTTCGTGTTTCCAGGAGTCTCCATGGAAATTTCCAGTCATTAAGGCCAAGTGTCTCAAATGATTCAGCCCAAATCTGTGCTTCCTGGCGGTGAGAGCCTGGGATGACCTTGGGCTTTAGAAGCCCTTCAGCTGTCCAGTCATGGCAGAAACACTTGGGACAATCAACAGGAACAAACGTTGCATTTGTCTTGGTCTATTCTATTTCTGCGTCTCTCTCCCTTTTCTTTTCCTCTTAATTTTAAACTTAGTGCACAAAGCTGTGGTTTTCATTGTGGGGTTTGCATAATGAGTCATTAGGGTTTGTTCTTTTTTGTCTCCATTGCCTTCCCCCTTCCCCATCCCTTCTGCTTCCCCCTCCCTGGTGTCCTTCCTCTTCCTGAATAGCCCCTCCCTTGCCTACAAAGCTTATGCTTTCCCACCAACCTCTTCCTCTCCTCAAGTGGTCCCTCTCCTCCCACCCCCAACACACTTAAATCTAGATTGCACATAGGAGAGTAAGTGCAGTACTTATCTTCTCGAGTCTTATTTCTATAACCATAACGATCTCTACTTCCAGTCATTTTCCCGCAAATGGCATGACTTAGTCTTGGTGTCTGAAAAAGTGCCATTGTGATTATATACCATGTTTTCTGTACCATTTATCTTCTGATGGACATCCAAGCTGGCTACATTTCTTAGCTATTGTGAGCAGTGTACATCCACAATAAACATACATGTGTACATTAACCCAGAGTCCTTCAGGCATATATGTTGGAGTGGTCAACTTTTTTATTTAGAGGGGCTGTGGCTAGATAGGGATAACCTTGAACTTCAGATCCCCTGACCTCTACTTCCTGGGTGCTGGGCTTACAGCCTATACCACCATAACGAGTCACACTGGGCCTATAGCCTACACCACCGTAACGAGTCACACTGGGCCTATAGCCTACACCACCGTAACGAGTCACACTGGGCTTATAGCCTACAGCACCACAATGAAGCCCTCAGCATGGAGGTTCAGGCATACTCAGCATATGTGCTGTGAACTGAGCCCCATCTCTGCTCATTCTACTTGTGGACTGTCTTATCTTAATGACTTTGCTCCTTCTTGCACCAGGAACTGATTTAGAACTACACCTTATTGTCTTACAAAGGTGACTCTTCTCAGAAATATACTACTCACTCATTTCTGCCCACTTGACCAACAGACTGTGCAATACTCTCTTAGCTTCCAAAAATGAGCTGACAGGGGACATTTTGCTTTATAGTATTATATATGTGTAGTGGCTCTTCCTGGTTGTCAACTTGACTACATCTGGAATGAACTACAATCCAGAACTGGAAGGCTTACCTATGATCCTAATCTGGAGGCTAGCAGATACAAGTTTCTGACCTGAATCTTGGCTTGGTGATCTTGAGGCATAGTGGCTACGAATCCCAGAAGATTAAGACAGTGAGATCTCTGAGTTCAAGGTCATCTGGGACAAAGCAAGTCCCACATCCTTGCATGGTGGCACACACCTTTAATCTAGACCACACATTCTGCTGAAGACCTACATAAGGACATTGGAAGAAGGAAGATTCTCTTTCTCTTCTTTGCCTGATTGCCTTGTGGGACTGAGCAACTGCTAGACCCTTGGACTTTGATTCACAGCTGCTGATGATCATTGTTGGGAGTTGGACTACAGACTGTAAGTCATCAACAAATTCCCTTATTATATAGAGATTGCCCACAAGTTCTGTGACTCTAGAAAACCCTGACTAATACAATATGGGTTTCACTACTTTTTTTTTCCATGACAGATAATTCATCATCAAATAGGAACACCCACTTTTGGGCATCCATAGCTCAAACAACAGTCTCTATGATGCATCCCATGGATCCATTCCTAAGCTGAATGCCTCTCCTCTTCACACATGGGCAATGCAGGTACGTGTCAGCAGTCCTGGCATTCCTAGGCATGGGCCTGGGCATACTGCCAGCTGCAAGCCTGTGCACATGCTGAGGGTCACCATCTGCACCATCCGCAGGTCATTTTGCCCCCTTGTCTCCCATTGAGATGAATCATCTCCCTTACCCTGTGTGTGGTTGTGAAGCAGCCTGCTGGCCTGTTTGCTAGTTAGGTTGATTATGATTTAATTTTATGGATGATGTCACACAATTATCTCCAGATGGAATAATCAGGGCATAGATCTGCCAAGCAGAGTTGTGAGGGAAGTGGGCTCACCCAGCTAACAGCCATTTCTGCACTGGGATTTACTTGTATTTTGACTTTATAAATTTGTCAGCACTGGGTGTGCCTTTCAGGGCCTCGATCATCAAATTCAAATGAGAAGACTCTGTCTCTTTCTCTGAATTTTCTTTGGTTTCTATGATTACATAGTATGCAAAAGGAAGACTCATAAATTAATTTGTGGAGTTAAATACCTGTGTTTTCATCTGTGTGGACACTTCTGTATTGTGTGTGTGGGTTCATGTGTATGGACTCTGTGAGTGTGTGTGCATGTGTGTGTGTGTGTGCGTGAGAGAGAGAGAGAGAGAGAGAGAGAGAAGATGTATGTCTGCCTGTGTGCATGAACATGTGAAAGCAGGAAGTTGATGTCAGAAATAGCCCTCTAATGTTCTTCCACTTTGTTTAGTTGACTCAGTCAAAGCCAGAGTTTACAGAATTGGCTTGTTTTTTAAGGTATCTTGCTCTGGAGTGCCCTTGTGTGTGCAGTACCCATGGCAGCCAGAAGAGGGCATAGGATCTCTTGGAACTAGAATTACAGGCAGCTGTGAGTTACCTGATAAGGGTTCTGGTCCTTTGAAAGCCAAGCAAGTGCTGTTAGTCACTGAGCCTTCTCTCCAGTCCCTCTTTCTGCATTTCAAATCCATGCATTCACATCTATGTTTCCTTCAATCTTTTAACTATTCAGGAATATTAATTTTCACATAATGGAAGACATTAAATTTTAATTCTAGGATTTGTTTCCAATTTTATTCCATCAATGAGTGAAATTAGATTTCATATCTTACATGCTTTGGAACATTTCTAAATTACAGATTCATTTTTATATGGCTTAGCATATGCCCTTTTATTATCTAACATTTGATCTATACAGAAGAATAATATTTTTATATTTATATTCATTTTAACATATATTTTTAACTCTAAGATATATCAAATATATATACACATATATACATGTATGTATATATGTGTATATATATATATGGAGTTGTTTTATTTTGTACATTTTTCTGATGCGATCTGTGCTTGTGGATTGGAATGTTGAATATATTTACATTAATGTTCATATTAATATTTATGTCTGGCACTTATTTTCTATTTATTTTCCAATTTATTATAATTATTATTTTGTTTTACTAGCTATTCATTTTTGTCTTCTCATCACTTAAATGGATATTTCCTCCTGTACCATTTTAATTTCATTTCCTTGTATTAATTCTCTTTCACTAATTAGCTTTTATTAGTTTTGTGCTACTTTACCCATAATTGCCTTGACGATTATAACGGATATCTCACATAAATTTCATTCAGGGGCTGGAGAAATGGCTCTGGGCTTAAGATCATGTACTGTTCTACTGGAGGACCAGAGTTTAGTTCCCAGCACCCATGATGGGCAGCTCACAAATGTCTGTGTGCAGTTGGCTTTATGTCAACTTGTCACAGCTAGAATTATTTGAGCAGGGAGAATCACAAGTAAGAAAATGCCTTTATAAGACTGGTCTATCAGCAAGTGTGTGAGGGATTATCGTGATTAATTCTCGATGTGAGAGAGCCCATCCCGCAGGAGTGACCTGGTGAGCATCTTGCTATAAGAAAGAGGACTGAACAAACTGAGGGGAGAAGTCTAGAAAGCAGCACTCCTCCATGGTTATGCCTTAGTTCCTGCCTCCACATTCCAGCCCCAGTTCCTGCCCTGACTTCCTTGGATAATGACCTACAGCTACAAGATAAAATAAACCCTTTCCTCCAAAGTTGCGTTTGGTGCTTTGCATAGCAATAGAAACCTTAGGTAAAACAGATCATAGCTCTGAATTCCAACATCCTCTCCTAGTCTCTGGGGGCACCTTGCTCAGATGCCCAGACTCACAATCACAGACACTTGTCCGAGTGTCTCCAAAGGTCACCACATGTCATGGGAGAGAAGCAGAGCCAGATATTCTCTGTATGCCAAGAACCAGTTGTTAACATCAGGGAGGCTTTAATAATATTAAAGTTTGTTTTTATTTCCCTGTATTAGTTGCTCAGGGTTTCTATGACAGAATACCATGGACTATATGGATTAAACTACGGAAATCTATTTTCTAACTATTTGGGAAGCTGAAAGTCTAAGATCAAGACATTGTTTACTTTGGATTCCTCTGAGGTTTTTCTTCTTGGCTGGTGGATGACCTCTGTTGCAGACCAAATGCCTGTGTCCCTACGAATTTCATAGATTGAAGGCTATGTCCTTATTGTGAGCCTTAGAGGTAGGGCTAAGTGGCCTGATGGAGGGACCACCAGGGAAAGTGTTCTCTAGCTAATTGTCCAAGGTGTCTGGCAGCAGACACTTGTAGAAGGTGTGACCTTCAAAAGGTGATTAGGTCAAAAGGGTAGGGATCTCTTAAGTGAGGTTAGTATACACCTTGAGGACATGAGATTGCCAACACCTCTCCTTTCAACAGTGTAGGGACACAATGAGAAGATGGACATCTGCTAGACTCCAAGTTTCCCCACTGCTTTAATCCTACCTCCCAGATCCCTATTGTTAACCCCATCCACAGTTCTATACAGCATCCTGAACTGATCCAGCTGTCACAATACATCACCCACCGGGTGGCCTTTCCTCAGTTCACACCTCTCTCCAGTGACTCAATGGGTGTCCCAAGGCAATCTACTTACAGGAATGACAGGCAGAATGAATTAGGGATTTATCTGCCTGAAGCCTTCATTTTAATTAATTTCCTCTTCAAAACCTTACCTTCACTGACAGGCACCAGGAAGTGAGAGCTTCCACTATGAATTTCAGAGGTCACAGGTGTCAAGTGTTCACGGTCCTGCACTGGAAAATGAAGCATGCAGGGCAATGCTGATGGCCACAGAGGTCGCTTGAGGAAACTCATACAATAGGCTTTCTCCTCTGCCATTTCTCTCAACCTTGACCTAAGCACCTGTGGCAGAACTAAGTAAAGATCTGGTGTCACTTCCCATTTTAATAGTACACCAGACTTTCTAGGATGCTGTGGCAGAAAGTAAGGGAACCCAATTATCCACAGATATCCACTTAGGCTAGCCCCTTCAACATTACCTTCCTTTTGTAGTTCAAATCAGTCTGCAGAGATATTTGCAGTGCATGAAGGCTGTCAATCAAAAAAGATTAGGATACTGGCTTCTGTTATGATGGACCTTCTAAACTCCGGTTTTTACAAATTTTTATTTGTTAGTTTCTTTGTGGAGTTTTGAGATAGGAGCTCATGTACCTCAGGCTGGCTTGGAGCTCACTGTGTACTCAAGGTTGGGTGTGAGCTTCTAACCCTCCTGCCTTGACCTCCCAAGTGCAGGAACTTGAAGTATGCACTGGTAAGTCTGGCTGACAACTTTGTTTTTCAGTCTTTCCTCTCTCCTCTCCTCCAGGCAATGCTTTCCTCCATAAATGTTTCAACATATATTCTGTATTCATTACATGCTACTAAATTATGTAATACTGTTTAGATAATTTAATATCCCTCTGTATTTAACAGCACTTTGCAAAGAGGTACATCAGGCTGTGGATCCAATTTTATATAGGAAGAGAAAGAGTCTTGATGACCATTTGGTCACTGTTGCTTTGACTTAAACCTGGAGACCCAGGCAAGATGAAATTTTTTTTAAGTGACATTTTTAAGCCTGATATAACTGGGCTGGAAAGGGGCACTTTTTTTTCTCATCTCAATCAGAAATCCCCAAATGTCTAAGACCTTCAAAAATAGCAAATATATTTAAGATTCTTTAAAGTTAAAGTTTGCTAACAGTTTTGGGATGGATAAAAAGTCTATATCAAAAAGTCCCTAATAAAGTTAAAGAAGTATTTTTATCTGTCTTCTTTATACATTCACCATTTTACTATTTCTCAATATTAAGACCATTATTTCTTCAACCACCAAGAACTATTATTTGCCCTTCATAAATGTTTTGGTGACCACAGTGGTTTGATTGGCTTTGATCAAGAATAACAAGCCAGGTGGTGGTGGCGCACGCCTGTAATCCTAGTATTTGGGAGGCAGAGGCAGGCGGATTTCTGAGTTCGAGGCCAGCCTGATCTACAGAGTGAGTTCCAGGACAGCTAGGGCTACACAGAGAAACCCTGTCTTGAAAAAAAAAACCCAAAAAAGAATATCATTACTGTCAGATGTGCTAATGCACGTCCCTAATCCCAGTACTGAAGAGGCAGAGGCAGAGGGCCAGAGGGGTAGAAACAGAGGGAGAGTGAGATGTCTGACTGGAATTTTGAACCTAGTCTGGTCTACACAGATAGAACTAACTTTCTCAGACTTTTTTCTACTTAGCTCCAACATGACTTTGATCTCAACCCATCAGACTCATGTCCATGAAGACTGGAGCATAGAAACAGTTCAGGGACACACTTTGGTTGATGCTGCTTTTCTGTGACAGCATTAAGGTCAACATCTTGGGCTGTGGATGCTCCTCAGTGGAGAAGCACTTGCCTGGGGCATATAAGGCACTAGAGTTACTCTATCCCCAGTACCAAAAAAGAGAATCCACTCTATTTTGGGATGTCAAGAGATGTTACATAAGACATCAAGTTTCCCCAGTGACATAAAGTTTCCCCAGTGAACACCTACACAGATGTATATACAGTCGGGGAATCCTGATCCATGGGTTCTGTACCAAGCAGTTTGCCTTTGGGGCTCACAATTCCACCAGCAGCTCCCTGAGCTTGAACAATGCTGAACCTCCCTGAGGTTGAACAATGTTGTTTGGTGAGATGTTTATGGCAACATCAAGACTGGGACCTGCAGGTCATTTTCAAATTCAATCTAATTCTCTATATTTTCAACTTAGTATAGCTAGACAAGTTATAGTCTATGCAAACAAGGCCTAATGTGCTTAAAATATTGGCCACCCCTTAAAATAGCTGAGCTATAGCTCTTCATTAGGTAGTATTTCACAAGTGAGGGGTTTAGCAAAAACAAGACATAGGTCTTTGTTTTTCACTTCTCTGAGCCACTGATTATCTGGAAAGGAGCTAAAATGTGTGAAACCATGTGCATTTATGGTTAGGAAAAACAACAACAAATAGTCCTGGCCACTGTTATCAAGAAGAGTAGACTAGTTCCATTAGGATATAAGACCAACATGGCAGAACTGGGAAGAACAATTCATAGAGAGAAAAACAACTCATAAAATTTAGCTAAATAATTAGCTATTCAGGCAGAGTTTAGAAGGAATTGGATGCTCTTGATAATTAGCCATGTAGGCACTTCAGTGATCTTGAAGTGAAGATGTGAGCTCAGATGTAATCACGTAACTTAAAGCTAGTGTCTATCAAACTTTATAGACAAGGAGAGGGGAAAGAATTGTACCTATTAAACGTGTTCTTAGGAAACTGCTATCAGGAAGCTAGTGGTGGGATTATCTACCTGAAGAGGGAGAATCAATAACAGTATTGTAAGAGAAGACAGGAGGGGAGGGAGCTGCACATCAAACTCAAAGCTCTGCTTTATCACAGAAAAAGATCAAATGAAGTGAGTCCCATTGAGTGAAAGGGGTCTTTGCAAAGCAGCGTGTGGAGAAATAGCAGCATTAAGCCAAGGTATTATTTCATGAGGATGCTGTTGCCTTGGACCGGGATGGAGCCTTGAGAAGATTGACCACAAGTGGACAAAGTGCTAGTTGAGGTATCTGGATAAAATGCCAACAGGGTCATCAGTGTTGGGCTTCAAGTGTAGGTTTGGTATTTAGAAAGTGGCATCGTCAATTGGGAGACACAGAGAGGAGAAAATGTGGCTTCCTGTTAATGGTATATAGAAGATAAAATTAACAACAGAAGAAGCAAAGCAAGGCCTGCAGAGATGAAGAGACAACGGGACCACACTACTGACTGGTTGAGGACTAATAGGGAGCCTGAGCATTGTATGCTGCTGAACACTAGGCAGTGGTGTTATCAGTGCATGACTGGTATTCAAATGATAACATCAAATGCTGATTAGTGGCTGGTGGCACTGCTGAGTGACTGACAGTCAAATGACAGTGATCCCTCCCTCTGAACAGTGGAAGGATTATTGGATGACCACTGGACATCCTGATTCACAGAGCTGGTCATTGGAAGCACTCATAGAGCAAATCTAAGTATTAAGGTTTGGGTAAGAAGCTAAGAGATTAACAAGGTTACAAAGAGTATCCTGAGAGTCTATCCGAGGCATCGCCTTAACCAACAGGCTGAACTCAAGGGTCCAGGCCATCTAGATCATGGTTTTTATTTCCCCAGTAAAACCCTGGATACTTGTATTTTCCAGTAATATTTCTTTGTCTTGAATTCATTGACTTTCCTGCCTCCAGGTAGAAAAATAAAATCAATATGCTTTAAGCATATATTTAACCTATTGAATATGGAAGAAAGATAGAAGGCAGAATGTCATGCTTCCCAAAATACTTAAGTAACTTGGACATAAGTTGGACCTTGAAGTTTTCATAGACTAATATCCTAAGATACTATAATATCAAAAGGGGATGATAGGTGGGTGTCATACAGGGGTAAGAGTACAAAGATCGAGTTTAGACTGATTATTTTTTCCCTTAAAGGTTTTGCTTTTTTCTCTCTAGTAACATAAATTTTCATTTGGTGCAAAGTGGGGGAGAGTGGAGTTGGCAGGAGATTATCAATTTTGGAATTAAGGAGGGTTTTGGAGTTCTTGTACAGCATTGTCTAGAATGTCCACTTGAAGTCCAGCCAGAAACATACATCACCCTGCTCCCATATGCATCCCCCGGGCAATATAAAATAAGACAAGTTTCAAGATGTTATAAACCAGATTAATCCTTGTCTTAAGTTACCATGGAAACACAGTAAGAGGACAAGAAGGATGACAAAGAAAGTCTTTCAACAGGGTACATGGAAGAATAAGGTTAAAATGAAAGGCTATACATATATTAGTGTGTATACACTTGGGAGAGTGTGTGTGTGAATATGTGCATGTGTGTATGTGTGCATGTGTGCATGTACATTCATGGTATGTGTGCATGTGTATGTGTCTATGTGTGTTTGTGTACATGAACATATATGTGTGTATGCATGCATGTATGTGGAGGGTATGTGTGCATGTGTATGTGTGTTTGTATGTATGCATGAACATATATGTGTGTATGTGCCCATGTGTGCTTATGTGGGCATACATGTCTTTGTGTATATGCTCCCGGTCAGTTTGCAGCCTTTGTCCTCCTAATCTCTGCAGTGGAGGCTCCATGTCCTCACTTGAGTGTCAGTTCAAACACAACCTCCTCGGGAGCCTTTTCCAAATCACCCCTAAGCCAACATCACTGTCCCCAGCTTCACCCTCACGACCTAACTAACTGGAAAGGCGTTACCACTCATTGACGGTTGTGTGGCCTGCTTCTCTCTGCATTGCACTGCTTCCACCAGTGTGAGGAACAGAACAGAGTGACCTTTTGAAGAAATGAATGGAGGAGCTGTCCCATGAGTCACAGCTCGCTGGGATGATGGTAGGCTACTGAGGAGCATCACAGACAGAGGCATCCTTTCTGTGACAGGTGAGAGTGGAAGGAGACAGGCATTGTGGAACACACCTTTAATCCCAGAGGAAGGCAGATCTCTGTGAGTCTGAGGTAAACCTCAGCTACAGAGTGAGTTGCAGGACAGCCAGAGCTACATAGCGAGACCTTGCCTCAAAAACAGACAGACGGAGGGGGGAGAGTGTCAGGGGGACGAGGGGATGATGATACACCAAGTAGCATCACAGATGCCTTCTCTCCATGACTTAAGGAATGTGTTAGATGTAAAAACAAAACAAAACAGAAACAAGCAAAAAACATGTTTCTGAAGACAAAGGGAAAAAAGTACAGATGCATGCTAGAAAAATCCTATCAGTCAACTCACCCCAAACAGAAGAAAGCAGCTATCTTCAACTGAAAGGGATGAATGTAAAGAAAAAGTCCAACTTAAGGCAGTGTGACAATTTATATATGCTCAGCTCAGGGAGTGGCACCATTAGGAGGTGTGGCCCTATTGGAGGAGGTGTGTCACTGTGGGTGTGGGCTTTAAGACCCTTGTCCTAGCTGCCTGGTAGTCAGTCTTCTGCTAGCAGCCTTCAGATGAAGATGTACACCTCTCAGCTCCTCCTAGACCATGCCTGTCTGGATGCTGCCATGCTCCTGCTTTGGTCACAATGGACTGAACCTCTGAATTGAAAGCCAGCCCCAATTAAATGTTGTCCTTATAAGAGTTGCTTTGGTCATGGTGTCTGTGCACAGCAGTGAAACCCCAAGGCAGGTGAAGAAATGAGTGACCAGAGGGAGGCTAAGGAAAAAGGCAGCAGATCTTCCTCCCACCGGAGGCATTTAACGCAAGGCCTTTGCTGTGATCAGCTCTTAGCTTTAGATGAGGAGTCCTGCAAGAGTTGGAACTGAAGTCCAATTGATGTTCTAGTTAGTAGAACAATTATTTTGAGCTCTCTTTCTGTCTCCCTCTCACATCACTAGTTAATGTAAGAACCTGTTGCCCATGCTGGGCCAAGGTCTGTAGAAGGGCTTGTATCAGCCTGTAGAGCTGAGATAGAATCCCTGCCCACCCCAGTCTGTCTGCCTCAGGGGTCCCTGCATGTGGAAGGTCTCACTGAACAGCACTGGTAGCAAGGTCGTGATGTTTCACTGATACCTGAATGGTAGCCTACTTAGCAGTATCTACTGTTCCCATTCTGCATCGTCCTGTGATCCCACACGTGCAGCTTGCCGTCACCGATGCTTAAATGGCTCCAAATCTCATGACCCTTGGAAAGATCTAAATTTTTTCACCAGTTCTCTATTCTCTTTCTATACTCAAACCTATACAGTGAGATCTGTCTGTCTATGAATTGACTGAAAGACAGATATGCGGCTATTGAACCTGTACCTAGGCTCATGCTTGCTCCCCATATCAAGAATACCAGACTACAGAGGATTCCACACCCACCGAGGAGGACATTTCCCCCTTTATACTGTTACAGTATTCAAAGATGCTCAGATCCCCAGGAGCAAAAGGAAGATAGAGTCTGACAAAGCCTGCACAGTCATCAATACAGGTGTGAGGGCAGATCGTGGACCAGGTGTGCGCACTCTGACCTTAGCAGAGAGCTCCAGGTATCCCAGTGCCGCACTTCAGGAGAGAGCTAGCAGGATGCAGAGCTAGCAGGATGCAGCTGCTAAAAATCTGCCGCCTGCAGCTGCTCTCTGACACCCCACCAGGAGGCAGAAGTCAAGGTGGCCTCACTACATTCACCTGCCAAGGGAGGGAGTCTCCATGGGGCTGTGGCAGGACAGTGAGGGGTGAGGGACAGATCTAAGGCGTAGTTAGACATGTACTGCATACTCTTTGTGAAGATTTAATTTATAATTAATTAGAGGAACTGATCAATTATTGTTAACTTGTCAGGATCTAGAATCACCAAGGGGACAAATCTCTAGGGTTTGTTTGTGAGGGAGTTTCTAGGGCCAGTGCATTGAGATGAGAAGACCCGTCCTAAATGTTGGTGGCACCATCCCATGGGCTGAGGTCCCAGACACTGAAATGTTGAAATTTCATACCAGGTTGATTAAGTATTTTGTGAGTAGTGTTCCTAGAGAAGAAATACAAGTTAACATTTCAACACACTTGCGGTCGCCACAGTACAGTCTCAGAAGACTGTACATGTTATTGCTCCTGGAACACAGAGGAGACAGGAAGATATGCGAGAAAGCTGTATGTCTAGAACGTGGTCTATAGTCTTTCAATGAGTTTTGAGAGTAAGAGACCTAGAGAGATGGCTCAGGGATTAAGAGCACACGCTGCTTTTGCAGAGGACTTGGGTTCGGTTCCAGCACCCACACAGCAGCTCCCAACCATCTGTAACTCCTGTTTCAGGAGACTCAGCGCTCTCTTCTGGCCTCTGTAGACACCAGGCACACATGGTGCACGTGTAGATCTGAGACAACCATGCACATTTTTATTTAATGGTTCTGGTTCTTTCTTTTTCTTAAAGGTAATCAGTTGAGGTTTTATAGAGAAACAAAGAGATAGCCCCTAGGAAGGGATGGGAGAGCAGAGAGGGAGGTGCCCTGGAAATGCCTGCTTTGGCCCTGGCTCCTTATGTCTATTAATGGTTTTACAGGAATGTTCTTGACATTTGAAATGGACAGTAACCTGTGTTTAAAATGACAGCTAAATACAAATGATAAAAGTTAAATCCTAGCCGGGCAGTGGTGGCTCACTCCTTTAATCCCAGCATTTGGGAGGCAGAGGCAGAGGCAGGTAGATTTCTGAGTTCAAGGCCAGCCTGATCTACAGAGTGAGTTCCAGGACAACCAGGGCTACACAGAGAAACCCTGTCTTGAAAAACCAAAAAAAAAAAAAAAAAAAAAAAAAAAAAAAAAAAAAAAAAGTTAAATCCTTAAATAGAAAAATGTTCATCTCTTCATAAATGCAAATTAAAGCTACAAAAACTCTTACTAGTGATGGCCAGTGGGCTAACTTTTGGCATTTCATCTAGGCTCCACCCCACAGTTACCTGACAATAACCAGGTGTGCCTAACTCAGTACAAAAGGGGATGCTCGCCACCCTAGCATTGCTCTCTTTCTCCCTTCCTTTCTTCTCCCTCTGTCCCTTCTCTCCCCATCCCACTCCCCGCCCCTCCATGTGCTCAGGGCTGGCCTCTCCTCTCCCCCCTCTCTCTCTTTCTCTGCCTTTCTCTGTCTCTATCCCTTCAACTCTCCTCCTCATGCCATAAACTATTCTACCTCAGGAGGAAGGGATGCCTCAACATGGGCCCTAAGAGGCCCCCCTCTTCCCCAACACCAAACCATGCCTTTACCAAACATATTCCTGACCTCATTTTCCTTTGTATAAAACACAACACTAATGAGTTATCAAGTGATTTCTTAAATATGGGCATATTCCATTCTGTCAATCCAGGGCCAAGGGTATAAGGATGCCGACACTGGGGTTCCTTCAGAGCCCCAGACCTGAGTTCCTTCCCCACAGGTCTAGGTTACTCTTCTTTCACAACAGCAACTTTCCCAGTCTTTTAAACTCTATTTAGATTACTTTTATAATCTACACATTTTCTATAAATTCTATAAAAAGTATTTATGTGTCATCCTAAGCGTCAAAGACAGAGTCCCAATATGCAGCCTAGACTACGTTAGAACTCACTATGTAACTCCTGTGAGCCTTGAACTCACAGCCACCCTCCTGCATCATTTTCGCCAGGTCTTGGGTTATAGTTATGTGTCCCCCTGCCATTTCTCTCACTTCTGTCCACACTGATAATAATGTGAAACTTGTCTGTGACCATCCAACCAAGGGAGAGTAATATCCCGTGTCTTTACACTTAGGGCTGTGTGTAATGCCTTTCTCTTTAACAGCTGAGAGCCCAAGCACACCGTGCAGGAAGAACACTGCAGTTCAAGTTGTGGTTCAGAATCCAGCAGTATCTCCGCCATCATCACTCAGGAGCTGATGAGATGCGTGTTCCAGTGCTGTCATGAGGACTGAGAAAGATTTATCATGCTCAGTTTTACACATAACTTAACTGCAGAGAACATTAACAACTAAGATTGCCTTTTAAAAATGTTGCCAGTGTTTAAGATTTGCTCTCAGATTTTACTGCCTGGCATACATGTCAGGACCAACATGAGTGCTTTCAATGTGTAATTCCAAGGACCCAGATAAATGACTCAGCTTTGTTACTGTTGCTATGTTTTCCAGTTTGATCAGTTTTGATTCCACAATTAATAATGAAAATACAAAGACCAAAGATGCAAACAGCATGAAACATTAGAAATTTTGGTTCCCAGCACCCATGTAAGGTGTTACAACCACTTGTAACTCCAGCTCTTAACTAGATTCCGCATACATGAACACACATGTGCACATGGGTGTGTACACACACACACACACACACACACACACAGATGTAAATCCCCATGCAGAGATTATGAAACACAGGCACACCAGGGATGTTACTAAAATCACATAGTGTGAATGCTATCTTCAGAACAGCTCTACTCTATGGATATTATTTATTACTTATCCATGTCAGAGATTGTAAAATGAAAGAAATTAATACTCTGTATATTTAATGCTGGAAAAGAATCAGCAGCAGTTGATCCTTAACCAGCTAGTTCCCCAAATAAGCATACAGAGACCCTTTAATATTCCAAAGCTTAGGCCCTAGCTTGTCAGACTCTCAACTAACTCAGAGAAGCCAAGCTAACAACCTGACCCCATCCAGCCACATGGCTAGCTAAACCTTCTAGGCTCATAGCTATGTCTGTTTCCTCTCATGTGTCTTGGCAAAAAGGCCTTCCTCTTTCTTCTTCCCAGAGTTCTTTTCTCCCAGGAAGTCCCACCTTCTTCTCAGTACTGCCCAATCAAAGGCTTTAGCTTTTTGTTGACCAATTAACTTGGGGAGCAAGGTTTATACAAGAGCTGGTTTATGCAAGACTTTGCTGGTCTTGTGGCAACCAGATATTGGGTATAGAATTTAGCATTTGCTAAATTCTTAGGGTACAGAATTTGCATATGTAGCAGTACCAGACCAATCCCAACAAGATATAAACAGAGACAAAATAATTTATGAGTCACACAGAGAGTAAGTAGCTATGGCAACATTTAGAGTTTGCAGTCCTGCTCTGCTTTTTGTACCTTTAAGCTGTGATGTGGCAACCAAAGGGCAAGCTTCAGGTTCTTCCCACTCTCACCACTCAACTGCCTAAGCATGGAGGTCAAAGTATCTCATAATCCCATCCCTCCATTGGAAAGTAGAAAATCTAAAACCTCTTCACTGCTGGAGAAAGAACTTGGTAGTTAAAAGCACTGTATATTCTTCTTCTTCTTTTTTTTTTTTTAAAGATTTATTTACTATATGTAAGTACACTGTAGCTGTCTTCAGACACACCAGAAGAGGGCATCAGATCTCATCACAGATGGTTGTGAGCTACCATGTGGTTGCTGTGATTTGAGCTCAGGACTTTTGGAAGAGCAGTTAGTGCTCTTAATTGCTGAGCCATCTCTCCAGCCCAGCATTGTATATTCTTACAGAGGACCAGATTTCAGCTCCCACCCATATCAGGCTGTTCACAACCTCCTATAGCTCTAACTTCGGGGAATCTGATGTCTACTTCTGCCCTCTGTATGCACCCCCCCCACACACACACACATACACACACACATACACACACACATGCACGCACACACACATGCACACACACACACATACACACACACACACACACACACACACACGCACACAGGCACTCAACCCCCCCACCCAACAAATGCATACACATAAATACAAATCCCTACACACATAAACACAAACACACACACATATACACACACTCAACTCTCCCCCCAAATGCATGTACATAAATACAAATCCCCACACACATAAACACAAATGCATACACACAAATAGAAATACTATATCTTTGTTTTTTAAGTCTCTTTATGTGATTATTTCCTGGGTAACAGAACTAGACTTGTTGGGGAGAGAGGACGTATACAATATGATACAGATATAAACAGTGGTGACTCCATCTGAGAGCTGATAGAATTCAAAGCTGATGTGTTCTTGAGGCACTCTGAGAAACACTAGCTAGTGGTGGAGTGGACTGTTTGATGCAGAACTATTACAACTAGACACAAATGGGGGACAGTAGGATTCTTTAGCCTTGGTACCCTACAGGCTTCCAAGATGCCATCCTCTTCAACTTGGGGCTCTCTCTGGAGATGGAGAATTTTGTGTGGTTATCATTGGGGTCCATAGACATCCCAGTAGGCATATTCAATACTGAGAGATCACCAGTGTCCTAGCCAATGAGGTAGTACAGTAGGGACCATAGCGAGGGGGAGATAAGACATACAGTGGGCATCTGCAATGGCCAATCTTGGTGGTCAACATGACAACCTGGGAAGAGGGAGCATCAGCTCAGGGATTGCTTTTGTCAAATTGGGTATGCTAATATGGGACATTTTCTTCATTGTTAATGAGGGACTGGTCCACTGTGTGTATAATCATCCCTAGACATGTGAGCCTGGGTTGTAAAGGAAAGTGGCCAAGTTAGAGCTTTGAAGCAAGGCCTTAAGTAATGTTTCTCCATGGTTCCCGCCTTGAGTTCCTGTTCTGACTTCTCTTCATGATGTTCTGTAAGCTAAAATATTTAAAACAAACAAACAAACAAAAACCAAAATCAACCAACCAACCAAACAACAAAAAAACAATCTTTCCTCCCCAAGTTACTTTTGGCCATGATATTTATCACAGCAAGAGTGTGTACTAGAACTCCTTTATGAGCATGTGAATATTAATTTTCATATAGTAAAGATCTTTGTGTGTCCACCAGGGTTTGGTCAGGAATGCAGAATCAACCCCAGAGTATTCCAAGTGTAGCATATTTTACATGGATCGAAGGATTTGAGTGACAGTCAACAGTACCAATATGGAAGACAAAGGAGCCCCCACTAAAGTTAGAGGAATTAATGTCCAAAATGTAGGCTGTGCTTGCTTATAAACTGCTATACCTCCATGAATTGCAAGAAGCTTTTGGCAACCAAAGCAGCTACAAAGTAGGGTGAACTTCTGGTTCTAGGAAGCTGCTGGGCCACTCTTGCCCCCTGCCCCCAGCCCTTGCCTAGGGCTGCCTACAGAGATTGGCTCCTGTTCCTGGGATAATCCCTTTCAAATGAGACCGGAGCTCCACGGATGGCAACCATCACCTTGGAAACACACATGTAGAAGCAGATTGTGGGAATGCAGTTCCCTGCCTTGCACGGAAGGGATGGCAAGCATGAGATCATCAGACTGCAGCTCACAGGAGGAGGGAGACTCAACATAGGACGTAGTCACCAAGAATCAGTGCCAGCCCTACAGTGTTGGAAGGAACAAGAGTGGTTCACACTCAGAGCAACCTGGGACAATGAAAGAACAAAACCATCCTGTTCTTAACTAATAATGAAGACCTCTGGGGCTGGAGAGTGAAGGTGAGAACCGGCTAAAACACAGCTCACCCAGAAACCGAGACTCTAGGTGAGAAGAATGTACTCAAGTTCCCTGAGGATCTCTGAGGGCCAGAGAGGCATTTGTTGCAAATGCAAACCACAAGAAAGAAATACACTTTTACTTACAGAAACACGTAAAAGTGAGGAATAGTGGGGCAAGACCGGTGTCAAAAAATGGTAAAATAAAACCTTTGAATGCATGGGTTCAGAATAAATTAGATGTTATCTTAGCTTTTTCCCCTGATTATATCTGTGTGTGTGTGTGTGTATACATGTGAAAGACAGATATAGGTGTCTTATATCTTTATTTTCCACCTTGTTTTGTTCTTGTTTGAATATTTTTGTTTGTATGTTGTGAGGAGTAGTGTGTTTGTGTGTGCATGCACATGTGTGTGTGTGCACATGTGGGATTCTGGGAATTGCACACAAGTGTTCTGGAAGAGCAGTGTGTACTTGTAACTGCTGGCACAACCCTAATGCAGTATTTAAAACAGCCCACTTGTGAGTATGTGCATTTACAGGGCTTTTACTCACCCCTTTGTCTACTCTACATCTATTAGAACAGGGTACTATAGACCAGGCTGAGGTCTCAGATGTGTAACAGCTGGATACGTTCTTTCATAGAGAAGATAGTTTTACTCAGGGAAACAAAACAAGGGCATAAACCCTACACCCAACTTGAAAGTGTCTGCATGAAAATTCAAGAGCTCATATCTTAGGGTTCTTGTTACATTGTACAAACTAGCCTTCAACAGACAGCTGTTTCCCCTCATGAAGACTGAGAAAATGCTCACCCTTAAAGTTGGAAAACAACTCTCCAGTTGAGGTCTTGCCACATCTCGGCTATTACATGGACTTCCGAGTTGACTAGCTTAACCTGTCTAAGCTATCTCTGAGACGCCAGCTGTTGCTGTTTCTCCATCACAGGTTAGGACGATTGAGATGCACGGCCCCTGCTCAAAGTTAGGCCTTGTTATGGGAGAACCGTGGATCCTGGATTCTGGACTCAGGCTCATTCACCGGATGCTGAAGCATTCATTACCACCACCAGCACGCGCATCCCTCGTGGCTCCATTACATTGCTTTTTCCTAAAATTATTTTAAAGATTACTTTTTAATTTTGTGGGTGGGCAAGCATGCTTGTAAAGGGTAGAGGACAACGATCAGGATTCAGTTCTATTCTCCTGCCGTGTGGGTTCCAGAGAATGAACTCAGGTCATCAGGCTTGGCAGCAGGCGCCTCTGCCTACTAAGCCGTTTCAGTGGACTCTGTGTTACCTCTTAACAGAATGAAATCAAAGGAAAATAATAGGAAGAGGCATGGAAAGTGATCACCCTGAATGCAGTAATATTTTTATTCAACTCCCAGTAGGCTTAGCTTGGTGTTAAAATTCATGGTTGTGTGTGTGTGTGTGTGTGTGATTACTGTTTCTTTTTCATGTTTCCAGTTATTCCTACACTCTTTGTAAAAAGCCCTAGCCATTACTAAGAGTCTGTGTTTTATGACCTTTTTGAGATGTGTGTGGTGCATGATTATCAACAGTGGACACATCTTTTTAAATATTTATAAAGGGAGTTTATCTTGTTTTATGTTTGTCTTGCTTGCACATGTATCTATGCATTGTGTGCCTGCAGTGCTCATGGTGCAAGAAGAGGGCTAGGGGTCACATCGGACTGGTGTTATACATGGTTGTTTAACTGCAGTGTAGGTGCTGGGAATTGAACCTGGGTCCTCTGTAAGAGCAGACTCTACTCCTAACCATTTAATCCTCTCTCCAACTAAATGGTTTGGTGCTTTTCAAACTCAGTTTATACACACTCGTGATACATATAGAAAAATGTGCCTTGTTTCTTGTTTTCCTTCTATTTGACCAATTACTGAGTTCATTTGCTGGGGCTCTTCTGGTTTTCTATATAGACAATCATGTTTTGTGAAAATAGAAGCCAGTTTTTGTCCTCATTTCCTTATATTCCTCATGACTTTGAAATGTCCTTTCTCATTTCAGGGTTATAACTACAGGGCTATTTTAAGTACAAGGTAAGATGGTAGCGTCTTACTCCTGTCATTGGGAGAAAGTAGCCTTTTACTATTAAGTATGCAGCATGCTCTGTGTGTGTGTGTGTGTGTGTGTGTGTGTGTGTGTGTGTGTGTGTTTATAGCTATTCTGTATCAAGTGAAGTAATTATTTTCGATTCTACATTTCCTGAGAATGCTATCATGGAAGAACTTGCATTTTGCCAAGTGTGTTTTCTGCATCAGTTGATATGGTTATATGATTTTCTGCTTAGCTAATTGACATGATTGATCACACTGATTAATTTCAAGTGGTGAGACAGCTTTGCACATCTGGAAGAAGGTTCACCCGGAGATGGTAAATAGCTCATTCCATTCATTAGGGCATTGACTTGCCTAGGACTTTTCTCTCTCTCTCTCTTTCTTAATAAAATGTCTTTAAAACGTATACATTTCTTATTCCTGGAATTTTCTATTTACATTTTGCAGACTGTGGTTGACTGAAAGTTACAGATACTAAAGGAGACAAAGCTGAAAATAAATGAGGAATATTAGATATCAATACCAGCTCCCCTGCCCTTTGTCCTGGAAACCTTCTTACATTTCTTGTTTTCACATTAACTTCTGGAGAGACATTGGTTTATATTTTCTTTTTTATATTCTTGTCTAGTTTTACACTGTGTGCACACTATTTTTGTGTGTAGAACAGTATATAAATTTATTGCTAATTATTTTTTTAAGTGTTCTATAGCATTCTTCACTGAAATTCCCTTGGGGATTTGACTTAGATACAAGTTTAGCTGTGTATCCGCAAGTAGCAATTTTAAGATTTTTTTCTAGTGTGTGTGCATATGCATGAATGTGCACACAGGCGTGCAGATGCTCATGGCAGCCAGGACATTGAATCCTTTAGAGCTGGAGTTACAGGCAGTTGTGAACTGTCTGACTTAGGCATTGGGAACCAAATTCACGCTCTCTGGAAGAACAGCAAACATCCTGAACCACTGGGCCCTCTTTCCTGCCCTTTTAAGTAACACTTCTCCCGGGGAGCACATGGCCTGGCTGCCCACTTCTTTCCTTTATACCTTCTATTTGTTTTTTTAAAAAGTTTATAGCATGGTGTCTTCTACTGCCCAGTACCTGCACCATGATTGGGAGGCTGCCTGTAGGCACTCAGTGTCTACTACATTGATATGTAAAGCTCACAGTAAGGACTGAACATTAATTCCCCTCTCCTGGAAGCCCTTACCACACTGACAGCTACAGAGACTCAGACTCAGATGTCTGTCCTTATCCCTAAAGATGTCTTGTAAGCCACCTAGCTGATGTCTTATATCAGAGATGATACAAACCCAATCCGTACTGTTTCCCTGTACACAGTGATAGTGTCTATGAATAAGGCATAGCGTTAGTTATATCTCTTGTCACCATGACCAAAATATGTGACAGAAACAATTTAAAGGTTTGTTTTGGCTCTCACGTTCAGGAGGTGCCAGTCCTTAGCGGCAGGAAGGTATGCCGGGACCAAAAGGTTCCCTCTGTAGAGCATGAGGGGATCTATTCGCATCCCAGGAGGCAGGAGAACACAAGGATGGACCACAATATGCAGGGGTGTGGGATGTCAATGTGCAGGAGAGGGCACAGCGTTCACAGACTGAACTCTAGTAACCTGAGTCTACCAGCCAGGCTCCAGCTCTGCAGGGGACGCCAGTCTCCAAAATACCCTCCTAAGTCTAGAACCAAGTGCTCAAAACATGAGCCTCTGGGCAGCATTTCATATTTTAAACCGTAATTCACAGTAGGAGAATAAAAGCAACTAGTAATAAATGTAGTAGTCATGATGTAGCATGATAAAATTTCTTTAAAACGTATAATATTCTTATTCCTGGAATTTTCTATTTACTCTTTATAGACTGTGGTTGGCTGCAAATTACAGATACCAAAGGAGGCAACGCTGAAAATACATGAGGAATATTAGATATTAATATCAGTTCCTGTTTCCATTCCCCTAGAAACACCAAGGAATTCATTTCCAGTCATGTCCCGGGGACGTCCAGAGCAAGGAGCTCCTGGACTGGAAAGATGCTCAGTAGGTACTTACCACTTGATTATGTGTGCAAGCACGCATGCGCACACAATCAGAGGCTCCGATACCCTTCATAGGAACCACTTTCTAGTTTCCTGTTGCTGGCTTCCGTCTGGTCTGTCTTTCCACGTTTCATTTCCACACATTTGTTTCTGGTATTCCTGACTCACCTACCTGGAATTAAGTATTATCTCGGAGTGTATGTTGGGACAAGGTAATAACAGACATTTAATACCATATATGAATGCTTTGCACATATTAAATAATGTTTAAAACTGTGCACTGTGGATTGAGAACCAGAAAAAAACTATATAGAGAAAAAAAGGGCATCTACACTTTGTTCTTCCGCTAGACCCGAGGCGCATTTTGTGTGCATGCGCACACGTGACCGTGCTGTGGGATGCATGCTAACCTGATTTAGTGGAAAGAAATGTGGTATGTTTAAGACACATTTATATAGAACTACTTTACAGGGCTCCCAGCATGTTGCTCTTGGCTGCATATGGAAATGTGTTCAGGTCTTAGAGTGGAAACACACTGGACATGAACCAAAACTTCTCCCTAGACTCTTCTCTCAATGGAATAATGTAAGAAAACCAAAACAACGAAAATCTGCCTGGGAGAGCTATGAGGCAGAGGAAAGCAGAACTTCTATTTTTAACGTAGAAGATGTAGTTATATTTTTTGCAGTTAAATTATATCAAGTTCAAAGCAAAAATTTCTGGTAAAAATTTGAACATTTTTAGTTTTGTGAGTCAAATTGAAAAGTAACTTGTTGGGACTGGAGTATACATGCTTGCATGCAATACTCATGCACACACACACACACACACAGTACCCATGCATAGGCACACACACACATGCACACACGCATGTGCAACACTAATTTGAAATGATAATATTAAAAATTAATACATATTAAATACATTTTAAAACGTACTGGGTTTGTTTTAGTTTGAGCATTTTATTGCAAAGGGGTTGTGAGAAACTGTCCTGAAATAGTCCGAGATTATACGTACTTATATCGGGATGATGTTAGGTGCGACATTTGAGTTTAACAGATAGGGTTAGGGACAGGCTAATCAAAGGAGCAGGCTAACATTCATTCCAATAGCTGTGCAACTGCAGAAGTCGTGCGGGTGAGCACAAGCCTGCGCATGCGCAGATGAGTGAAGGCGTTGGTACCCTGTTAAGAGAAAAGAAAAGGGAAGAAAACAAGGAAAGATGAAAGATGGAGCGTGGAGTAGGAGCACAGTTGGCTTTACCCACAATGTCCACACATCAAGCACTGTGTTCTGATGTGGTGACTCCAGGTGACTCCAAGAACATCGTTTTTGACATACATATAAAGTGGTAGGAATGCAGACCCTCTTCCTCTTACTACTTGGATCTAACAGGGGATAGGGAGAAGGATAGGGGAACTTTGAATGTTTAATATTTATTTTATTCTGTGCATCACATGTTTGCATGTGCAAGCAGTGCCTGTGGAAGCCAGAAGAGAGTGCTGGAACCCCGGAACTGGAGTTACAGATGCATGTGAGCTACTATGTAGATGTTAGGAGCTACATAAAATCTGGGTCCCTCCAAGATCAGCCAACGTTCTGAATCACTGAGCCATCTCTCGGGCCTCACGGGTGGAGACCTTTTACATTCCATTTTGAAGAAAGGAACTTGCACGTGTGTGCTTTTAGTGACTTCAGCACATGATCTGTTGATGACTTGTTTATTCTGAGCTTGATTTACAGCCCAGGTGGTGTCTGGGGGCGTGTGGGGTGAGTCCGCAGGCACTCACTGCTCTCAGCATTCAGAGCAGTGCCTGAGCCTAGACATCCAGAGACTGAGAGGAGCGGGATAAGCAGAAAGGATGGAGGCACAGACTCCACAAGCCTCGAAACTGTCCCTAAGCACCTGAGCACAGGGGCAGTCTGAGCTCCAGGAGGACTGGCTGCCGCCTTTGTGTCTCCCGGTCCCTTATAAAGTTGGCAGTCTAGAGATGAAAGGCTTTTTGCCCTTGCCTGCTCAGATCACTGGTCCTCTGAATGAAAAGCAGCTTAGCTACTCAGTTCCTGTCTCTGCTCACGGGCTGTCCGCAGTGACAGGAAACAGATTCAGCTGCTATATTCAGATCTACAGCTGTCCAACACCCACGTGCCAGCTACGCTGAGCGCTGGCGACTGGGGCTGGTTCCTAGCGTCTGATAAGCAAGCTCTCTACTGCTGAGCTACATCTGGGCCACTTTTCCTTCCCTTTCCTTCTTACTAAGTTGCTCAGGCCGGCCTTGAATGTAAGGTTCCTCTGTTACAGCTTCCAAAGCTCCTAGGATCACAGCCTTCTGCTGCCACAGCCACTGCCAGGCCTCTGATGGTCACCTCAGCTCTCTACAATCTTTTGTATTTCTTATTTCTTTAATGGTAGAAAATGCATAGAAAATGCCAGAAAAGGATTCTTGCACATTAAGCCTGGAATATAGCCACACCCAGGAGGTCTCAAAAATAGCATTGCCTAAACAACAGTGCTAATTTATAGTGCTAATGTCAGTGACATGCCAGTGTGGACGGGAGAAGTCTCACAAGGACTACCCCTCAATGAAGGCTCTAGGAAATCACTTGCTGTGGGGAGATGGGAATTAGTTTTCTCCAGGAACAATTCCCTGAAGGATTATCTACTCCCAAGCAGTTGTACCTGAACAAATACACCTACAAGAAACACCAAATAGAGTCAACAGATTGTATTTATACATACACATACATATGTGTTTGCATAAATACACATATAATAACTAGACAGACAGAGATTCTGAATGTGACAGTCGCTGGCAGGCACTGAAGTAGAGATGATAGAAATGCAGTCCTCAAGTATGACATTTTCAAAAAAGTTTAAAAAGTAAATACAAAGGAATTTCATAGTGTAGTGGAGGGGGAAAGTTTGAAATATGGGACTCCAGAGACGGCCCGGTGGATGAGATACTTGGTGTGCAACGTGAGGAGCAGAGCTCAGATCCCCAGCCCTGGGGTAGCCTATAGTTTCATATGCAGAACGCAGGACCCTGGGGCATGGTGGCTAGCTAAACTGGCACTATTAGGAATGCCAGCTCAGTTGAGAGATCCTGCCTTGATGACTACTTTAGAGAGTGATTGAGGAAGACTTCTGGTGTTCTTACACGCACACATGTGCCCACACTTGTGAAAAGATTTACACACAGAGAAGCACATTACACACATATACCCATATGCAAACAGATAATGACAACTAGAATATGAAATTTTTAATAACATTTAAATTCTTTTATCTGCATGTTTCTACACAGTATATGTGTATGTGCATGTATGTGTGTGCATGCTAGCATATGTATGCATGTGCATGTGTATGTGAACATGTATGTGTGCACATGTATGTGTGTGCATGCACATGTGGACATGTATGTGTGTATGACGGCACATGTATGTGTGTGCATGTGTATGTGCACATGAATGTGTATGTATGCATATGTATACATGTTCGCATCTGTGTATGTTTGTAGCACATGAGTATGGGAGCCCACAAGGCTGGAAGACAACACTGGATCTTCTGAAGTTAGTTACAGGCTCCTGTGAGTCACCCACTGTGGGTACTTGAACTCAGTTCCTCTGGAGGAGCAGCAATCACTCCCAACCACTAAGCCATCTCTCCAGCCCAGTAACATGTTTTTAAAATCACCAACTTTGGAAAGCATGACATGAGGGTAGCACATTCAGTGCCTTATGTGTCATTGGTATGTGAGGCGACAAGATGCCATTGCCACCAAGGCCTCTTTCCTTGCTATCAAGGTAAGTTTCCTTAAGATTTGGGCTCTTCCATAGATATGACCTTTTCATTTGAGGAGGACTTCAGAGTTCACAAAGGGACCGCATGCACTCTAACCAGCTTGTATGCCCCGCTGCTGTGTGAAGTGGGTCTTAATGAATTCCCTTTGCTTCTGCTTCTCAGGTTAAGGAAGACAACTTATCAAAGGCTTCATCTTTCAAATGTTCCTAGGAATTAGGAAATGCGGTCCTCTGGAAGAAATAACACGGGGCAGTTGTCTGCTTGAAATGCAAGGGAGCAGAGATTGGAGCTTGGAGGGGGAGAAGGTGCCAGAAGCTGAGTTTTTGAAGTCTATAATTTGCCTAGCATCATCCCTCAGTGAGATCTAGGGCCTCCAGGCATGACCACACTTAAACCCCAACACTTTCATTGTGAACTGCTGAAGAATTCCCCAAACACCCCTGGGGAAGCTCGCTCCCACCTTCTATATAGTTCCTAGGAAGGGAAATGTCTCCCCTCTTCAAGCATCTATGGCATGCTTGTCAGGCAGATTGGGTCTTGCTTTTAATTCAGTCACTGTAGAAGGCTTGCTTTCTCCACCTAGTGGCCAAGAAGGAAGCCAATGAGAGTAGGAGTCACAGATGGACCCTTCTGGGCTTCGCTGAGTGCCCCTGCTGACTCTGTACCCAGAACTTCATCTCTGCCATCACTCCCACCCATCGGGCAACAGGAATGCTTCCTGATCCTACTGAAGCAGAACTCCAGAGACTTGCTCAAGTCACACCTGCATAGCAGGCACTCTCCTCTATCACACACCTGCTTCCAGAACTCAGGATGGAAGCAGTCTGTGATGCTTCTGAAGTCAAGTCATGACTAATACCAGTCCCTAAGCTTAGAGACAGGACCAACATGAGAGGATCTGGGATTGCGTGGTAGGAGAGACTAACCTGTGTGTGCATGTGTCTGAGGGGGGAGGGGGAGAGGGGGCAAGGAGAGAGAGACAGGAACAGAGAAAGAGAAAGAAAGAGAAAGAAAGAAAAAGACAGAAACAGAGAGAGACAGAGACAGAGACACACATGCACAGAGGAAAAGAATAGGTATGTATGAAGATGCCCATGCACACATGTGTGTATGAGAGTATACCCATTTGTAGGAGAGAAAGTATGTGTGTGTGTGTGTAAAACAATGAGTTTGAGTGTGTGGTTGACCATGCTCAGATGCTTTAGTGTGAGCTTGTTGATGTGGGAGTGTAAAACTGTGAGCTTGAATATACGCATACGAGTGTGAAACTGAGTGAGTATGCATGTTATTGTATGAAATTGCATGTTTGTGTCTGAGTAGCTGAGTATGTAGGGAAAGAGCATGTATAGGCGTGTATGAGTGCATGGGTGAATTTCCTTATGAGGGTGTGTGGATCAGCATGTGAATGTGTGCTGATTTAAAAGTGTTTTAGTATGGGAGTGTTTATTTGACGTGAAAGCATGTGTGAGCATCAGTGCATGTAAATCTGTGAGTCTACATGCAAGTAAGAATGGGTGATAGTGTCTTGTGTGGTTTGGAGTGCACAATTTGCATGTGAGCACATGGGAGTTGCATTTGTGTGAGTGTGAGATTGTCAGATTTTGAGTGTAAGGAACTTTGAGTCTGTAAATATACAATGTGATTATGTGGATGTGTGTACACAAATGTGTATCAGTGTGTGTCCTAGTGTGAATATATACTATTCTGAGTATTGGTGTGTACAAATGTGTATGAGTGTGAGTGTACGATTGTGAACATCCACCTGAGGGTATGTACGTGTGCAGGAATATGGGTGTGCACCTGAGTATGTGCTTTGGTATAGGTGTGAGTATGCAATTGTGAATTTTTGAGTGTGTAAGTGTGAGTGTCTATGTGATATGAACATATTTTGCACATAAACATATGCGTGTTTCTGGGTATATGTATACACACACATACACACACACACACACTTATCAAGGTATGAGTGTGTGTCTGTCTGATTAGTGTGTGGGTTGAAACACGTACTCCTAAGGATGCTCCACCAGTCTTGTATCACGTTTCGATGTCCCCACATCCTTTGCTTCAGTTGCATCCAGAAGGGAGAACCTAGAGGAGTTGGCATTTTACAACAGTTCATGGCCCAGTGCGACGTTACCGGGAGTGCACGATTACCTTACCAGGAAGGAGGTTGGGAATCAGAGGGGAGTCAGAAAGATGCTCTGCTACCACAACAGAGAGAAATAGGAGGGACAAGGGGGTGGGGGGAGGTGAAACCTAGCTCAAAATAAAAATAAACTGGAATGAAAGAGTCTCATATCACTTTTTCTCGGGCATGTACCTGCCAGGCCACACTGACACTCCTGTCCCTCTGTCAGTAAGACCATCATAAGAAAGTCATTGTAAATCCTTTCTTGCTACTGAAAAAAAAAATAAGCTAAAAATTAATGTTTGAATACCATAGACTACTTACTGCCTTTACACTGGACTCGAGACTGGTTCCCTGTATGCATATTGGGGGGCTCATAACAGCCCCTGTAACTCTAGCTCCTAGGGATTTGATGCCTTCTTCTACTCTCGCCAGGTATTCTAGGTGTGTGTGTGTGTGTGTGTGTGTGTGAGTGTGTGTGTGTGTGTGTGTGTGTGTGTGTGTGTGTTTGACATACAGAGTAAGTAAAAACAACAAAATAAAACTAAAACAATATATAAACCCAGTGGTGACTGATAACTCTGGGAACATGGAAGGCTTGGTGAATGGTAATATAAATCTTGGCATTTCTTGGCAAACACATCCAAACTCAACTATTAACCTCTATCAGTCTTGGGTTGGCAGTGTAAGCACGGTGCTCTTGTCATCCCACTCTGAGATATGCCTGGGGAGATGACTCAGTGGGCAAAGTACTTGGACATGATATGAGTTATGATTGCCAAGAACTCACAAAAGCTGGGTGCAGCAGTGCCTGCCTGTAATGCCAGTGTCCTACAACAAGCCAGGCAGAGGCAGGAGAATCCCTGAAAACTGAGAGGCTGGCTTGCCTGAGGTACATAGCAGAGAACAGGAGACAGAAGTCTCAAAGTCCAGCACCCAAGTGTGTTTTCTGATCTCTGTGGGTGTGACACACTTGCAATGTGCAGACACACGGACAGGCAGATGGACAGACAGATGGGCAGACAAGCAGACACACACTCATCCCTCCTACACTATACTGATAAGACAAGAAAGATGCAATGCTTGCCACTAGCAACTCGACACACAGATGTAATTACTAGAAATGCTAGCTACAGGTCTGCGGAGACGGCTCAATAGCTAAGAGCATCTGCTGCTCGTTCAGATGACCCGGGATCAGTTCCCAGCACTCACACGGTGGCTTCCAGCTGCCTGTAACCTCAGGTTTGGATGACCCTGCCCTCTTTTCCTCTCCACAGGCTCCTCCTCACACAGCGTGCATGCTGGCTTGAACACATAGATATTTTTTAATTCTGTTACTAAACAGAATTACACATGAAGAGATTAATTACATGCAGACCTAATCTCCCTTCCCCTAAAGTGGATCCAGTAAACACAGGTGGCTTCGAGACTTTGAAAATGACTCAGTGACCTGGGTTCTGGGAAGTGGTTCCCATCATGGTATTTGATAACAACCCCCAACTTAATGTAGAGTTTTACAGCTTTTGGACGTCCCCCTTGGATTTTCTTGTCTCACACAGAAGCTCTCTTTGCTCCTGGGCTATCTTCCACATTTTTCAAAGAAGAAAATTGTGATTCTCACCATTTCTTAGTGTGTTCTCCCAAGATTGCAAAGTTAATGGAGGGAGACATCATGGAAAGCGCTGGCTCCCAAGGCAGAGCCCAGTTATTTACAAGGAGAGGATGTGGTTTGACACTGTGTCCCTGTGACCACCGCCTCCCCGCGCCCCCACAGGAGCTTGGTGACAGACAGCAGCGGGGTGACCAGTAGCTGTCATTGCTCATGGTTGGAGGAGCTGACTGGAGCCAGACAGGATGCTGCCACTCAGGAAAGTCTCCTCTGTTTGTCACCACAGGGTAGCAGTCACTGATGTCACCTTGGAGTCTTTTCTCTCCCAGCTGAGCTGGGGAGATGTCAACAGAAGAATACCAGAATGACTGAGCTTGGCCTCTCTCTTTCTATCTCAAGAAGTCTCTCCTTATGAACACGGTGGCTTCCAGCTAGTCTGACACTATAGGATGGCCCTGCACTCCTAAAGTGTGTGTCTCAGAGAGACAAAGAGCTGTGCCTCTAAAAGCCATAAGTCAGTTTCGCCAGGCTTGTCAGAAGCCTGTCAGTCAGCCAGGCACTATTCGAGGGGAAGAGAATTAAATTTTACCTCTTAAAAATGAAATAAGATCTTCAAGGAAATGGGTGGATCTTGGAATTATTATATTAACCCAGACTCAGGAAAACAAATATTGCATGTTCTTTTATACACAGGTCCTCTTTTAACTTTTACACACCTTAATCTGTGGGAGTGAACATGTGTAAGAAACTAGAGAGGGGTCCATGGGGGCGAAAAGAATGTGATGGAGGCAGAAAGGATGGTTAAGGGAGAGAAATAGAAGAGGAAGATGAGCAGAGGCTGAAGAGGTGCCTCAGAAAGGAAGACCGGCTCTGTTACAGAAGCGGCTGTGAGCAGAGACCTGCAGATGCTGACTTCTGAGCATCTCTTAGCCAAGGGCCGGGCCACCAGCAAGCACTCGGCACCTGTTCAGACAATCCGTGCTTCCCAGTGCCCTGGCTTTCGCATGAAGGGAGCCAAGCATCAGAGCAAGCCTCCAACCAAGGAGAAGATAATCCAAAGTGAAGTGAAGTGTAGGCCGTGAGATGGCACTGACCCGCAGATCTGCTGTGTGCCAGGCAGTTGCTGGGGCTCTTAGGAAGCTGTCTTAGTCTTAGAAAATAATCACAGTGACCAGGATAGCATCCTCTGGTGAGGATGCTAAAGACCTGGGCTTAACTCACTTGTCCCTTAGCGAGCACCATCAAGGCTTTCCCAAAACTTAGTCCTCTGTCTTCCAGCGCTCTGAGCTCTTAGCCCTGTGAGCTTCTGTTGGGCTCAATGGCTCTGTACCATGCCCACCTTTCTTTCTCTAGTTTTCTTTTGGACACTACAGTTTTAACATCATTTGCACATGACGTCATACCTTGTTTTCTACTTGCCTGCTTAGAATTATTTAATATTCTCTCTTAGCTGTATACCATGGTGAATGCTACAAGATGCTTTTCAGTTCAGTTTGTCTGTGATTCTTTCCGTGTGTGTGTGTGTGTGTGTGTGTGTGTGTACATTCAAGTGAGTGTACACCATTACAATAGCCAGAGTTCTGGAGCTCACCAATTTGAATAGACTGGCTGGTTGATGAGTCCCCAGGTCTTCCTGTGTCTGCCTTCCTGAATCTGTGTTTACTGCGCCAAAGTAGACCCTCATTCTGTAATACATGAAGGGAAGAGGTTAAAAAAACAACATGGTTTTTAGTTATACCATTCTGCAGAAAGGGATACAATGTAGAGAAAATTTAAAAAATGATTGACTTGGTTCTAGACAATGGTTTGTAAAATCCCTGAATGTGAGAAATTTCTTCTCCTCCTCCCCACCATAGGCTGGTGCTTTAGGAACAGTCTTTACATTCTTCTAGCATAGGCCCCTTCCTATTAGTTCAATACAGAAAACCTTACTCAGTAGCCATGGTAGGGTTTGGGCCTGCCTTCGTTTCTGATCCCTAGTATAGTTAAGTAGCAGACCACTCACAGCTTAAGAGTTCTGAGGTAATCTGGTGGCAAACATCACCTGGGAAGAAAGGGGCCCAGCTCCTCACCTGTGACCCCAATGGACTCTAAGCACACCTCCTACCTAAAATGAACCATAGTGATTTAATTCCTACATCAGTAACACATGTCACCATGCTGGATTTTTATGTTGTCCTGGGAATCAAACTCAGGTCCTCACATTTTCTTGGCAAGCTCTTTACCAACTCCTGGGTGACTCCCAGCCCCTCCATCCTATGTTCTGTTTTGTTGCAGTGGAGTTGATGACTGCATTTCAATGTTCTAGAAACCTTCCTCCTTCCTTTGATCAAGTGAAATCTGACCTTGAGCAACATTGGCAATTATCCATACTTGCTCCCATTTTTAAAAAATATATTAAGAAGAGGGTTTCGGGGTCTAACAATAATGATGAAGCAATTGTCTTCCTTCTGTGGAGAAGAAATTAGACTTGAACCAATGGGAGGAAAATATGAGGGAGAGACCAGAAACCCTGGGAGCTGGCGGATGGGGTTCAGCCTTGCGGCAAGCGGATGCTTCTCTTCTGAATAACCTGAGACTCCACAGAGGAGGAAGAACTCTGACTGGAAGTAATTAAAACTTGGCAGTGGGGACATGAGCAGAACTTTCAAACTCCAAACCAGAACCACCACAGGCCAAACCATTTAGAACCATTTTGAGAGAAAGGTTGCAGTTCACTACAGATGGAAGACCAGGCTGAACTCAGTGGTCATTGAGACAGGGATGAGGATGAGCGTCTTTGAGATAATGATGGCTCCAGCCTATTGTCTCTAAGGAAAAGAGCAAACGTTACAGCGATGGTGACTTAATCATAATTATGCAAATCCAGTCTAATTAATTGTCAAGGACAGCAAGAACCTTCCAGTTATGAATGTGACTGCCACATGACAGCATCAACATGGAAATGAAATTTTAGGAATAAAGCTCAGAAAACACTAATGTCTTGTAATTTTTATAAACATTTTATGATTAAAATAGCACCCAGTGTCTGTGTGCATATGTGCATGTGCATGTGTGCATGTGCATGTGTGCATGTGCGTGTGTGTGTGTGTGTGTGTGTGTGTGTGTGTGTGTGTATAGGTAGGTAGGTAGGTGGGTTTACATATGCTGCAGTGTTCGTGCACAGGTCAGAGAACTTACATAAATCCTTGGTTTCATTCCATCCATGAAGGTTTCAAGAGTTCAAACTCTGATCACTGGGCTTGACTGAAAGTATCTTTACTTTCTCAGTTCCTTGTGTTTCCATAGCACTATGCAATTTGCTAGCTATTTTTGCCATTATGATGCTGATTGCCTGTCATAACAATACAGGTAAGCTTTATCCCAAATTGAGTTGAATCAGTGAAGGAATCTTTGCGTAGGTTTTAGGGTTGACACACTGAACAAATGAAGGTGTAAGATACCATGTGAATGTGGGTGTCTAGCAAACAGTAAAGAACATTTTTGTATAAATAGATGTCCTATACACTATCTTGGACCCAATTATAATAAAATGTATACATATTCACGAGACATCTGAGAGGCAGCCTTCACTAGGTGTTCTACAGCAAACCTAAAAGGGTACCAAGGGAAAATAGGAGAAGCTTGTGTGGTGGTTTGAATGAGATATGTCTCCCGATGGCTCACGCATTGGAACACATGGTACCCAATTGATGGTGTAGTTTGGTAAGATTGTAGAACTGTTAGGAGGTAGAGCCTTTCTAGTGGAATTTCATGACTGGAGGAAAGCTTTGGGGTTTATAGCCTCATTTCACTTCAGTTAGCTTTCTCTGCTTTGTGGTCATTGTTGGAGATGTGATCTTTCAGTCCCATGATGCCATGCGAGGGTAGCTGTAGGCAGTCAGCGAGCAGACAAGGCCCTCCTCCAATGCAGGAGCATAAGTAAATAGGTAATGGATTATACTCACCTGCAGACTGCAAGTTTCCAACCCCTGAGCCAAAGATACACACAAGGGAATTAGACATCAAATGGAATTAGCAGACTCCAGGAGAGTTACCCCTGAAATATACCAGCAGAGATTTTTGATAATCAACTTGATCCCTGGTACCACTTATAAATACAGGCCCAGCCTAAAGAGGCCACGATTGCTTTGTGACTTGTGCATTTGAAATGTATGCACTCTGAGTTTATAGAAGGAATTCTTTTCTATGTGAATTTAAATGATATGAATGGACTTAAAACATTTCCCAGTCTGAAAATATTTCCTGAACATACTTTTTCTGCAGAATTTGATTACCAATGTTATTTTTGAAAATGTTTATCACATATTGACTTTGTTTTTAGGACTTCTCGTTTTATAGAAATGTTGGTATCTGTTATTTTGAGATTAAGAATGAGAAGGAGAACAACCGGTATGTAAGGGTCCACAAATCACTGAAGGAAGACCCCAGACTCAGATGGTATGCAAAGACAAAGAGTTTATTTATTCTGCAGAAGCAACTAGCATGTGGGGTCAATCATTCTCCAAAATGGCGACTCCAGACAAAGGCACACAGGCAGGCCTTCTTATAGGGAACTGGGGGTGGGGTGGTAACTCTCTAGAAGGAGTAGGTAATCTAAAATTTCATTGGTGGCTGCTAAAAGGGTCATAGGTGGTCAGTAGTCTGCAGTCCTATGTCATGAACATTTAACTATGGGATGAGATATCCCAGCACAGATGTTCCATTCTGAGATATTTCCCATTTTTGTGGTTATCTTCAGGCTGTTTCTTGGTAGGGGATTTTATGACTTTGTTTCTGGTCTGGACTTATGTTCTGTTCCTGGAGCGGGTACCTTATAGCCTTCTTTTTGAAATCAGGCCTGGCCCTTAAATGAAGAAAAATGGGGTTTATATGTCCTTTCAGGTATGCAGAGATAGGAACAGAGTGGAGTCATCCCAGTTCAGCTGATCATGTCCACATGCACCCAACTACAAAGGACCTGTTTTAATTTCTTGTTACTGTGACAAAAGCAAATTGTAGAAGAAAAGGTCCATTGTGACTCTTGGTTTAAAGAGGGATGTGGTGTACTATGAAAGTCACTGGGACAGAAACATGAGTATTCCTTCTTCAGTCAGGAGGCAAAGGCAGGAAGTAGGACCAGGCTATGAAACCTCAACACCCACCTACAGTGATTCACTTTCTCCCCCAACACTTTACCTCCTATAGGAAGCGCCGCCTCCCAAACAGCACTATCAGCCGAGGACCATAAATGCACAAACCTGCAGGAGACATTTCACATTCAAACAACAGGATCCTATTTGTCATCCTTTGAAGTTGGACTCCTCAAATCCTCCCTTTATAAACAAATCCTATAGTTACACCTAAATTTTTATTAATTATCCCTCGGAAAGAAGTGAACCAATGAATATCACTGGTTAGTAAGACAGTAAAAGTGGCAGGTAGTTCAAATGTAGTTTAGGGGGAAAACGGTGTCTTTACACATACATAGATGTGAAGAAGAAACAAGGTGGTGGATACCATTGTGCGTCTAGTCTTCCCACCTCAGGAGGTGCTGCAGCTTCATTTTTGATAAAATTTCCCTGATGGAAAGAAAGCATTCGCCTGGCTCACAGGTCCAGGTTAGAGTCCACTGCTGTGTGTAAGTTAAGGAAAATCCTTAAAACATCACATTCACAATCAAGAAGAGGGAGAAGGAATGTGTGAATCCTGGCTTAGTGGCTCAATGCTTAGTACTCAGCCAACGTTCTCTGTTCTTGCAGAGTTCAGGAACCCCTGCCTAGAGAATGGTGCTGCTCATGGTGGGCTGGGCTTATTAACAGTAAAAACAATCAAGATGGACTGGGTCAATTAATAATTAAGACAGCCCCCCCCCCAGACATTCCTACTATCTAGTATGATTTGGGGAATTTCTCAACTAGGCTTACCTCCCAGGGGTCCATACTAGATTATATCAAGTTGATAAAACTAGCAGCACAGCAGGTAAAGTACCCCTTTTCTTTTCTGGGTTTCAAATATACGTGGAACCATATGAAGAGAATATGTTTGTAGACAGTGTGTCTGTTGTGAGTCAGGGTCTCAGGGGTTCTTGCACATTTCTGCTTGTTCTGGTGTCCCTGCTGTCAGTGTGAGGTGTATTCAAAGCTCCATTGCTGCTTTTAGAAAGTTGCCTAGAAACATCTGCTATAAAGCTAAGCCAACCCAGGCTGGATCTGTCCACCCTTAGCTGATCCCACCATAGTTCACAGACTCACAGGAACAAGTAGCTGTTGTTCATCAGCAATCACTACTCACTACAGTCCCACGGCCATGATACTGTCTTACATGTGCGAGTGTTTCTGTAGCCTATTTCCCTGATAGCACCATCAGTGTGCATGAAAAGGAGGATTCTCGGGAGATTAGAACGGAAGCTACAGTAAGGCAATAACAGATAATGTGATAGGGAACATTGGCAGATGCCAAATGGCCTTCCAAGCATTTTACATTAACTATCAGAACAATCGGATAAGCTAACTTGGAGAACTTGGGATCCTTGAACCCCATGCGCTGTCAGCACCTAGAGTAGACCTCCTTCTCAGCAGGGCTGTCTTCGTGCCCCAGGATCTCTGTGTTCTCTGGAGCTCCCTTCTCTTGCACATCGAATTGCTCCCACCATGGGTAAGTACGGCACAAGATCTGTTACACTCCATGTCCCCATGGCTTTGTCCAGTAAGAATCCATGGAAACCTGTTTCAATGATGAAAGGCTTTCATGACTTGTGTGGGACTGACTGGGTATGTCTTTTCTTTGTCTATTTTGCTTAACATAGGATGTTATCCCATTGTATACACGAGAAAATTGAGCTTCACAAAGTTAAGAGGATAAGAGGGATAAGAATAAAGGTATTTTACAAGCAACACCATGTGCTATTAAGTAAATAAAAAAACACTATATCCTATCATCAACTATATCCTAGCCACCAACTGATGAAATCTTAGTGGGAAAAGCCAACCAATGGAGTGGCTGATATTTTCCCACAGGGAAAAGAAAAGATGCTTTAGAGAAAAGATTCATAAACTAGATATCAATGTCTGGTTGTAGCAGATTGAATTTTCCAAAGATGGTTCACCAAGATACTTTAGCCTACATGCCCTCTTTAAAATTACTTTTTTAAAAAATAAAGTTACTATTTACTTTCTCCCTTCACCCCCAATGTGTGTGTGCATGCACACACTCATACACACGTGCACATGCTGGCACATGGACATGTATGTGCCACAGTGTGTGTGTAGTTTATAGGCCAACAGGAAGCAGTTTATCTTCTACCATGTGGGCTACGGATGTTGACCTCAGTTCCTCAGGCTTTCTGGCAAGCCTCTCCACCTGCCAATCCATCTTGTCAACCCCTGCATGCTTCTGTACAATGTAACTTCATATTCTTCTCACCTTGCATTGGAAAATTATCTCCTCATAAACTTCAAGAAAAATTTGTGGTAACCTTAATCAATAGAGTAAATTCTGTAATTTCTAAGGTTAACACAAAAATATGTGTTCCCCTTTTGCTGGTTAGGTTTTTTTTTCTACTTGACACAAGCTAGAGTCATCTGCAAAGAGGGAACCTCAGCTGAGAAAAAAACCCTCCATCAGACTGGTCTGTAGACATTGGTCTGTGGGACTTTTTATTAAAAACTAATGAGGGAGCGCTCAGGGCATTGTGAGTAATACCACGAATATGCAGTTCTGGGTTGTATAAGAAATCAGGGTGAGCAAGCCAGTGGGCAGCACTCCTCTGTGGTCTCAGCTTCAGCTCCTGCCTGGAATCTTGCCCTAATTTTCCTTAGAGAACATTTCTCTTTCACTGGGAAGGTTTGTTCCTGGATCTAGCTGCCATTCTATGAGAAGTGTCAACAGCCCTTGTAGAGGAAAAACAAAACAAAAAACATTCCTTTCATCTGCAGTGTAACTGAGCACATGCCCTAAAGACACACCCATGGTAGTAGAGAGAACTGAATTTGGCTGCCTAGAAGTCTGTTGTGTTCATTTGGTGCTTGGTTGCTTTAGTTATTTAAGGGGAAAATAACAATACATTTTCTATAGTAATGCATTGCCTTGGGTATATTTTTCTGAGTTTTCAAAAATCTACAGTTAATCCAAAAAAACTTTTATTCCCAGGACTTAAAAAAAAAAAGCAGTTCGGAAGCAACTAGTTGAGATGTCATTGCACGTGTATTTTTGGCCATCGTGAAGATCTTTATTACCCAAGTCACCTGGCAAAGCTCACTTCTCAGCCAGGTGGAGAAGGGAGTTGCTTCTTTATTGGTGAAATGCTAAGACCTGTGGCAGAGCAAGCTGTCCTGCAGGTGCCTGATGATCTGAAAATAGGAGTCACAGAGATTTTTACCTGGAAGTCTGTTGCCTTTCTTTTCTTTCTTTTCTTTCTTTTCTTTTCTTTCTTTTCTTTCTTTTCTTTCTTTTCTTTTCTTTCTTTTCTTTCTTTTCTTTCTTTTCTTTCTTTTCTTTCTTTTCTTTCTTTTCTTTCTTTTCTTTCTTTTCTTTCTTTTCTTTCTTTTCTTTCTTTCTTTTTTTCTTTCTTTCTTTCTTTCTTTCTTTCTTTCTTCCTTCCTTCCTTCCTTCCTTCCTTCCTTCCTTTCTTCCTTCCTTCCTTCCTTCCTTCCTTCCTTCCTTTTCTTCCTTCCTTTTCTTTCCTTCCTTTTTCTTTCTTCTTTTCTTCTTTTCTTCCTTCCTTCCTTCCTTTCTTCATTTCTTCCTTTTTCCTTTCTTTCTTTCCTTTTTCTCTCTTCTCTTCTTCCTTCCTTTTCTTTCTCTCTCTCTCTCTTTCTTTCTTTCCTTTCCTTTCCTTTTCTTTTATTTCTTTCAAAGATTCCTATGGTCCATTTTTTTGGTCTTTAGTCAGTGTGTTTGTTTTGTTGTTGTTGTTTGCTTTTTGTTTGTTGAAGCAAAATCTCACTCAGTCCCCCCAACCCCCAAGCTGTCCTCACACCTAATGCTCAAAGTCTGGCTACATGAGGCTCTACTTGATTGACCTTTAAAAAACCAGGGAAGATCATTGCAAGCACAGAAAGGAAGCCTTCACACTAGAAGCAGGTCTCCCTTTGTTGAGATTGAAGATGGAAGATGTTCCTTATCTAACTTTAGGATGCACTTTGATGTATCTGTTCCTAATTGCAGGGAGGGAAGTGGTCAGCCCGTGCCTGAGGACCACAAAGAGAACTGAAAAGTCTTGAAACCAGGTCCTGCAGGCCAAGTAAGTTATACCAGGTTCTGTTTCTAGTTGTATCTGACAGAGAGCAAGAGCCTTGAGGAAGCTTGGACTGCCCACCTTTTAAAATTTCCCACAATCTCCATCTTACTGTAATGGGAGGATGCTAAAGGCCACCTCCCTGGCAACAGACCCTGAACTGCCCCAGAGAGCACAGTGACATTCTTCCTAGGAGACCCAAGCCTGGCTCTTCTGTTTACGTGTACCTAGCACAGAAGTGTGGTTAGTCTCTCCTCAAAGTTATCTCTCATTCATGGTTGACTCTGGAACGCTCATGTTCTAATGATACACAAGAGTATCTTGCAGCCAGTGCTAACTCTGTCTGCATGTTCAAGCTCACCCACCCTCAGGCTGAATTTTGTGTTCTCAGCTCCCAAAGGAGTTAGTCACATGAAGAAGGCTGGGGAAATGAACTTGGAAAGTGCAGGCAGGCCAAGCCACAGCCATTTCAACCTCTGAGAGAAGGCCATGTTCTGAAGAAGGAAATCAAGCAGTGTGGCAGCTCTACCTATAAACTCAAGCTGGCGTTATCTGAGGGGCCACACCCACAGACCTGCTGTGGTGGCACACATCTGTAACCCCAGTGCTGGAGAGGCAGAAACAGGCAGACTTCTGAGGCTTGCAAACCGCCTCGCCTATTTCCAGGCCAATAAGAGATCATGTCTCAAAGAAGATAAAAACAGAGAAACCTCAGTAATGACACCTGAGTTTGTCCTTTGGCTTCCAGATACACAAGTACAATGTACACACATACTTGAACACACACAGAGTTATTCCAGGGCTTGGTTTAGAGGCATACAATACTCAGAGTCCCCGTAAAGTTAGTTCTCTAGTTCCTTCTAGTTGAGACAGTTGGAATGTGAGGCTACATTCTCACCACAGGCTGATGATGTCACTGCGCCATGGGCTTATATCCCTGCACATCTCACTGCAGGCTGATGATGAGGTCACTGCATATCTCACCACAGGCTGATGATGTCACTGTACCACAGGCTTATAATATCACTGCACAGCTCACCACAGGATGATGATATCACTGTACATCCCACCACAGGCTGATGATGTCACTGTGCCACAGGTTTATGAGGTCACTGCAGATCTCACCACTGGCTAGGAGGTTCCATTTGAGGAAGCACCATTCAGTGGTACTGATGTAATAATTCAGGATATAGAAACCAGCATAAAAGGTAGAAACAGTTTTGAGGTGACTGGATGAGACCATCCACATCTGCCCTGGATCTAGTCAAGCTTTTCCTCTTTTCAAAATTCCGTCTCCTTGGGAGCTGCACTTAGAAAGAACACATCATTTCTGTGGAGTTATAGTATGCCATTGTGTTTTAATGGCCAGCCTAAATTGGCTATTAAAACAAAGCAGTGTGTTAGGATTGTTGCCACAAAGCTAAAGAGAGCACACAAAATCTGAGAGAAAGCAAACCTTTCCAGGCAGTTGGCAGAGGACATTGTAACAGTGGAAGGGACTCTGACACCCAGACTGAATAATGAAGGGCTCTCTTTGCCTGCACTTAGGGCTAGGCAGGAAGGAGAGCACCTCTGAAGGCAAACACATAGGTGAACAGAGCTTCTGTGACATGAGCTTGACCAAGCATTCTTAGTGAGAGTTGGACTCTCAGGAGGGTCTCATGTGGAGAGAATGAGTGAATGAAGAACAATGGAAGTTGGCTGTGTGCACACACTTGTGCACTCTGGACACACAGGCAAGGAAGACCAAGTACCCAAGGTTGGATTGGGCTACACACTGAGTCTGAGGTCAACTGGATCATCTACTGAGATCCTGTTTAAGAAAAAAAGTCAATCAGCCAACCAACCAATCAAATAACTGTTGGAACTATTTTTACCTCAAAGTTATCTCTCTCATTCTGGGGTAGCCTCAGGCATGGCTTCAAATCCTTGTGGTTCATTCACTCTGCTATGAAAGTTCTAGAAATTTCTGCTGTTGTTACTGTGATGGTTAATTGGAGTATTGATGAGGTGCTTCAGGGGAGGAAGTTAAAAGAGGAGCCAACCCACTCTGGGTTGTGCCATCCCATGTGCTGGGGTCTTAATAGACAAAAGGAAGAAAATGTGTGATCCATCTGAGCTCTGGCATCCTGTTTCTCTGCTCCACAGAGCCATACTTTCCCCCACCACAGTGGCTCATAGCCTCTGAACTATGAATCCTTCCTTCCTTAGGCTGACTCTTGTTGGGTGTCTATTCACAACAGCAGGACAGCTCATTAGTGCTTAGACACAAACCATTCATTTGCTAAGAGTGGAAGCCTCTGAGCACGAACACCGGAAGACACCACATCTCTCCTCTCTCTTCCACAGCCTCAGCCTTATCCTGCTGCTCACAGCACACTGCCATCCTTGTTCCCATTTCCCTGACATACACGGAGGGCCAAAGCTAGGGGAACTGGGGATCTCTTATGGGTCTCTGCCATTAATAAAAATTGAAAATGAATTCAACAGATATGAGGAGTGTTTCATTAGAGTCCAAGAAGAAAAACAAAAACAAAAACAAAAGAATAAGACAGACAAGCTGAGGAATTCCAGGAGGAAAGAGAAACAAAGATCTTCAAGCAACCGTCTCAAGGGTGGGCTTCTCGTGGTGATCTCATTGAGGGGATAATTATTCCTCCCATCTCCTTAGCATGTCTTCAGACAAATCGGCTTTCCTGAGAGTGGTATCTAGACCATGTGACTGGCAGACCAAGCTGCATTAATGTTGAAGGGGAGGGACAGTGATAGATAGCATTTTAATATCTGAGGCAGATCAGAATGTCGCGTCTCTATCTAGGGTTAGAACTAAAATTTAATCCTTTTGAAAAGAAGAGAGCAACTTTTTCTTTAATGGCTTTTGACAAATTCCTGAGGCCTCATTTTTATATGGCATTTCATATCTTAAGGAGGGACAATCTAAGAAAACATGGAGGCACCCATTCTTAATGGCTTCCAAGTACTCATTTGATTAGCTACCATACACCAAGAGGAAGGACTTTATCACAAGAGGAATCTTATCTCAGGAGTCTTTGTGTCCCAAGAATAAGTCTAATTTTTTCAGCCAAGAGTCATTCTCCAGCCTGAAATGGCACTTTAATAGAACCTGAGTATCTGATTTCTAACACAGATCTTCTAATACTAGCCATTCAACATTTCAATATCTTATTTACCTTGGCAAATCAATACTACTACTCAGTCTTTCTTCATCAAGTAGTCTTTGTTGCATAGACAACATGCCATGGGGACTGCATGAAATACTACATTTTAGAAGGATCAGAAGTTTAGGATAAAATCACAGCAATATTAGATGAATCAATTTTGGCATAGCTGTGCATTGAAATGTTATTCAGCCAAGTAACATGAGCCAAGCTATTGTATGTGTAAGATGCATTGTTATTTAGATAATGAAAATACAAACTAGCAGGTACACTAGTTCCCTTGAATGCATGGTCATGGGACTGCCCTTGGGGAGAAAATAAACTACAAACTGGTAAAGGTGATGGTTGCAGGAGAAAGGTTTCATTATGTTTCAATTTTTATATATTTTGACTACTCCAAACTATGCATTGCTAATTAAAAACTACAGAAAAATACAAAATAGAGCAAAGTAATTATTCTATTACCTAAATTATTAGCTGTACAAAGAGATATCTGTGTGGATCTAAATCAGCTTTGGTGTCCCATATATACAGAAGATAAAAATCATTGATAAATTATTTCTGTGAAAATACAGAGATACACACATATGTTCATATATTGGGTATATGGAACTTTACCAATTTCACATAACTCCACCAATTGTACAAGATTTTTTTCAAATATCTTTTTCAAAGTTGTGTGTAGCTCCCGAGGAAGCCAGAAGAGTGCCTCCTCTTGGATCTTCTATAACTGGAGTTGTCAGCAGTTATGGTCCTTTTGTGAATAGACCTCAGGTTCTCTGCAAGAGCAGTGCACACTCCTAACCTCTGAGGCACTCTTCATACTGTAACAAATGACTTTAAAGTAACTTACTATTAAACAAAGTCCAGAAACACAAAATGTCTGAAAGAGTCTATGTTAGGTTTTTAATAGGTATGCTGTTGTGCTATAAATATAAAAATCCCTTCTAAGAGGCCTGGTCCACAATTGATGGCTGTTTAGGGAGGTTCTGGGATCCTTAGGAGGTGGGACCACCCTGAGGCAATGAATTAGTTCACTAGGGTGCATTTGGAGGAGGTTTCCTGTGCACAGCTTGTTCCTGTCTCCCTTTCTACTAACTGTTGGTCAAAATGAGTAGCCTATGTTGTGTTTTCCTTTCCCCATAATGCTCTGCCCCACTATGGATCCAGAAACATAGAGACAGTGGTAATAGACTGAGCCTCTTAAACTGTGATCTTTGCTTGCTTATCCCCTTGCTTATTTATGTCATCTTTGTGAAGTGTTCAATCACAGTGGTGCAAGGGAGATAGCTCAGTGGGTAAATACTTGGCATGAAAGCATAAGGACCCAAGTTCAAATCCCCAATACCCATGAACAAGGAGGTATAGAGGCATATGCTTGCAATTCCAACTTTGAGGGGCAGAATAGGTGGATCCTGTGAGTTCTCAGGTCTTCATCCTATATGAATGGTCATCTTCCCATTCACTAAGATACCCAGGTTCATAAGAACAAGAAAAAGTTGTAGAGGAAGGCCACTAGCATTCTCTTCTGGCCTCTGCATGCACTTGCACAGGCTTAACCACTCACACACACACACACCTTTAAAGGGAACTTTTATTCACTGACGTAATTGTCACCTTGTATGCTTACTGCTGGATAAACTCAACCTTTCTAGTTCTAGCTGGCTGGTTCACCTCAGTGTTTTTGCCTCAAATCTCCTCTCCAAGCTGACCGATTCAAGCTAGCTTCTCTCTGCTTCTGCTTCTGACTGAATTGTTCTGCTTGGCATCATACTAAGTCTGGCAATCTGTTCTAATCTTCTGGCTCCTTCTCATTCTCTGGTTCATTTTTGTCTTCAACTGCAACCAGTCTCTGTAAAATTGCCCTAGTAAAACTGCCTCCTCTCCATCTCTTTCTCCCTGGGCTACTCTTTAAGTAGCCTCTCTTTTCTGTGCTGTTTTCATGAGAGTTGGGCATGTCCTCTTTAGATTGTCTTTCTCTGATTCATCACTTTGTCTGTCCCTCATTTAGATGCCATTTTCAAATATGCATGGGTGCTTCCTTCTCCATACTAACCTTATTTTCTTTGTTTGGGATTAATGGTCTGTACTAAAGGCATGTTTGCACTGTAGCCAGATCATGTAGATCTAGAAAGGTCTTTGGATGCGATCTCTTGCCAAAGCAGTCATGTTGCTGGACTAAAATTCCTCTACAATACCACATGCTGCATACTATACACACAAATACAACTTTACCACCCACATACAAAGATAAAAAATAAAAGTAACTAATAAACATAAGTGCAGAAATGAATAAGCTAAAAGAGAAGTAATCAGATAAAATAAATAAATGTTGAAATACTTTCAACAGAATAAAGTCCTTAAAAAAACAAAAAGGAAAGGCAAGCAAGGAAGAAAATGATTTATACTTTATAAACACTATTTAAGCAAATACATAAAACACCCAAATTACTTAAACCAAGACCAAATGCCAAATAAATATATTATACATCCAGGAATATCAAATAATGGATGGAAAGGCTGAAGATTAACTGAGTTGAATAGCTAAACGTTAACACTTTGAGAAGAAAATAGAATGTTGTCTTATTCTGCTGTAGACAGGGCTAAAATCCTCAAACTACTTCAGTAAACTAAATATAGTAAAATTACCAAGAGAGTTGGGTTTGCCTGACATAATGTAAATATTTAAACAAAAAAGGAAGATATAGTTGGACGTTAGAATGGGGGGAAATCTAGTGATAGTAGCAGAATCAATGCATTGAGTGGTAAATTGATAAAAAATGGATGGGAGACAGAAACAATAGAGCCGTTATGAAATGATGGCAATGCTGCGGCACGGAGTGAGCACGGAAAGCCAGTGTTCACCACCCACATTTAAACATAGCACAGTTATATTAATGTACCAACCAATTTTATATAGAGTGAAAAAGGCCAAGGAATAAAGAACTAAGCAATTGATATGAAGTGTAGGTCATTTATGAAAGGACTCTCTGTCAAACAAAATACTGAAATAAAATAAAATCATAGAACAATGTATGATGGTAAAACTCTGAAATGGTACACTCTAGAGAGGGAGGAGAGAGGAGAGCCTTTGATCTAGGGAAAGATGACCACAAAGTCTATTTAACAAAGGGTTGAGTGAGTTGTTTTCAGTTTATTGAACGTGCAACAAAAATATCTGTCCTGTTCCACATTTTAGAGATTAAATACTGAAACAGGTTTTTCATTTTCTTTTTCAAATAAACGTCTTCTGCTCAGTGCACATGGGAAGCACATGGGAAGAATTTAAAGCTACCTCCTGTACCAGTTTTCCAAGAAAATAATACAAGCTTTATGCTGTACTCACACATTTACCACCTCACTGCTCTAGAGCCTAGGAGTCCAGCCTGGGATCCACCATGATTATTTAATATTATGATTTTAATATAATGATTCTGAGTACCGTCTTGTTTTGTTGCATTTGTCTTTAAACATGTTTTGCATTTTTATTGCACAATAGAGGTCCACGATTAGTGGGATGGGTACCATGTAGTCATTTGCATTTTGGACACTGGAGTTTTCTCCTTTTGGCTATTAGGGTTGAGTTCTATGAACTTGTGTAGTATTCTTTATATAAGCATGCACTTTCATTACTCTTTCAAGGATAACAAGAGAAAAGTTGCTTGGTTATAGAGTGAGTGTATTTTAGCATGGGAAGAAACAGCCAACTTCTCACATACTGTCCTGAATTGTTTCTTTCTCCATGAACTGACATACCCTAGAATCTTTCTACAGTATGAGGTCATGTGAGCACTGTTATTCTGAGTTCAAACCCCTTAGGTGGAAAAGCAGGAACATTCATATACAATACACACATGAAATACTCCACTTACCTTTGTGTCACCAAATCATAGAAGGAAATATCTGATGAGGTGGGAACCATTTCTAATTTCTTGTTATTCTATTCTAGTAAGTGCATGGTTATATAGAAGCATCCTGAGTTAAAGTTTAGTGCCATTGAAAGCATTGTTAAGAAATTTAAAATATAATTCTTAGGGCTGGAAATGTGTCTCTAAAGAATACTAGGTGTACTTTCAGAGCACTGTAGTTCTGTTCCCAGCAACCACATTGGGCAGCTCACAACTGCTTATAACTACAGATCTAGGGGACCTGGTGCCCTCTTCTGATCTCTGTGGGTATCAACACTTAAGCGTGCATACACACATTAGCTAAAAAAGGCAAAATATTCAGAATATATGTGTGTATGTGTTATTATTCTTGGGTGTATATAATTTTATCAAACTATAACTTAGCAAAATCTATAAAATCTAGCGAAAACTGGCAATATTATATATTTCCTATATGTCCTCTCATTAGTTGTAAAAACAAACAACAAAACAACAACAAAAAACAATCAAACATAAAAACCAATAACATTTTTCCCCAGGCAGAAAGAAACAAAAGGGAAAAATAAAAATGATAATCAACGGTATATCTTTTTTTCCTTTCTACCTTCTTGACATCTGTGACTATACCTTCAGCTTTAACAAATATCAAAAATGGCACAAAACCATTATCCTTCTGAGCCTTCATTTCAGAAAGCCTTGTCTGGGAAGTAGGGACCTTTCAGTCCCCTGAAAAATGGCAGTTCCTTTCTACCTTGTGATGTCAGAGCTGCCTGAGACTACATGAACCCTTACTTCTAAATGTGTCTCTTCGAGTCACCCCAGGCTGTGATGGTATAGCCAGCCAGGGGAAGAATAAATTCTATGTGGAGATGAAGCTGGAGTCATGAGCCTGGAAATGAACTGTAGAAGAAAGGACATCAGGGCTTAATAGATGATGGTTTCTGGATATGGAAGAGCATAAGCTTGAGCCAGTGCTACTTCCAAACCTTGGCTTGTGAGTGTCTATTTCAAGTGATTTTTCACCACTTTCACAGGCATCTTTTACAGCCATGCCTACCCACCACAATGGACCACACCTCCCTGATAGGTGCCAAAGTTTAAGCTCTGCCTTCCTTCAGTGGGCTTTTAAAAGATATTTGTCACACCAACAAGAAAAGAACTAATACAGACACAGTAGCTAGCTAGTGCTTGATACTATGATGCTCAGAGATAAAGCCTTCAGCAGCCCTTTAAAACGTACTTTTATGTCTGCCTGTGTGTTCATGCAACATTTATATGCAGTGCCCATGAAAGCCAGAAGAGGGCATCAGATCCTCCATGACTGGAGTCACAGATGGTTGTGAGCAACCATGTTTGTGCTAGGAATAGAACCCAGTTCCTCTGCAAAGGAAGCCACTGATGTTGAGGGCTGCGCCATCACTTCAGGCCAGTGGCTGTCCCTTTATTAAAGTAAATAAAAAGAAAAGACAGGGGTAGCAACAATAACAAAAGACACAAGGAACCTTCTATCTCACAAATGAGGGATGGAGAATCCTTTCCATAGACTTGCTACCAAAATGGTTTTGTCAATCCTCAAGTTTCTAATGACCACAGTCATGGCTCATGTGGCCATACAATTACTAACATATGACCTTTCACGTGGTGAGCTGTATGTGGAAAACTGGTTATCAAGTAAATTTAAAAACACAGAAGACCTAAAATGAACTCCACACCTTACTCCACACTCCAGCAGCGTAAAAGGAGCAGACAAACCAACACAACAAAAACAAACTCACTAAGCTGTACTTAAAGGAATATGATCATAAAGCCAGGAGGAATTAGAAAATTCAAAGGAAACAAATACTCAGGAAAAGTTACTGAACACAACCGTAGGCAACTGTAAGCCTCTGTGAATGGCAATGAAGTGACTGGAGAAATGACTCAGCATTAGAGAACTTGCTGCACAGGCAGAGGACTGAGTTTGGTTCACAACACTGAGGTCAGGTGACTCAAACTGCTTGTAACTCCAAACAGCAGCACCCAGCGCCCCCTTCTGGCCTTTATGGGATCTTCACTCAAAGAACACATACACAGAAACATAAAAACAAAAGCAAATGTATTGGGAAAAAAGCAAATTGTGTTGGGAATAGTAACATGTTAAAAGATCCTTGGAAGCATACTATATCAGCTGGCTTTTTACTTAGTTCTACAGAGAAGATTACAAATGGCTGATGCAACTTAGTATATGATTCTAAGCTTCAAATGAACTTTTTCCAGGTTAATGCAGGTGAGGCATCATACAGATGTTCAGCATCTTAGGTAGAGTTCTGGGTATGGCTTGAGACTAAAGCCTCCAGATGTTTGATGCTCTACCACAAAAGTGTATGTAAGCTCACCAAGGGGGTGGGATATCAGGGTTCACTTCTATGTCACATGCTTCAAAGTTTCCCAGGGGAAAGCCATATCCACAGAAACAGTGACAGTGCAAAATATCCCTGGGAATGAGCCTTTGGTAACCATATTAGTAACACAGATGCTGTTGGTTTTCCAAGGGGAAACCTATAAAGCACTTAACTGATAATCCCATGAATAAAAGGGTCCAGATACTCATAGCCAGGCAACACTTGATAAGGCTGGATCATTGCTCAGAGAGGTTATTCTTAGAACCACCCTCTGATCTGTTTGCTCTAGTCTTATCTGGTCACTCCCATTATACACTAGCCACTCTTTCATCATGTGGACAGCTGTTACAGGATGCACGTGTCCCAAAGGCCATAACAAAATGGCCATCACTGTGAAAACCTAAACAGATGATTGACACATGATCATCCAGCCCTCATCAGCATCACAGTGATGGCATATATATGAAGGACACTTGGTCACCCAGTTCTCATCAGTGCGGTTTCCCTCACAGAACAACCAGAAGGAAGTAGGGAGGTCTATTTTGCCCATTCTAGCCTTTCCCCTCTTGAAAATATGGCTTTCATCCCTTCTAGGAACTCATGCTGTCATGTTACAGACCAAGATGGGACCCCCTCAAGATGTCAAAATTGCCTGAACTTTGTTCCTGGACTTTCTATTATTCTCTAGAACTATGAGAAATAAATTTCTTTTTTTTAAATTTTTTTTATTCAATATAATTTATTTACATTTCAAATGATTTCCCCTTTTCTAGCCCCCCCTCCCCGAAAGTCCCGTAAGCCCCCTTCTCTTCCCCTGTCCTCCCTCCCACCCCTTCCCAGTTCCCCGATCTGGTTTTGCCGAATACTGTTTCACTGAGTCTTTCCAGAACCAGGGACCACTCCTCCTTTCTTCTTGTATCTCATTTGATGTGTGGATTATGTTTTGGGTATTCCAGTTTTCTAGGTTAATAACCACTTATTAGTGAGTGCATACCATGATTCACCTTTTGAGTCTGGGTTACCTCACTTAGTATGATGTTCTCTAGCTCCATCCATTTGCCTAAGAATTTCATGAATTCATTGTTTCTAATGGCTGAATAGTACTCCATTGTGTAGATATAGCACATTTTTTGCATCCACTCTTCTGTTGAGGGATACCTGGGTTCTTTCCAGCATCTGGCAATTATAAATAGGGCTGCTATGAACATAGTAGAGCATGTATCCTTATTACATGGTGGGGAGTCTTCTGGGTATATGCCCAGGAGTGGTATAGCAGGATCTTCTGGAAGTGAGGTGCCCAGTTTTCGGAGGAACCGCCAGACTGATTTCCAGAGTGGTTGTACCAATTTGCAACCCCACCAGCAGTGGAGGAGTGTTCCTCTTTCTCCACACCCTCTCCAACACCTGCTGTCTCCTGAATTTTTAATCTTAGCCATTCTGACTGGTGTAAGATGAAATCTTAGGGTTGTTTTGATTTGCATTTCCCTAATGACTAATGAAGTTGAGCATTTTTTAAGATGCTTCTCCGCCATCTGAAGTTCTTCAGGTGAGAATTCTTTGTTTAACTCTGTACCCCATTTTTTAATAGGGTTGTTCGGTTTTCTGGAGTCTAACTTCTTGAGTTCTTTGTATATATTGGATATTAGCCCTCTATCTGATGTAGGATTGGTGAAGATCTTTTCCCAATTTGTTGGTTGCCGATCTGTCCTCTTGATGGTGTCCTTTGCCTTACAGAAACTCTGTAACCTTATGAGGTCCCATTTGTCAATTCTTGCTCTTAGAGCATACGCTATTGGTGTTCTGTTCAGAAACTTTCTCCCTGTACCGATGTCCTCAAGGGTCTTCCCCAGTTTCTTTTCTATTAGCTTCAGAGTGTCTGGCTTTATGTGGAGGTCCTTGATCCATTTGGATTTGAGCTGAGTACAAGGAGACAAGGATGGATCAATTCGAATTCTTCTGCATGCTGACCTCCAGTTGAACCAGCACCATTTGTTGAAAAGGCTATCTTTTTTCCATTGGATGTTTTCAGCCTCTTTGTCGAGGATCAAGTGGCCATAGGTGTGTGGGTTCATTTCTGGATCTTCAATCCTGTTCCATTGATCCTCCTGCCTGTCACTGTACCAATACCATGCAGTTTTTAACACTATTGCTCTGTAGTATTGCTTGAGGTCAGGGATACTGATTCCCCCAGATTTTCTTTTGTTGCTGAGAATAGTTTTAGCTATCCTGGGTTTTTTGTTGTTCCAGATGAATTTGATAATTGCTCTTTCTAACTCCGTGAAGAATTGAGTTGAGATTTTGATGGGTATTGCATTGAATCTGTATATTGCTTTTGGCAAAATGGCCATTTTAACTATATTGATTCTACCGATCCATGAGCATGGGAGGTTTTCCCATTTTTTGAGGTCTTCTTCCATTTCCTTCTTCAGAGTCTTGAAGTTCTTGTCATACAGATCTTTCACATGTTTGGTAAGAGTCACCCCAAGATACTTTATACTGTTTGTGGCTATTGTGAAGGGGGTCATTTCCCTAATTTCTTTCTCAGCCTGCTTATCCTTTGAGTATAGGAAGGCCACTGATTTGCTTGAGTTGATTTTATAACCTGCCACTTTGCTGAAGTTGTTTATCAGCTGTAGGAGCTCTCTAGTGGAGTTTTTTGGGTCACTTAGGTAGACTATCATGTCGTCTGCAAATAATGATAGTTTGACTTCCTCCTTTCCAATTTGTATCCCTTTGACCTCCTTATGCCCGAGCTAGTACCTCAAGTACAATATTGAAAAGATAAGGAGAAAGGGGGCAGCCTTGTCTGGTCCCTGATTTCAGTGGGATTGCTTCAAGTTTCTCTCCATTTAGTTTGATGCTGGCTACCGGTTTGCTGTATATCGCTTTTACTATGTTTAGGTATGGGCCTTGAATTCCTGTTCTCTCCAAGACTTTAAGCATGAAAGGATGCTGAATTTTGTCAAATGCTTTTTCAGCATCCAATGAAATGACCATGTGGTTTTTTTCTTTGAGCTTGTTTATGTAGTGGATTGTATTGATGGATTTCCGTATATTGAACCAACCCTGCATTCCCGGGATAAAGCCTACTTGATCATGGTGGATGATCGTTTTGATGTGTTCTTGGATTCGGTTGGCAAGAATTTTATTGAGTATTTTTGCATCGATGTTCATAAGGGAAATTGGTCTGAAGTTCTCTTTCTTTGTTGGATCTTCGTGTGGCTTTGGTATCAGCATAATTGTGGCTTCGTAGAAGGAATTGGGTAGTGTTCCTTCTGTTTCTATTTTGTGGAATAGTTTGAAGAGTATTGGTGTTAACTCTTCTTTGAAGGTCTGGTAGAATTCTGCACTGAAACCATCTGGTCCTGTGCTTTTTTTGGTTGGAAGACTTTCTATGACTCCTTCTATTTCTTTAGGCTTTATGGGACTGTTTAGATGGTCTAGTTGGTCCTGATTTAATTTTGGTATTTGGTATCTGTCAAGGAAATTGTCCATTTCCTCCAGATTCTCCAGTTGTGTTGAGTACAGGCTCTTGTAGTAGGATCTGATGATTTTTTGGATTTCCTCAGTTTCTGTTGTTATATCTCCCTTTTCATTTCTAAGTTTGTTAATTTGGATACTTTCTCTGTGCCCTTTGGTCAGTCTGGCTAAGGGTTTATCTATCTTGTTGATTTTCTCAAAGAACCAGCTCCTGGTTTTGTTGATTTTTTGTATGGTTCTCTTTGTTTCTACTTGATTGATTTCGGCCCTGAGTTTGATGATTTCCTGCCTTCTACTCCTCCTGGGTGAAATAGCTTCTTTTTGTTCCAGGGCTTTCAGGTGTGTCATTACGCTGGTAATGTATGCTCTCTCCATTTTCTTTTTGGAGGCACTCAGGGCTATGAGTTTTCCTCTTAGCACTGCTTTCATTGTGTCCCATAGATTTGGGTATGTTGTGTTTTCATTTTCATTGTGTTCTAAAAAGTCTTTAATTTCTTTCTTTATTTCTTCCTTGACCAAGGTATCATTGAGTAGAGTATTGTTCAATTTCCACGTGTATGTGGGTTTTCTATTGTTTCTGTTGCTATTGAAGACCACTTTTACTCCATAGTGATCAGATAGGAGGCATGGGATTAGTTCAATCTTCTTATATTTGTTGAGGTCTGTCTTGTGACCAATTATATGGTCGATTTTGGAGAAGGTACCATGAGGTGCTGAATAAAAGGTATATTCTTTTGTTTTAGGATAGAATGTTCTATATATATCAGTTAAATCTAATTGGTCCAAAGCTTCAATTAGTTTTATTGTGTCATTGTTTAGTTTCTGTTTTCCTGATCGGTCCATTGAGGAAAGTGCAGTGTTGAAGTCACCCACAATTATTGTGTTAGGTGCAATGTGTGCTTTGAGTTTTAATAAAGTTTCTTTTATGAAAGAGGGTGCCCTTGCATTTGGAGCATAGATGTTCAGGATTGAGAGTTCTTCTTGTTGTATTTTTCCTTTGACCAGCAAGAAGTGTCCCTCAGAGTCTCTTTTGATGACTTTAGGTTGGAACTCAATTTTATCTGATATTAAAATGGCTACTCCAGCTTGTTTCCTGAGACCATTTGCTTGTAAAATTGTCTTCCAGCCTTTTACTCTAAGGTAGTGTTTGTCTTTGACCCTGAGGTGTGTTTCCTGTAAGCAGCAAAATGTAGGGTCCTGTTTACGTATCCAGTCAGTTAGTCTGTGTCTTTTTATTGGGGCATTATGTCCATTGATGTTAAGAGATATTAAGGAATAATGATTGTTACTTCCTATCATTTTTGACGTTATTTTTTAAATTTGATTGCTTAACTTCTTTTGGGTTTGATGAAAGGTTACTATCTTGCTTTTTCCAGGGTGAAGTTTCCCTCCTTGTATTGGTGTTGTCCTCCTATTATCCTTTTTAGGGCTGGGTTTGTGGATAGATATTGGGTAAACTTGGTTTTGTCATGAAATATCTTAGTTTCTCCATCTATGGTGATTGAGAGTTTTGCTGGATATAGTAGTTTTGGTTGGCATTTGTGTTCTCTTAGAGTCTGCATGAGATCTGCCCAGGACCTTCTAGCCTTCATAGTCTCAGGTGAAAAGTCTGCTGTGATTCTGATAGGTCTTCCTTTATATGTTACTTGGCCTTTTTCTCTTACTGCCTTTAATATTCTTTCTTTGTTTAGAACATTTGGTGTTTTGATTATTATGTGACGGGAAGTATTTCTGTTCTGGTCCAGTCTGTTTGGAGTTCTGTAGGCTTCTTGTATATTCATGGGCATCTCTCTCTTTAGGTTAGGGAAGTTTTCTTCCATAATTTTATTGAAGATATTTGCTGGCCCTTTAAGTTGTAAATCTTCACTCTCACCTATGCCTATAATCCTTAGGTTTGGTCTTCTCATTGTGTCCTGGATTTCCTGGATATTTTGGGTTAAAAGCTTTTTGCATTTTTCATTTTCTTTAACTGTTGAGTCCATGGTTTCTATGGAATCTTCAGCATCTGAGATTCTTTCTTCTATTTCTTGTATTCTGTTGTTGATATTTGCATCTTTGTCCCCTGATTTCTTCCCAAGGCTTTCTATCTCCAAAGTTGTCTCCTTTTGAGTTTTCTTAGTTGTTTCTACTTCTGATTTTAGATCCTGGATGGTTTTGCTTAGCTCCTTCACTTGCTTGTTTGTGCTTTCCTGTAATTCTTTAAGAGATTTTTGTGTTTTCTCTTTCATGACCTCAGCCTGTTGACCAAAGTTCTCCTGTATTTCTTTAAGAGATTTTTGTGTTTCGTCTTTCATGACCTCAGCCTGTTGACCAAAGTTCTCCTGTATTTCTTTAAGTGTTTTTTGCATTTCCTCCTTGTTGGCTTTTGTATTCTCCTGGATTTCTTTCAATGATTTTTGTATTTTCCTTGCAAGGGCTTCTAACTTTTGATCCATTTTCTCCTGAATTTCTTTAAGTATGTCCTTCATGTGTTCCTGTACCAGCATCATGACCAGTGATTTTAAATCCAAATCTTGTTTTACTGGTGTGATGGGGTATCCAGGACATGCTGGTAGAGGAGAATTGGGTTCAGATGTTGCCATATTGCCTTGATTTCTGTTAGTGACGTTCCTGCGTTTGCCTTTTGCCATCTAGCTCTCACTGGTGTTACTTGGTCTTGTCAGTGCTGGACTCACCAGTGCAAGCTGCCCCTTCCCTGTTGGCCTCTGGTGCACAGCTTGCACCCTGCACTGCCTGTAGACAGGGTGCTGCTGTCCAGGCTGTTCAGATCCCGAAGCAGGCACCTGAAGGCTCCCGCTGGGGCCCGCAGGATTTACCGGAGCACACCGACTTCTCCCAGCTGGCCGCCCGGAAGCCCCCGCTAGCCTCTTGAGGGTCCTGGAGATGTGGTGCGTCCGCCCAGGCTGATCTGAAGCGGAGAGAGTTGAGCTGAGGGCTTCTGCCTGAGGCCTTGCCCCAGATTGTGTCTGTGGACCAGATGGAGCCCGTGTGCACCCCCAGGGAGCGCCGAAGGTGTATGCTGCTGTGACCTCCCCTGTGTTCCGCTCACTCCGCTGTGCAGCCGATTCCCCAACTGGGCTGGCGCACACAAGGTTAGCCTAGTCGCCCAGGCCCTGAGTCCAGGCAAAAGCCTGGGAGGCCAAGGTCCGAGCAAAGTTCCCCTTGGGCTATGACTGTTAATTGGGTCCGCCAGGTGACCGGGATGTGTGCGTGTCCATGCTCCCCGAAAGCGCCGGGAGAGTCTGTTGTGCTAACAACCTCCTGGGCGGGTTGACACACAGATGGCCCACCAAGCCGCCCAGTTCTTGGGGTCAGTCCTATGCCTTTTGGGGCCTAGATCCCCGTTTTGTTGCCTCAGGCTACGCTTGTTAGCTGTCTCTGCCCTCCCGAGCACTCTGGGTCCTGTAGGCAAAATGGCGGCGCGTGCGCCGGCCAGGGCAAAAAAACCTCCTAGCTGGGTTGGCACCCCGATGGCCACCCGAACAGCCCAGGGCCTGGGTGCAGGCCAACGCCCGTCGGGCTCAGACCCCTGCGGTGTTGGGCCTCGGATTATGTTTGTGTACCTCAGTCTGTCCGATCTCTGGAGTCCGAAATCAAGATGGAGGTGAGTCTCTCCTGACTGGCGGGAAGCCGAGTTCTGAAGTGGCTTCCGTGCAGCGAAAGGCTCCGCAGAACCGCAGCAGCTGCTTGCCACCCGGCTGGTCAGCGAAGGTCAGTGGTCATGGGCACAGGGCCTAACTGGACCCTGTGTCGCCTTGGTTCCACCGCTGATGGCCCTTCAGCTGGACCAGCCACTGCTGCCGCTGCCGCTGCCGCCGCCGCTGTCTCTGATAATTATTCTTTTATTTGATTATTTGCGTCTATAATTACATGACGCCCAAGACTGTGTCAATTCTCACCATGGGCTAGGAAGGAAGGGCGAGAAATAAATTTCTAAATGTTGTAAATTACCCAGCCTCAGGTATTTTGTTATCAGCAAGGAGAGAGCAGGATATTATTCTATTTTTTATGAGTTTTCTCTTCTTCCTCTAGGAAGCTGTACTTGCCTTGGGTGCTAGAAATGCCAACAGGGTCGACTCAATACCACTTCCCTAGATTCATTCATTCTTTCATTTATTCATTTAGTCGGCAGCTTTGAGGGGCCTCTCTTGCTTGAAAGCATGTGTTGCATCTATAAACCCGAAGACTCAGTCAGCTTCATGAGAAGCACTGTGCTCTAGTTAGGCTCACTGTTGCTGCGAGGAAACACCTTGACCAAAGCCACTTGGGGAAGAAACTGAGTGCTGCTCATGGACTTGCCCCATGGCTTGATCAGCCTGCTTTCTAAGAGAACCCAGGACCACCTGCCCAGGGATGGTACCACCCACAATGGGCTGGGCCCTCTCCCATCATCACTAATTAAGAGAATACCCTACAGTGGGATCTTATGGAAGCATTATTTCAGTTGAGGCTCCCTCCTTTCTAATGACTCTAGCTTGTGTTGACATAAGACTAGCCTGCACAACTGAACCCTTCTCAACTTGACATACAAACACCTCCTGTTAAGCCATAACCTGCCCTTTCATTTTCTTTACAAAAATCATACATTAGTATCAACATTAAAGTTTATGGGACCCTTTTCTTTCTACTGGGTTGCCTTGCCCAGCCCTGATATGAGGGTTTGTGCCTAGTTACTGCACCTTGTTAAGCCATGTGCAGTTAATACCCCGAGCGGCCTGTTCTTTTCTGAAGGGAAATAGGGGAGCATTGGAGCTTCAGGCTGCAGTCAGGATGTATTGAATGATATATATGTGTGTGTGTGTTGTATACACACACATACACACACATACACAAACACACACACACACAAACACACACACACACACACACACACACAAAGTAGTGGCTATTCCTGGTTGTCAACTTGATACATATATCTGGAATGAACTACAATCCAGAATTGGAAGGCTAACCTGTGATCCTAATCTGTAGGCTTGGAGATACAAGTTTCTGACCTGGATCTTGGCATGGAGATCTTGAGGCACAGTGGCTATGAATTCCAGAAGATAAACACAAGGAGATCTCAGAGTTCAAGGTCATCTGGGATTAAAGGAACAGTGGCACAGGCCTTTAATCTGGGCCACACCCTCTGCTGGAGACCTACATAAGGGCATTAGAAGAAGGAAGATTCACTCTATACTGACTGGTTTTGTGTGTCAACTTGACACAGGCTGGTGTTATCACAGAGAAAGAAGCTTCAGTTGGGGAAGTGCCTCCATGAGATCCAGCTATAGCGCATTTTCTCAATTAGTGATCAAGGGGGGAGGGCAACTTGTGGGTAGTACCACCTCTGGGCTGGTATTCTTAGGGTCTATCAAGAGAGGAGGCTGAGCAAGCCAGGGGAAGCAAGCCAGTAAGGAACATCCCTCTATGGCCTCTGCATCAGCTCCTGCTTCCTCACCTGCTTGAGTTCTAGTCCTGACTTCCTTTGGTGATAAACAGCAGTTTGGAAGTGTAAACTGAATAAACCCTTTTTTCCCCTAACTTTCTTCTTGGTCATGATGTTTGTGCAGAATAGAAACCCTGACTAAGACACACTCTATCTCACCAGTTGCCTATGGGACTGAGCAACTGCTAGATCCTTGGGCTTCCATCCACAGCTGCTGCTGACCATTGTTGGGGAGTTGGACTACAAACTGTAAGTTACCAACAAATTCCCTAACTATATAGAGACTACCATAAGTTCTGTGACTCTAGAGAACCATGACTAATACACACACACACACACACACACATACACACACGCGCCTTCCAAATTAGGAAAGTCCCACAGTCTTTAAAATTCACTTTAAAAAAATTCGGTCTCTTTCAAATGTAGTATTTTAAAATCAAAAGTTTCTCATCTGTGGGATCCTGTCAGAATCAAAATTAAGTTAAATATTATCTTACTTCAAGAAGAGAGAATGTGTGAGCACAGTCACAATGTGAACCAAGCAAAGTCAAACTGTAAACACCTCAATGACCAATATCTGGGATTCACCCACTGTCTTCTGGCTCTCTTCAGGACTCCAGCCCAGTAACACAGTGCCCAGCCTCAGCTGCTCTCCTTGGCCTTTTCATGTCTTCCAAACCAGTACCACCTGGGTGACTCTTACACGATCAAAGTTGGCTGCCAGCAGGAGATAAGACCTTGACCACCTCCAGAACACAGCCTGCATGCGCTGACCCAGAGCAAACACTTCACAGAAGGCTTTACCTTAGTGACACTAATCTTTTAACCACAGCTGATTCTTCAGTCCCAGCTGACCACCATGCATTGTGCCAGCAAAGTAAAGGCTTACTTCAGTGGTTCTGATCTCTTGTTAGCCACATCTGATTTTTTAGTCCCAGCAAACCAGAACCACAGATAATCAGCTCAAAACAGCAAACAGCCCCTATGGAGTCTTTAAGTGAAACTCAAACTTGACAAGCCAGGCCTCCACTGTCAGTCTTGCTCTCAGCTTTATCTTCCAAGGTCTGAGCTCAGACAGAAGAGATTACCAGGCTCCTATCCCTCAGTGAGTTTTTCTCACCCAAAGTTCCGAAGTCCATCCACAATCCTCCCCAAATCAATTTGTTCAGTCCTGTCCCATTATCCTGGTACCAACTTCTGTCCTAGTGAGAATTACTACCACTGTGATAAAACACCGTGATCCAATGTAAGTTGGGGAGAAAAGGACTTATTTGAGTACACTTAGAGATAACAACTATCACGGAGGAAATTCGGGGCTGGAACTCAAATCGAGCAGGAAGCTGGAGACAGGAGCTGATGCAGACATCATGGAGGGGTGCTTCTTACTGGCTGCTCAGTCTATGTTCTTGTAAAACCAGCACCATCAGGCCAGGGATGGCACCACCCACAAGGGCTGGGCCCTCCCCCATCAACCATTAATTAAGAAAATGCCCTGCAGCTGGATTGTATAGAGACATTTTCTCAGCTGAGGTTCCTTCCTTTCAGATAACTAGAGCTCCTGTCAAGTTGGCATAAAACTAGCCAGGACACACGGGTTCACTCAGTAGGAAGAAGGAGAGGAGAGGTGGAGGAGAGCTGAGGGAGACAGAAAGCAGATGCCTTCGGGCTTCAGTGACATTTCTCAAGCACAGGTGACACAGCAACACTCAGGCATGGCAAAACAAACGCAAAGGGCAGAGCCAAGTTTCCACTCTTAGGGGGCAGTGCACTGACAAGGGCATTCCTAGATACAATTCTTCGTCTTTTGAATGATGACAGCACAGACATCATTTCTGAAGGCTTTCTACAGTTGGAGGGGCGTGCACCTGGGAGGGGAACAATAACAGACATGGGGTTCTAGCCAAAGCTAGGAGCTCTGAAGTATTTGGAAGCCTTCAGCTGCTTGCATTGATATTTCCAGCTGTTAAGATCTGGAATGTCCAGATTATCAGCATGTCCTGGGGATCAGACAGGCCTCTGGAAATCTGATTAATAGACAGCCTCTGGGGTTATTTGCTCTTTTAGAATTGTGAATGCAAATACTGGGAATTGAGCCCCAAATAAAGCAGGATAATCGATGAGATAGTAGGTAGTGCTTTTGAAGAAGGGGAGTTAGAGCCTACAGGTCTGGGAGTTTGATTCCTGTACCTTTTATTTGACACTGAATGTCTTGATGGATGTGTTGTGACATTTAGCACCTTGCTGCCACTCCTTTCTTTTCCATTACTCCTTAGGTGAGAGAAAGTCCGCCCCACAGGATGTCATGAAGCCCAGAAAGGCAAGATCACCCTGCACTCTGAGCAAGCCTTCCTGCTCCTTCCAGGGAGTCCTCAGAGCTCACCCATTGTAAACAGCTTCAGGACACCTTCCCTGCCCATTCCTTTTCCTTTTCCCTCCACCTCCTCCTCGTCCTCGTCCTCATCCTCATCCTCATCCTCATCCTTGTCCTCCTCGTCCTCCTCCTCCTCCTGCTTCTCCTCCCTTTCTCCTCCTTCCCCTCCCCTCCCCTGCCCTCCCCCTCCCTCTTCTCCTCCTCTCCTGTGCTTGCTTCTTCACAATCTTCCTTTCTGTTCTTGCTCAAGTGAGCAGCAGATCTCTCCTTTGGCTTCAGGTTTGCATCTCCATATCCTTGGCACATGTTATTAGTTGCTGTTCTAAACCAAAATGTGATAAAATTGCTTACCCGTCTGATGTAAGCCCTTAAATAACAGCCTGAGTTTGCAGAATATGATGTGACTCCTAGCGCTTTTGGGCACAGTGCCTAGTGCCTCCCTCTTTTGGTATTCAATACCATTGTATGTTAGCCGCTGATCCAGATCTCTCTTTTTCTCTCTCTCTTCCTACACACACACACACACACACACACACACACACAGAGAGAGAGAGAGAGGGGGGGGGGAGGGAGCAATATCTTCATTTACCTGGGGAAGCCCTACTCTCTCTACCCTTTGAAGCAATGGCTTTAGCAGGGACTCCATAGGCGGTCTCTTCATGAAGGTATAACATTTTCTTACTCCCACCTGAATACACCATGGTGTTTTCTCCCATAGAGTTTTCTTTTCTAGCAGACTAATCAATACCTTCTCCTTCCTAGACTCAAGGGGAAAATTGACAATTTCTTCCAGATCTTTAACCCCTTGGCTGCAGTGCTAAGCCTGGCATACTGAAGAAGAAGCCGCTGCCGATTTATTGATCAGTATCATCAGTTGTAGGGGCTTATGTTCTCATGCTAATTATCCTACCCAAAACCTGTTTGCAATGTCCTGCACATAGTCTATAAGAAGCCTGCCCCCAGTTGGCTTTGATTGGGAAATAAAGTTGCTAATGGCCAATGAATGGGCAGGGAGACAGAGGTGGCAAGAAACACAGAGGGAGGAAGAGAGAGTTCTCCACGAGGGGGAAGTAGGACATGGACTACGTGGGGAAAGTTGCAGGGGGAGAGCCCACCGACATGTAAGAACTGGAGAAAGAGGCCCCAGGGGCCACTTCCCCATTGGATCTGGGGTAGCAGAGATTAAATATAGATTTAGCAAGTATTATCTCAGGAATATTGGAGGGGAGTGTGTTAGCCATGTGGTCCAGGAGTGGCCCAGCCATTGAGCTAGTTAAGACATAGGAAGAACTAAGCCGGTGTGTGTGTGTGTGTGTGTGTGTGTGTGTGTGTGTGTGTGTGTGATTTCATTCGTGGATCCAAAACATTTAGGTGAGTGTCTCAAAGTGTGCATGTACCCAGTACCCACTGGGAGCCTAGAGCAGATTTATCTAGTTACCATGACAGCAGTATCTTCTTTGTGCGCCTCATGCCCCAAGTATCTGCATGCCTCACACCACTTCTTTCAAGCCTTGATTTAAACACTTCTCCATGGCCAACAAGGCTACCTCAAATAGAGAGGGAAAGACAGTCCATGAATCTAGCTACCTAGCTTTGACCCAACTCTAAAGGTAGTAAGTATAAGGTAGCAACCCACGTGTTATAATTTATGAACAAACATATAAATATCTTGAGAGTTGTATTTTCGTTCTCTCTCTCTCTCTCTCTCTCTCTCTCTCTCTCTCTCTCTCTCTCTCTCTTTGAGACAAGGTCTTACCATGTAGTCCTGGCTTGCCTGGAACTCTTTATGTACAACAGGTCTACATCAAACTCACAGATATTCATCTACCTGTGCCTCACCATGTGCTGAGATTAAAGGTGTGTACCACATGCCTGGCTGGAAATTAACGACATAACAGTTATCCCTACAACTCAGAAATGCACAAATATACGAATGTAGTGCTGTTGGATAGGTTAACACCAGTTGGTGCATAGAATGGACACAAGCTAGAGCTAATTTGTGTTTCTGGTTTAACTGTCTTGAATTTTTCAATGGTGGGTAAGTGCATGAAAATATTTTTGCTAGTGAAAGTATAGATTCCCCCATGAAGCTCCCAGCTATGAATACCCATTCTGATAGAAGTTCACTGAGACAGGCAGATTTGGGTCTGGTTAGTTTTTCTCTGCGACACTTTTTATTTGTAAGGTCTTTATAACACTTTTACTAAACTCATTTTTAAAACCTAATAACAGAGTGTACAATAACAACAGATACAGTTTTCAGAGCTCACTTGTCTTAGGAGCTAATAGTAAAGACAGTGACTTAAATGCAATGCCAATAACACATAAAATAATTAATAAACTGAGAAAAGAAGGGAATTGACTAACCTTCTAAAGATATTGATGAATCAGCAGGCAGTGTTATACTTCATGATGAGAAACTAGAGATGATTCTACTAAAACCACAATCAAAGGAAAGGTGGGGAACAAAAATCAATATCTTTCATGTGCACAGGTCCTCACGGGAAAACAGAGGGGAAGCCAAAGTGAGAATCATAATAACTGGAGAGATAAGTAAAAATGCCACTCTTCTGAATTATAATATTGAGTATATGTAAAACCTTGTCAATGTGGCAGAAAAAAAATGATTCAGGAGGCTGTAGACCTGTCCAAAATAGATGAAAATTTCCCCAAATAGCCTGGTAACAGATGTAACAAAAAATATTCTCTTATATTCAACAAGTAGAACATAGGAAATAGTAACACTTGTTACATTCTTGTGGGAAAAAAAAGTAACACTTGTTACATTCATGTGAAAAAATGTGTGAATCCTTCAAAATGTACAACAAGGCAGAGAGAGCATTATGCCCCTGCACCTTCTGTATTCCTGTTTTTACATGACTGTTGTTCCTAAATGCTGCCAGTTATGCTTAATATGATCCTAGTTAGAAATCTAAAATGATTCTTTAGTACATACTGAAATTCCTCTCTAGAAACATTAAATCACTGGGCATACTGGCTCATGCCTTTAATCCTAGCACTTGACAGGCAGAGACTGGTGGGTCTCTGTGAAGTGGAGCCTAGCCTGGTCTACATAATTAGTTCCAGAGCAGGCAGAGCTACATAGTGACATCTAGTCTTGAAAATCAACCAACCAACCAACCAACCAACCAACAAACAACAAAAATCCAGAAAGAAGCAAGGATTGCATGACTTGGAAAGATAGCCATAGGGTTAGTTACTAGGAAGGATCTAGGAATGAAAGATGTGTTACAAAGTAACAAAAAGTGTTACTTAAGTGTTGAGAGGCAGGTTTAGGAAGCAACCTCCTTGCTGCTGTTGGCTGTAAATGAACACCTCCAACAGATGGTATACAAAAGTCCTGATCTCCAATCCTTAGCACTATTGAGAGGTCAAGAAGGTGTGGACCAAGTTTGATAAATTCATAGTTCTGTGGGTTACTGCATGACGGAGCCCAGTAGATCACTGAGGCTATGACATGGAAGTTGACTTTCCCCTTACTCCTTGCTTATGCTGTTTTTTATTTTCCCTCTTTCCATTTTCAGGCCACTATGAGGTGAGCTGCTTTGCTGCCTGGGATACTATCACCATGATGCTCTTCTTCAGATCCCACTTGAGGCTAAAGATGTGAGCTGCTGTTCCAGTTGCCTGCTGCCGGCTACCTGTGTCCCCATCATGCACTAGCAACTCTCTAGAACTTCAAGGCCAAAATAAATCCTTTCTTCTCTAAGATGCCCTGTCTCTGGTGTTTTCTCACAGCAACAGAAATCCTGACTAATGCAGAAGTAACCCTAATACATAGGTTACACAGCAAGTGAACACATTTGTTGCACAAGTGTGTCAACCTGTTTATCTATGGAGCTCATGTTAAAAAGTCAGACACAGTGCTTCAGGTCTGTAATCCCAACACCCCTATGTCAAGAAGGGAGAGTCACCTTGCAATCTGTGAGGCCAGATACCTGGAAGTAGGAATCTTGGCAGCTGAAAAAACAGGACAGGCTTTGATTAAACAAGATGGAAGGGGAGTACTGTGGAGCAGGTTGGTCCATGACACAAAACAGAAGAACTGGTAAGGCTGATACAGGTTCAAAATTCTGGTAAATCTCATAACTGAGAATGGTAGGCATTAGAATCAAACTCCCTGCCAGACTCTACCTGTCCTGGAACACATGACCATAACACCCCACTAGGAGGACTCTGGCAATCAGTCATGTAAGGACAACACTTGAAGTCCTTCCCCATGCAAATGAAGCATCTCAGACTGAGCCAATGAGGAGGGTTGGCCTCTGGATCCCACCCTACCTCCAAAGTGTTTGTAAGACCCCTATCTACAAGGGATAAAATGCACAGGTTAGTTCTTCAAGAATCATCTGAGGGTGACCATCTTATTGGCCTTTAACACTCCAGGGAAGAGTTTTCTCTGGCTACCAGTGCTCTTTGAAGTAGAATGCAGACTCATCCCCCACCCACCTAGTGGCTCCTGCTATGGCTTCTAGCTGTCTGCAACCACTTGCCACTTACCCCACCCCGACTTTTCCCCCAAGATATGCGTTTAGGCCATTCAGGCCAGGCCAGAGCTCTAGAGAACCTTTCATTTTGGCTGGGCTAGGGATCCTTGGATTGCATCCTGTCCCTGAGCAGCCCACCTGCAGCATTTGACATGCCAGTGGCTAGGCAGGCATGTAGCACTACATTGCACTGACTGTGCTCTGCCTTCCCTGAGCACTGGCCTGCTATACTTTGGTATCTCAGTGGCAAGGCAGGAACGCAGATGGACAGAGGACTAGATCCACCTAGGTCCACAAAAATTGTCCTTTGACTTTCCCATGCATGCCACAGCACAAGCATGTCTACACACACACATAGTCATTACCCATGAACTTTATGAAAATTAGCTTGTCCTTCAGGAAGGTTCTGGGCTCAGCCTCTCATACTGTCAGAGAAATATTCTTCCCTTATGTCTGATACAGCTTGATTATAGAACTTGAAAGATGTCCCTATGCCCTCTGGAGGCCCAGGTTAAGCGTTAGCTGGTATACAGGGATTCCCATTCTACAACATGACAGGCCCTATTATAGCTTTCATGGAATCGTGCTTCCTGATGTCCCATTGGCTGATGCAAGTGAACCAACCAATCATGTTGTTTTTTTCCCATGCTTTTCAACATCTACATTGTCTACAACAAACAAGAATTGTGCCTCAGGATCTCCTCCCCAGGATTTCAAGATTCAGTAACAATATGTGTGGTCTAACATTTAATAAGTAGATAGCATGTAACTAGCTTTAGGAACTTGAACCCACTGGAAGAGAGAGTAGTAGGCTTTGTAGAAGGAATTTCTCAACTTAAGATTTCCTGTGCTTTTGTGAGTGCAGTAAACCCAAGACTTTACTTCAAGAAGCTGATCTGTGTAAAGACAGGCATTAGCCCCAGAAAATAGGTCAGTAAAACAGGAACTAATAACTCTAATTTTAAAACCATTGCTCTCATAACAGAACTCAGGGGAATTCTTCATTCATTCATTAAAATTCATCCATTGGCCCATTTCTTTGGTATGCAGGTGTGCTTGCCCCTGTGAGCGAGTGTGGATGCCAGATGCCAGGACTGAGAAGTTTTCCTTAATCAAGCCCCCACTAGTGTCTGAGAAAACGTCTCTAATGGAAGTCAGAAATGGCAGTCTCATTCCAGGGACCTCATATTATCTGCCCGTGCCCACTCCTGGCTGAGGTTACAAGCAGGTGACAACATGTCAGCTTTTTGCATGGAAGCTGGCATCTGAACTCAGGCCCTCATGCCTGTGTAGCAAGGATTTTGCCCTCTGAGCCACCTCCCAGCCCCTGGAAGTCCCTTAAAAGGGAGACAATGTAGCAGAAAGCAGTTTTGTGCCCTGGTGTGATGCTATTTACTAGATATCTCTTTTGTTTCTTTTGTTGTTTAAGAGAGTCTCTTGGCAACCTAGTGCAGAGAGGTGTTCATCCTGAGCTGAAGTGCAGGGAGGAACATCAAGACTGAACTCAAAGGTCTGTTTCCAGCCATCATTGGCCAATGCATTTTCTCAATTACTGAGGTAGACTCCTGTGACATTAAACAATCTGGAAAATCTTCAACACCTGCACACTGGTCTACAAGATTTTAGACCACAGAAGCCTGAAAAATTTTGAAGGTGCTTCCTAATTAAGGCATATTTAATGTTCACTTTTCCCAATTAATATTTACTTAATTGCTTTCTTAATGTACTTTTAAATATAAGCTCCCTTAAATAAAACTGAAATTGTACAGTAGCCACCGACCGATTCTGGAAGCTTATTCCCCAATTACCATAGAAAGACATTTCTCTCCTCTCAAGAGGAGTTTATTGAGAAGGAAAATAAAAATGAAATGAAGTAGGTAGGCTTTGTCTTTCTAGTCTGCCAAATCATGTAGTATTTATGAGGAAGTTTCTGGAGACTCATCCAAAGGGGATCTTAGCAACAATGCTGTCAGCCAACTTCTGTTTACATTAAGTCCAGACACGTGATGCTTTCCTGCAATATTTTAACTTGGCTCAGCTTTGTTAAAGTTTGAATTTGCAACAACTGTCCAAAGCTGGTGTTCAGAATGCTGAGCCTCCTGTAGTGGCTGGCATTACTGGGACACTGTGGAGCCTGGATGATGTGGATCTGGCTGGCAGAACCTAGTCACAGGGGACATGCTTCTGAAGGGGGTAGCCCTGCCTCAGGTTCCAGCCTTACTTCCTGCTTGCTGGTCCACTGTGAGGTAAGCAGACCAGACTCTGCTGTACTCTCTTTGCCTTGAGTTGACCATTCCACCAAGCCTTGCCTGCCAAGATGCACTGAAATGCTATGAAATTATGAGCCAAAAAGAATATCACCCCTCAAGTTGGGCATTTTTGATCGAAGTAATGGGAAAGCTATGATGGGCTTCTCCTTGCATAAAGGAATACAAAGAGGAATAATCTAACATACTCACCATTGTAAAAGGAATTTTTATTCTCCTGTAATTGTTGCCTCCAAGGTGCTCTTCCATTTGTTAACCTAGGCCTAGTCTTGGAAGCTTCGAGCCTCTATATAATTTTATCTAGGCCTAGAATGTTTTCAACCTCTGAGATTTACTGTTGAATAAGCTCACCCCTTCCTAGTTCTTTCTCACTTCTCTCTGGCTGGTTCAACTCAGCTGTTCTGGTTTAAACTCCTCTCCCAGCTGATTTATTCAATTTGGCTTTTCTCTCAGCCTCTGAATTACTCTGCTTGGCCTCAAACTAACTCTGGCAATCTTTTCTAATCTTCTGGCTCCTTCTCATTCTCTTGCTTGTTCTGTCTTCACCTGTGTCTAGTGTGTTCTCTCTTCAACCTGTCTCTGTAAACCCCCCAGGTCACACTGCCTCTTCCTCCCTCTCTGCTGCTCCACCCTCCTACTTCACACTGCTCTTCATGATCTCTGCTGTATTCCTGTTCTGTTTTCCCTTCCTGTACTGTCTGTCTCTTCCTAAATAGCTTCCCTTTCCCCTCTCTTCTCATGAGAGTTGGGCTTGTCCTATTCTGTCAAATCTTTCTCTGATTCATCACTTTGCCTGCCCCTCAATTAGTTATCCCTTTCAAACATGGGTGCTTCCTTCTACAAACTAACTTTGCCTTTATTGTTTGGGATTAAAGGTGTGCACTAAGGATGTGCCTTTATTCCAGGCAGAGGGAGTAAAGGGTGTGCTAAGGGTTGAGGCACACCTTAACTAGAAACAGGTTCAAATATCCTGCAACACACTATGCCAGTTCACATAGAAAAGCATGCACATTGTAAAACTCTCACTGCTTTTAACTGTGAAGGAGACTAGCAGATGATTATTTAGTTCTAATTAAGCAGAATGAGATGGAGACTAAAGCCAGCAGGTACTTTAAATTATTTCTGCTTCCATCCAAAATGGCCCATTTCCTGGTTCTTGCCCAAAGCTAGCCTTTTTGGAGGCCCAGGAATACACATTTCCAGGAAGGATCTGAAAGTTCTCACCCTTACAGCATCTAATCAGGTTCTTGCTTTCACTTAAACAGACCAATAAGCAGTGTGGACTCTGCCCTGTCATGTCAGAGAGAGAAAGGAAGTCCAACTCTGCCCCATACTCCACCTGACAGAAAAAAGCTCAGGGACTCCAAGAGTGTGGACAGGTTACATCCTGGATCCTGCCCCCTCATGAGGAGTCTGTCTGTGCTATGAGGAATGATACTTCCACTTTTCACAAGCCTTGGCTGTGTACCATAAAAACCAACTTCCAGCTTGGCAATTCCTTACTCAGAGAAGAAATGGACCCAGGAAAAGATCCCTAAGCTATAACATTGTATCACCTTCCAGCACCGTCTCTTAGGAATAATCACCTTACTGAAATTGGCTTTTTGTCCTCACTACCCATTTGTTAGTTTACAATTCAAACTAACAACGTTTTGACACCTTCAATCAAATGTTGTATGGCACTGCATGAATATTCCACAATTCGCTTTTTTATTGTGGATGGATTAGATCCAGCTGGAGCTACTAAAGACAGTACAGAAAAATGCCTATGTTTAGTTGTCTGCTCAAATACACGAGGAAGTGTCTTTAAGGCATAGATTACACATGACTGCTCCCTTATTAGATCCCAAGGCTCCCATCCAAAAGATTGACCAGTTTAAGTTTTTAATGAGCATAGCATCATTAAAGTTTTTAATTTTGCCACTTCCCAATGGAAAGAAAAAAACTCTTTATATATTCATTGGCCATAGGCATCTGCTTTTATAAATAGCCTATTCATTCATCTGTCTATTATTCTTTTTATGTTATTATTTGCTAATTATTATTTATATATTTTGGAGTCTAAAAATATATAGTCCCAATTAGAACGTGAATAGGGAGAGAGCCTTAGTAGGGAAATTACCCCCAAATAAATTTCACTGAATAGCTAATGTGTTTTCAAATAGCAGAGAAATATTGGTGTTATTTTTGAAGACACAGAGATAAATTTGTGAGATACACACACACACACACACACACACCAAGGTGACAAATGGATGCAATTATTAAACGTCCATAAACATCAAAATAAATGAGAAAAATGTCAGTGTACAAACGAGGATCATATTTGCATAATATTTACAGGCCTATAAAATATAAATATAAAGGTTGATTTAACTAAAAAGAGCAGCATTACTTTACTGCGGATTAGAAGATTTGTGTGGGTGTGTCGTACCCAACAAAGCGAAATCCTCATTTCCTACAACTGAAATTCGCTAGACAACTATAAATTAAAATAAATAGATAGATAAATTAACTAAATATCTTTAGAAATATGAGGGAAACCGCTAAGTAATAAATTGGTGAACTCATTAAAAGCAGTTTCTTCTTCGGGAACAGCTGAGAGTAGGAAGGGGTAAAACAGAAGATGCCCATGTTTCCTATGAACACAATTACCAGAAGTTTTCCAAACTCCTGCACGTGGACACACATGTGCCTGTAATCCTGGCAGCCAGGAGGCTGCGAACAGAGACTCTTGAGGCTGAATTTTAGAAATATGGACCAGAACAACATTTTAAAGTCAAGTTTAAATGGCAGTGAGAGTCAGACAGGGGTGACAGGAAGTGGGGAGAATGGGTCCCAGCGGGATGCCAAAGCCTGGAGGAAGGAAGAGGAGGCAGAGGGGAATGGACAGAGAGGAGAGCTAGGTCAGATGGAGGTGGTGGAGCTTATGAAAGCGGGGGCTGGACGTATACACGCCAGGTGTTCCTGAAAGGCAGGCCATCAGTCAACAACTGTGCTAATGAAATCAACAGAGTTCTCAAAGGATGAAGCAGGAAAAGTCAATAAACGTATGAAATAGTGCTGCCCATCAGAGAAACATAAATCTAAATTCCATTGAGAGTCCATCTCAGGCAGTCAGATGGCTGTTATGAAGAAAACAAATGTTGGGGCTGAGAGAGATGGCTCAGCAGTTAAGAGTGTGTCCTCTTGTGGAGGACAGGAGTTCATTCCCAGCACCCGTGTTGGATGGCTCAGAACTGCCTGTAACTCCAGCTTCCCAGGACCTGACACCTCTAGCCTCAGAGAGCACCCACATGCAAAAATATCACACACACACACACACACACACACACACACACATGCTCAAACTATTCAATACTCAGCTGGAAGGGAAGGAGGCTGAACACACAGGGATTGAGTCTCTGACATTGTTTTGACCAACAGGGCTTTCTCCTGCTTGTAAACAAATGCAAATTTTTCTTAGCATTAATAGCATTTGCTGTCTGTACAATCTTCTTGTATATTGATTAGGTTTGATTTATATCTATTAAGTAATCTCACTTAAAGAATTAACCGATACAATATACTCTGAAATGGAAAAATACATCACACACACATAGACATACTTAAAAATAAACCTCAATTCTCCAATAAAAAGACACAGACTAAATTAAAAGATTACATAAAAATTAAACAAGATCCACTTTTCTGGTCCATCCAAAAAATACACCCTAATATCAAGAATGCACATCCCCTCAAGGTAAAAGAGTGAGAAAAGGTATTCCAAGCAAATGGACCCAAGAAACAAGCCAGTGTAGCCATTTTTTTTCAGTGAAGCCATTTTAATATCTGACAAAATAGACTTCAAACTAAAATTAATCTGAAGAGAGAGTGAAGGACACTATATACTCATCAAAGGAAAAAGAATCACCAAGAAGATAATGCAATTTTAAATATCTACGCTCCAAATACAAGGGCACCCAAGGTCATAAAAGAAACACTTCTTCAACTTAAATCACATATTGACCTTCTTTGCACAGTGACAGTGGGTAAATTCAATATCCCACCTTCACTGATAGACAGGGCCACCGAGAATCGTCTAAACAGAGAATGGCTAAAGCTAAATGATGTCGAGAACCAAATTGACCGAACAGATATTTACAGAACATTTTACCCAACACAGAAGAATATACCTCCTTCTCAGCTGCTCACTGACCTTTCTCCAAAATTGAACACATAGTCCAACAGATACAAGAAAATTGAAATAACATCCTGCATCTCATCTGACCGGCATGGATTATTTCTGGATGTCAACAACAACAGACAATGACAGCAGAAAGCTTACAAATTCATGGAGATGGAAAATTTGCTGCTGAATGGAAAACTAGGTCGAGAAAGAACTTAAAGTTTTAAGAACTGAATGACAACGAAAATACAACACACTCAAACTCACAGGAAACACAGAGAGAGAAGGGCGGAGGGGGGAGGGGGAGGGGCAGAGAGAGAGAGAGAGAGAGAGAGAGAGAGAGAGAGAGAGAGAACTAACTCATCCTAGTAACTTAATGGCACACCTGGAAGCTCCAGACCAAATAGGAGAAATTACACCCAAAAGAAATACAGAGAAAGAAATAACCCAGCCCAAGGCTGAGATCAATCAAATAGAAACAAACAAATAAAACAATATAAAGAATCAATGAAACAAAGAGCTGGCTCTTTGGGAAACTTGAGAAATCGACAAACCCTCAGCCATATTAACTGAAAGGTGAAGAGAGATGATCCAAACTAACAAAATCAGAGCTGCAAAGGGTAGGATTCATAAAAACAGACACCAAGGAAACCCAGAGAGTCTTAAGGACACACCTGAAAACCATATACTACACCAGCTGGAACATTTAAAAGAAATGAATAATTGTCTTGATATGCCACCTACTAAAGTTAAATCAAAATTAGATAAACATTTTTTAAATTTTTATTTTTTCTATATTCTTTGTTTACATTCTAGAAACCTTCCCCTTTCCCAGGCCCCACCCCCCCATATGTCCCATAAGTCCTCTTCTCTCCATCCATTCTCCTGTCTTTCCCCCTCCCTTTTCTCTGTCCTGGTACTCCCCTACTATGCTGGATCAAGCCTTTCCAGGATTAGGGCCCTCTTCTTCCTTCTTCATGTGAATCATTTTATATGCAAATTGTATCTTCAGTATTCAGAGCTTCAGGGCTAATTAATATCCACTTATCAATGATTGCATTCCATGTGTCTTCTTTTGTGATTGCGTTACCTCGCTTAGGATGATATTTTCCAGTTCCATCCATTTGCCTAAAAATTCATGAATTCATTGTTTTTAATTGCTGAATAGTACTCCATTGTGTGTATATACTACATTTTCTGTATCCATTCCTCCATTGAGGGATATCTGGGTTCTTTACAGCTTCTGGCTGTTATAAATAAGGCTGCTATGAACATAGTGGAGCATGTGTCCTTATTGCATGCCGGGGAATTCTCTGGGTATATGCCCAAGAGAGGTATAGCAGGGTCCTCCGGAAGTGTCATGCCCAGTTTTCTTAGGAATCGCCAGACTGATTTCCATAGTGGTTGTACCATCTTACAATCCCACCAGCAGTGAAGGAGTGTTCCTCTTTCTCCACATCCTTGCCAACATCTGCTGTCTCCTGAGTTTTTAACCTTAACCATTCTGACTGGTGTGAGGTGAAATCTCAGGGTTGTTTTGATCTGCATTTCCCTAATGGCTAATGATGTTGAGCATTTCTTAAGGTGCTTCTCCACCATCCAAATTTCTTCAGGCAAAAATTCTTTGTTTAGCTCTGTACCCCATTTTTTAATAGGGTTATTTGGTTCCCTGGGGTCTAACTTCTTGAATTCTTTGTATATATTGGATTAGATAAACATTTTAAACAGACCTATACTCCCTAATGAAACAGAAGCAGTAATTAAAAATCTCCTAACTAAAAGCCAGCCTTATATGGTTTTAGTGGAGAATTCTACCAGACTTTCAAAGACTTAAGACAATACTCCTGAAAAATTATTCTACAAAGTAGAAACAGAAGTAGCATTAAACAATTCTTTTTTATAAGGCCAAAGTTATCCTGATACCTAAACCACATAAAGATTCCCCAAAAAGGGAATTGGGGGCCAATTCCCCTTATGAACATAGATACAAAATTTTTAAATTAAACATTTGCAAACTGAATCTAAGGACACATAAAAAGGTCATTCCCCACAATCAAGAAGACTTCATCCTACAGATGAAGGAATGGCAATAAAAATATAAATGTAAACCACCTTATAAATAGACTGGAAGACTAAAACTGCACCATCATTTCTTGAAATGCAGAAATAGCCTTTGACAAAATTTAACACCTTTTCATAATAAAAGTCCTGCAAAGTCGAGGAATACAAAAGACAAACTTCCATATAATAAATGCGATTTACAGCAAGCCCACAGCTAACATCAGCCTAAATGGGGAGAAATGCAAAGCACTGCTACTAAAGCCAGGAACAAGACAAAGCGGCCCACTCTTTGAACCTGCTCAGTATAGTACTTGAAGTCTTAGCCGAGCAACGAGGCAATTGGAGGAAACCAAAAGATACAAACAGGAAGGGGAGGAGTCACAGCATCCTTATTTACATATAATGATATACTTAAGTGGCCCTAAAAATTCCACCAGGAAATTCCTGCAGCTGAGAAACACCTTCAGCAAAGTATCAGGAGACAAATTTAATCCACTAGTATCAGGTCTTCCTATCCATAAATGACGAACCGACTGAGAGAGAAATGCAAGAAGCAAAGCCTTTCACAATCGTCTCACAAAATGCCTTGGGTTTAGCTCTAACCAAGCGCGTGAAAGACTTGTATGATAAAACTTTGAGACATTGAAAAAGAAATTGAAGAAGGTACCAGAGGTCAGACTGGCTTCCACTGACCTCCGAAACTAGAAAGGTTCTGTAACCTCTGTTATGATCTTGAATGTCTCGCAGCTTCAGAAGGACCATACCAGGCCAAACAGTTCTAAGTGAGGTTATTTGAGAGGGGAAAGGGCAAAGGTGGCTGCAGAAAGAGGAGGAAGAGGGACAGGGAGAGGGACAGGGAGAGAGAAAGGCGTTCCCTATATATATATGGATGGTGATGTGATCACAGGTAAGGTGAGCACAATGGATTCTGGGAATATGGTGGCCGTTGACTTAGCAACAGGTGTGTAGGTTGCACTGTCGCCTGTGCGATGTCCCAGGTTTCAGAGGTCCTGGTACCAACAGCCTCACCTCTGTAATTTTAGCAAATGCCTGGGTGCTGAGGAGGAAGTGGGAAATGGGAAGACAGAAAGGACAACAAACAAAAACCCCATGACTCAAGTACTTTGAAGGGGAAGATAAAGAGAAAATGTGGGCGGAGCTTGTGAAGGTGCTTACACTACATGGACACACACAGCAGTAGTGGGTCTCCCTTTCCTTGGGGGTCATCACCACAGTCCCATCAGGGTGAGGGAGGAGGGGGGGGGGTCACAGTTTGGACAGCCATGAGTAGGACAGTATAACTTCCAGGAACAGCTTTAGTGAGAACAGCTCAACTTTAGTTGCGGTGAACAAGGACTATATAGATGTTGGGAATGGGTACAGGTCTTCAGAATGGGTGTACATCATTGGCTGGGGATGAGGTGCTGGGGATGCTTCATTTACATGAAGAGGTATTCTGAGAACTTGCTGTGCAGGTGATTGTCCTCAGAGGTGGAGGAGGGAGGCCATTCACCAGAGTATGTAAGCTGTAGGGAGAGACGGTACTAACTCCTGCCAGGCTCGGGATGAAACTGTGTGTGGGGGGGGGAGGGGTAGGCCTCTTCTCCATCTCACTCTTGCTCCAGGTCAGCTCTCTGTGGTTGCACATGCCCACAAGAAGTCATTCCATTTCCTGTATCAGCACAAATACTACTGCTTCCCTCAGGGGTTCAAATCAAACACTTTACAGGCCAAGCCGTATCCGAAGCCTTGGGAATCACTTTTCTTTGCAGGAGACATTATGGTCAGTTGTGGTCTTCCCCCAGCCATCAATTTCAAGTGGAATTCCATTTTTAAATATACTTTTTCATCCCTAATCAGCCGCTTGGAAGCAGCCATGGGAGCCATACTTCACCAACAAGGTGCCTGACTAATTGTTCACTGAGGACTGCAAAGAGTGTACAGTTCATAAAACACGCTCTTAGAACACAAAGGGGTGAAAGGAAATCTGTGTTTAGAGGCCCAGTGTTTGCAGCAGGAACACTCAAGGGCTGTGGGGACATGATCGTCAGAGACTCCGGACAAAGACTCAGTTGTCAACAGAGAATGAAGCAGGAAGAAGCTTCTGAATGCATGACTGGAAACAGCTGGCCAAACTCCACTTCTAGTATTGGAGACCCATATGGAAGGACAGGCTCTACTTCCTGTGGCTTCCTTGAAAATAAGAACCTAATGTGTCTACAGAAACCACAGTTCTAATATTTGTTCCCAGATGGATCCCACCTGGCAAAATTGTAGGCTACTTCCTCATGGGGGTTATGCGCCTATATAATGTTCTGTCAACAGGCTTCTAAATAAATAACTTTGTGAAAACACAGACATGCATAGGGGATTAACAGTTGTTTTCATTTTTCCCCTGTACCTGAAGAATGAAAATATCAAACCAGTGAGGGATATGCTAAAGTTTTTAAAACAAATCTTACCTTGCTGAGTAATCAATAACACTTACTTGTGGGTGTCAGAAAAAATTCTCTTCTTGATGAAAAAAATAAGAAATGTAAAAGCCATAACATTAGTTCATTATTTATGTGTCCAGGCTCATGGAATGCTGGGAGATTGTAGTCTGTGGTGCCCTCTAGTGCCTAGGAGTGATTATGCCTTTTAATTTTATGTTTTTTCATATAGGCTTTTCTCAGCTAGCCTGTAACTTACTGTGTAGTATAGGTTAGTCTCAAACATAAGTTGATCCTCCTGCCTCAGCCTACTGAGTTCTAGGATTGCAGGAGCCCTAGTTTATTTCTTCTAATTCTTAACACAAGCATTGATTTCCAAAGGCATCTATAGTCAAGGCAGGCAGTCCCCAAGAGTTGGAAGATTACCAAAGAGTGTAAACCAATAGCCATGTCTGTTGTTTTGCTTTCAAATGATGAGTAACTCTCTTTACTGTGAATGCTCTTTTTTCCCATGTCTATTGTTCAGAAGTTGAGAGTCCTGCAGATTGAATTTTTAGATTCCACTTTCGAAAAATCTCGATAATGAGAATTATTATAGCTCTAAATTCCATGGTTATAGAAGTAAAAACTGCAGCTTAGTTTTAGGAGTTGTTAATGTTTAAACAACAATAACCACTACCCCCTAATATTTACTACCAATAAGCTATCTGCTTAAATAGAACCAGGGAGATGATGTTCAAGTATGAACTACAAATGAAGGGCTTTTTTGGGCACTTGCCTCTTCTTTCTTGATTTCCCACTTTCTCAGTGATTTGGCCCAGAAAGGCACCTTTCTTCAGAAGTAAAAATTTTTGCCTTGACAAAGTACTTTCGATTATGTGATCATTGTCTTGTGGCCACAGACCCATTTCTTATAAGGACGACTCATGGTTTTATACCCAACTAAACTGTCTTTGAAGTATCAGAGCTACCTAAGACAGATTAAAATCTTCAAGAATATCAAAATACATCATTAAATGTATCATGAGTTCTTCCTGAGCCAACAAATATATCTGTTGATATATTTACACATATCAACAAACAAAGGGCAGTGGCAAAGTAAATCAATGTCCTGTTAGCTGATGAAACAAGAAGTAACTAAAAAGAAAATAAATAAACTTAATGTGTTGATGGTTGAGTGAATAATAACCTAAAGACTATTATTTAAATCTTACGATCCAAATGGTAGGACATAAAAATAAATATATAATAATATATATTCATTTCTATAATCTAGTATATATTGCCAGTAAATAGCTTATATTTTATGTTGTTTTGTTCAGTCAAAGAGTATTTAGAAATAATAACTATTAAATGTCCCTGTATAGGAGTGATACTATTTAGTTCCCTGTAGTTAGATGCTGGTTGAAATCTTACTCACTTACATGGCCTTCCTGTTCCCTGAAGACATCTGGTTGGGAGCCAGTTTGCCTTTCTATGATGCTGCCTTATCCAGGCCTGGATAAATCACTGGGAGATTTTGATCTATGAACGGCTCAAGCATTGCTCTGTATCCAGCAGTCCTGATTCTGGCAAAGGTTGAGCCAGGACTCAAACACTGAACTTCAACAGCTGTTTATTTGGTTGTGAAGGAAGAGCTCGAATGCAGCAAGACTCAGCCCTCAGGGGTTCCATGTCCCATCATGTGGATTTCCACATGCATTTTGGCACTTTCAAGCGTTATTGGGTCATGGTGTCATGAGACATATAGTCTTCACTTATAAAAAACATGAGGTTGTTGCATTACTTATCATGAGATCTGAAAGGAGCAACAGCTTTATAGTGTGGCATCCAAAGAGTACATCCAAATCCTGATGAGTAAATCCTGATGAGAAGCTATTATGGGGAAAACTGTCTACTTTTGACTAGACAATGGCACATGGCTCTATATACTCTACTTGTACTCAGATTTCGACATAGTTGGATCATGACAGAGTCTAAAACATGGTTATACAGGAGCAGTGAGTGGTGGACTTTGATAGGAGAGGATAATTCTTTTTGCTTTTATTAGAAGGGACTGTTTGCTTGTTATTTTTGAGAGAACTTCTTATGTAGTCCAATCAGATCTTGAATTCACTATTTAGCGGAGGCTGCCTTTTAACTCCAGGTCTTCTTGCCTTTACTTCCCAAGTTCTGGGTGTGTGTTCAGAAATTAAGAAGTAACCACATCTGTCTTAGGAAAGGCAATTCTTTTTGAAATTTGTATTTATTCTTTGAAAATGTCATACATTTATGATATAATGAGGTGTCATTATCATATCCACCCAGATTCCTCCCAAGACTATCACACGAATCCTTCCCAACAGTATGCCTTTCTATTTATTTATGTATTTGCTATTTTAACTTACTAAGTCCAATAGTTCTGTGCATGTGTACATGGATATGTGATCATTCACTATGAACCAGTGGCCACACCCCAAAGTGACTCTCCCTTCCCCTGCAACCATCAGCTGATAATAGCTTTTCAGCTAGTGGGGGAGGGGTGTGTGGTATGGTGGTGGTGGTGGTGGTGGTGTTAACCTACTCTTATCCATGCTGAAAATTTTAACTAGCTTGGTCTTGCGCAGGCTGTGTGAAAGTAGCCAGAGCATTGAGTGTCACCCTACTGACTAAGGTGGAAACCTGCCATTACTGGAAATCCCTGAGCTTGGTGCAAAATGGTAGACTCCCTTTGTTAGCATGGCTTCTCCTTCTTTAACCTTGTCTGGGGAGCCTGAAACCTCTATGCCCTCTGCCTTCAGAATGTCTTGTAGCCTTGTTTAGATTACAGGTCAGCTGCCTTTCCCCTGATAAGCCATTCACCAAGCACAGGAGATTCCTGGAATGCCTTCCCATGCTAATGAGTTCTCTCTGTACCTTAACCTTCAGCCAATGATCTTTGCCCTCCCTGGATATTCCTACCCCCTTCCCAAAAACTATGTCACCCTTGATTCACCCCAAGTAAAGTTTATCTGTCTCTCCAAAGCTGATCTCTGAATATCATCATTTCCATTCATACTCATGGGTATCCATATTCCTGTTCGTCAAATGCTGCCTTCATCCTTGTGGGCTGTGGAGAAGGGAGACCCACAGTTGAGTTAATAAATGCAACAGCCTTGCTATGCCCAGGGGACAGTGTGTCACAGATCTCCTCCCCACACTCCAGCTCTTACACTCTTTCCACACTCTCTTCCACACTGTTCCCCGACCCATGGCTGTACTGTGGGTGGGTCTCATCTACTGCTGGGAGTAGAACGTGGTTCTTATTATGTGCTGCAATAAGGGGAAATGAGTCACACTAGCCCAGGAGGACAGACCTTAACGGTAGGGAGTCACATGCCTCTGTATGCCTCTCCCTCCTGCCCTCATCCTCACAGCTCTCTGTGGTTTCTCTCCTCTCACCAGCACATGTCCATTTAAATTGTAACTCACCCAGCTCTGCTGGCGGCTCACCCCAACCACACACCTTGCCCCTCCAGCATGCTGTCCAGCTTTCCTTCTGCAGCATGCCTAGAAGAACAGTACAGAAGAGTTAACACATCCTAGGGCGCTCTTCAGTGGGGATCCTGGAGATGATCCATATTCTTTCCTGGAGATCCTCTGAAGGAGAGGGGGTAGAATTTCAATTGCTTACACACCCCTTAGAAGGTCAGCACAGAGAAGTGTTTGTGGTTGTAACATCTTCCTTTTATACGACCTTGTTTCCTAGCCACACTCCTAGGGATTCAACTGTGAATAAAATGAATCCTGGAAGACTTGGTTTCAAGGTTGCTGCTGTAGTGAAGCCATTGTGGGGACTTTTGCTGCCCCTGGCTTTGATGATGTCCTCTCCTTCCTAGGAGTGAGGAAATCCATGCCTAATGTCTACCTGCCACAATTTGGGCTTGCATTGCTATAGAATTTGCACTACTAGGTTTAGTGAAGCTAGGGTAAGCCAGACATCTAGCCAAAAGTCCTGCAGTCCTATTTTTCCTCAAAGCAAGAGAAAAAGACCTTGTTTGTGTTGTTCTGAGGTTAACCCTTCCAAAGTGCATAGGTTATCTTTTTACCTCATTACTTTCCTCCTTCTCATCCTCATTTCTTCTCACTGCTACACCCTGCTTTGGTATATTTGTGTGTAGTGTCTGTGCCTTTGCACATGGAGGCCACAGGAAGACATTGTGTGTCTTGCACTATCATCCTCTACCCTAATCCCTTGAGACAGGGTCTCTCTCTCTCTCTCTCTCTCTCTCTCTCTCTCTCTCTCTCTGAACCTGGAGCTGAACTGGTAGCCAGCAAGTCCCAGTGATTTTGTGTTCCCTCTTCCCACAGTGGTGGTATTGCTGGTAATGTAAGCAACACCTGGGTGGTAAGATCTGAATGCAGGTCATCATGCTTGTATAACAAACATGCCCCCACTGAGCTACCCTTCCAGGACCTAAGCAAGCTCTTAACGATCTGCCTGTGACATGCAGTCTGTGCACTGGGGTCATGAGACCCCATTTCTCCATTGAAGTGACTTACATAAGAGCATGTAATGATTTACAGCACCTTTCAAACAATCATCTAAATGGATGGTATCGGAGACTCCTCAGGCTGCTACAGTGCTCCACCACTGACAGCTATGTTGTGGGGAAAGCTTCACTCACTTCCAATCTTTTCCTGCACTACAGATCTGCTGTCTTGTCCCAGAAAGAAGGGATAAGATGATGACAACCAGGTTCTCATAGAGCCCCCACAATTGGCTTGAATGGTGTTACTCTACCAAGCTTTAGACACTCACTGGTCCTCCTCTCCTTGGCTTTCATCTCTCCCTTTGCCCACAGGCACGAGAGCTGCCCCTGCATTTCCCATCTCCCAACTCACCTCTGAGGAAGCTGAGCACAGATGTGCCTGAATATACACTCTTTAAACACAAGGACTCTATTCATCATTGTAATTTTTTCCATAATGTGGAAAACAAGGAGAGGGTGGGTAGAGAGAAAGAAAACAAAGGAGACTGGGGACCAAGGCGGGAAGGAGACAGAGCTTTGTGATACCCAGGCTGATGTCTGTGTGAGCTTCGATCTCGACCTGTTCTGCACGCTTTCTTTCAGATAAGAAGCAAGGAAAATCCACTGGAACCTATTTAGGAGCTAGGCACCTTCCTACTAAAATCCCCAATGCCCTTACTTTGCAGACTATTGTTTAGAATTTAAGCATAAGTCATCAGAGATTCAAAGAGATGGAGTCTCTCAAGGCCAGTTGCTTCTTAATGTGCGTGTGCGCCTGTGTGTGTAGTTGACTTCTCCACTGAAACTTCTCAAAGGCAGAAATAGTATTTATTTCATCATTTCTAGCAAAAATTAAAATAAAAATGGCATTTGACAAAGTTGCCACCAGGAGAGGATGAATTCTTCCCGGGGCTGCTGGCCTGTTTCTTTTGATTTGGGGCATTAAAGTCTCTGTACCCTTGCAAGGGACTTTCCATCAAGGTTGTTCACCAAATTTTAGTGCACGGCTTTGAAATTTAAATTTCCCCGTCATCTTCCCGCATGAAGGCTGAGTTGAAAAGGCATATCAGACTCTTCTTCCTTTTCCCACGGCTCCTGCATCTCCTCTCTCTCCACCATTATCTTACCCTTCATTCGGGATGCATCCGAGGAATCTCTTACTGTTGTCTTCAGCGGGCTCTTCCTCCCATAGCTCAGTTCCTACGTGCCCCTGCATATTCCCCATGGAACTGATGCCAGAAGTAACTGCCTGGCCCTGTTTGGAGAGGGCTGAGATCTGTTTTGAAGGTTGATTATTTAGCTTTAATAAATAGAGACACTCATTAGCTGGCCACAGTCTTTTCTTCCCTCTGTGGGTTACATTTCATTGCTTGTTAAAGTATAAATCATGGCTCTCCCTAATTACACACGGATACCTCTTCCTTCTGGCACAGAACCGGGAAGCTAACAGAGGGCTAGGACTCTGATAGAGAGCCCCAGCATGACCTCTTCACACACAGTTGGGGATACAACTGTGACAGAACAAATTTAGCTTCTGTCTCTGTCTCTCTCTCTGTCTTTCTCTCTCTCTTTGTGTATGTAGGTGTACATACACATGTGCATGCATGAACTCTGTCTGTTCAATTTGTCTGATTCTGAAATTAGTAACACAAATTTAGTGTCTAAGAACCTTAGCACTTAAAACTGTAAATTCAAATAGTCAGTGAACATACAAGAATTTTCTCATTAGTCCATGTATCTTAATGGGATAGTTGCCGTATCACAAATCTTTATGTGTCTTAGTTTGGGTTTCTATTACTACAATGAAACACCATGACCAAAAAGCAAGTTGGGGAGGAAGGGGTTTACTTGGCTTACACTTCCAGATCATAATCCATCATTGGAGGAAAGCAGGAAAGGAACTCATTCCCAGCTGGAACCTGGAGGCAGGAGCTGATGCAGAGGCCATGGAGGGGTGCTGCTCACTGGCTTGCTCCTCATGGCTTGCTCAGCCTGCTTTCTTATAGAACCCAGGACCACCAGCTCAGGGACAGCACCAGCCATGGGCTGGGCCCTCTCACATCAATCACTAATGGAGAAAATGCCTTACATCTGTTTCTCATGGAGGGATCTTCTCAATTGAGGCTCTTTCCTCTCTGTTGACTCTAACCTGTGTCAAGTTGACACAGAAAACCAATTAGCGCATTATGATCTTGTAAAAAGGTGAAGGAGGGACAGTGTAAAGAATGTAGGAACCAGAGGATGGAAAGAGCATTATAAAATTCTGTCTAGACCTGAGAAGACCAAAACAAACATGAAAATACCTGTCCAAAACTACATGGGCCCAAGCTGGTCAGTACTCCAGCCTCAATGTAGACTAGAAGCACATAGCCCCCAACTCTAGCTAAGAGCTACTGGAAGCTCTGTGTGGCCCCTTGTAGGTTGCCTATGCTCTACTGGTTGGCCCCATATCAAGGTGCTTGTGGGAATTACTCATTGGTCTCAGTGGATTATTAATTTAAAAACACAGAGAGAACTTGCGGCTTTGCAGAGGACCTCAGTTTGTTTCCCAGTGCACACATAGTGGCTTACATCCACCAGTATCTCTAGTTCCAAGGGATCAGATGCCCTCTTCTGGCCTCTACTGACAGCAGGCATGCATGCAGGCAAATGAACCATTCAGAAGATAAACATTTTTTTTTTTTTAAAAAAGGCAAGAAGGCATATTGGAAGGGTGTCCTGTGGGCTGCTGGAGGGAGATATTTGGGAGGTAGATATGATAAAAATACATGGGATATATGAATCAAAATTTCAAAGAATAAAATATTTTAAAAGTTGAAGTGTTTTATACATGAACATAAGCTTATTTCATTTGAATAATTTGGTAGCCATTTGAACACGTTTGTGTACAGAGAAAATTATATAAAACTCATATAATTAGAATTGTTTTTAAAGTTCTCCTGTCATTCTTGTAACTAGAAGTATACTCTTGAAGCTGGCAGTATTGGAGACAGAATCTCAGGCCCATGGGCTCTTATCCAGTCTTAAATAACCACAGTATACATTTCTACACTGTCTTATGTGCTTGGTGTGCATATTCAAGCTCCCTTCATGAATGGCGTGCACCTTCAAGCTTGGGAATTATAATTCATTATCACAGATATGCCACCAATTCTTTGCTTAGACATACATGGATAACTGATGCTTTAAAAAAGCAGCTAGATTGTAGATGCATAAGCCGAACTGTTGCTACTTTGTTTCCAACCCATTCCCCTTAAAAAGAAATCTCAACTCAATCAGTAACAAAACAAGCTATAAGCCTAGCTTGGGCTGATCCCCCACTGCACTACTCTATTCCCCGCTATATTAGTCCATATAACTTGCAATTTCTCCAGGCCATGAGCTTCTCTCTCTGCAGCCTCTCCATCAATCCCTCATAGCTCCTCTCTGTCCTGTTCCTCCCCGAGGCTCCTCCCCTAAACTCTCAGCTCCTCCCCCTTCCTCCTGCTCAATCATTGGTTCAAGCCTTTATTTGAAAAGTTAAGGTGGGTAGAAGGTTCACAAAGCAACTCCTCATCTGAAGCATCAAAATGCAAGCCTAGGGCTATCCACAGCACTGAACTACAGAGAGAAGTCCAGTTGAGCAGAGAGGTCCTCCAACCTACACAACTCACAGAGTATTGTTCCAGGATGCTCACTGGGTCTTAGCACCCCGCCCTTGCTAGTGTACTAGAGACTGAATTTATTCAAGAAGGATCGTGGGAGGAAGATATAGTGTCAGGTCCAACAGAAATCTCCCAAAGAGGAGGAATAGGAATAAGGAATAAGGCCTTATTTCCAACTATTAGATGTTTTGTGTGTCTTACTGGCAGGATAACGGTTTCATTCTCCAGCTCTGAGCATTTATTTGTCAGTATTGTCTTTTGTTTGAATTATGGTGTCCAGAAGAGTGCTTGGGTTCACTGGCTAATGCCCCAGCAAGGCTAGCACCACAGAGGAACGCCACTTATGACCAACATGTCAAACCAGGGCTTTCTACCTCCATCTATGAAATAGAACAGCTAAAAATTAAAGCAGATCTGGTAGATCATGCCTATAACCCCAGCATTTGGAAGGCTCACATGGGATGACTACTGAGATTTCAGGGCCAGCCTGGGCTACACGGTGAGACCCTGTCTGTAAAACAAAGATAAATAAAGCAAGCATACAATAACCATAAAACTGAAAACATGAAAATTAGCATTTTGAAAATTCTGGAAAATATGAATATATTAAAAATAAAATTAATCTCTGTGCTCATTACCCAACATAATAGCACCAACATGATTGCTATGATTTGGATAGACTTTAGACTTTTCTTTCTTTCTTTTTTATTCGATATATTTTTTATTTACATTTCAAATGATTTCCCCTTTTCAGCCCCCCCCCCACTCCCTGAAAGTCACATAAGCCCCCTTCCCTCCCCCTGTTCTCCCATCCACCCCTTCCCACTTCCCTGTTCTGGTTTTGCCCTATACTGCTACACTGAATGTTTCCAGAACCAGGAACCACTCCTCTGTTCTTTTTGTACCTCATTTGATGTGTGGATTATGTTTTGGGTATTCCAATTTTCTAGGCTGATATCCACTTATTAGTGAGTGCATACCATGATTGGTCTTTTGAGACTGGGTTACCTCACTTAGTATGATGTTCTCCAACTCCATCCATTTGTCTAAGAATTTCATGAATTCATTGTTTCTAATGGCTGCATAGTATTCTATTCTGTATATATACCACATTTTTTTTGCATCCATTCTTCTGTTGAGGGATACCTGGGTTCTTTACAGCTTCTGGCTATTATAAACAGGGCTGCTTTAGACTTTTCTTCCAGAATATCACATGCTGAACTGAATTCCTACAGTGGGTTTTAAGAGAGTAGAAACCTTGCCTCATTATGGTGGTCAGAAGCTGAGCTTTTTAGATGCAATTAGATTAGATTACTTTAGATTAGTGCACTAAGATCTCTCTGGTTGAATCCTGGTGGAGGGATCAGAAGATATCCACATGCTTCATGGTCTTTCCCTCACCATGGCATGCCCTGTGCTAGACGGGACTCTACAACAAGAAGCCTAACAACAGACACAGTTCCGCAAACCTTTGTTTACAGGATGATGAGTCAAAACATAGACCTGTCTTTATAACTTAGCCATTACAATTCACCAGGTATGCGGCCAAAGTATGAGAGAAGAAACCTATCACTGAAAACATCCTAAGGACCTTTTTTTTTTCTTCTCTGTTTGCAACCAATTATTTCTGGTGGTCAAAAGAAATAAGAGCTGGTGGTATGGATGAACAACTTAGCAAATGTGGAGGTTTAATTGATAATTCTGTTGTGCCACGGTCTAGTAACTTTACCCTAGATAGTTATTCATAGGATATTGATCAAAGGAAGGTTTCTGAGAAACTTATTTGCATGGGACTAACTAGTGTGGAAGTTTCACAGTCAAACTTACTGTGAACACGGCCCAAGGTGTCCTTCAAAGACTGCCAAAGCCTGGGCTAGGCAAGAAAGTAGTAAATTTTTCTCTCCTATCTCAAAAGATTTTGCTGATGTCCCTGAAACAAAAGAGAGGCTAACAAGAGAACATGGCAAATTTAATCAAGTGTTATGTAATATATGGTAATTCCCTCAGAAATAAAGAGAAAGATTTGGGAAAACTGTTTCCATAGGGCATCTGATATGGGGTGTCAACTGTTCAGAAAGTCCTGAGTTTTTGACATTGCCAGACAGTGTCACCTACAAGTCTGTTTTCATAGCTACCTAAAATGCTTAGTGGGCCACAGGTTGGAGACTCTGTAGATGGCCGAGGAGAAGCACGATTAGGCCAAAGGATATGCTCTAATAGTAACAGACTGACAGGGATGGGAACCCTACCAAGGTTAGTTTCTGCAAATTCCCCTTGGCCACTCATTAATTTTAGGGAAAGCCAAAGGAAGGGCTGGAGAGATGGCTCTGAAAGTTCTTGCTACCCAAACATGAGGACCTGAGGAAGAATCCCAGGCACCCATATACAAGCTGGGTGTTGTGGCACCACAGGCTCGTAACTTCAGTGCTGTGGAAGAGAGAAAGCAGCATCTCAGAGATGCACTAGATAACCAGTCTAGCCAAAATGCTGAGTTCTAGGTTTCATGACAGACCCTGTCTCAAAAGATCAGATAGAGTGTGATAGAAGGAAACACCTCACACAGCATGCATAGACAAATGTACCTCATGTATCCATAGAACACACACACACACACACACAAGAGGATAGAGATAGGGAGAGGGGGAAGGGTGGGAGTAGGGGAGGGGGAAAGAGAGGGAAAGGGAGAGGGGGAGGGAGAGGGAGAGAGGGAGAGACATGGAGAGGGGGAGAGACATGGAGAGGGAGAGGGGGGGAAGAGAGAGAGGGAGGGGGAGAGGGAGAGGGAGGGGGAGAGGGAAAGGGAAAGGAGGGAATGGGGAGGGAGAGGGAGGGGGGAAAGAGAGAGGGAGGGGGGAATGGGGAGGGAGAGGAGGAAATGGGGAGAGAGAGGGGGAGGATGGAGAGGGAGGAGAATGGGGAGAGGAACAATGAGAGGGAGGGAGGGAAGGAGGAAGAGAGAGCACAACTCTAGAAGCAACCCAAAGATCTTTTGTTCATGTCTCTGAACATATACAAAGGAAAAAAGGGAAAAAAATCTTTTAATTTTACCAACACTCAACAGAGTTGCACTATTTTCTTTATGGTTCTAAGAAATAAACTATAGCATGATCTAGTATCTTCCTCATCAACAGAAACTACCATTTTATACTGTTCTGTTGGATATGCCATTCAATTTAAAATTCCAAAATTCACTAGATGTTTATTTGTGGTATCATGGAAGAAGCTCTTATAGGCCACACTGGTGGTATACACCTCTAAACCAGAACTCAGGAGACGGAGGCAGGAGGATTATGAGTTCAAAGTCAGCCTGGGCCACACAGCTGTGATGGCTGTTACTGTCAGCTTGGTAAGACTTTAAATTGTCACAGAAACAAACCACTTGGCTTGTCTGTCAGGCGTGTGATTAGGATCACTGAGGAGGGAAGAACTGCTCTAAGTGTGTGCGGAACCGCTCCATGGGCTGGGGTCCTACACAGAATAAAAAGGAAGACGTGAGCTGAGTACAGTATCCACCCCTCTGCTTCCTGACTGTGGTGCCACAGTAGTTTAAATATGCTTTTGATGCTGTGTGGCGGTTTGAATACGCTTAGCCCACGAGAGGGGGTACTCTTAGGGGATGTGGCCTTATTGAAGGAAGAATAGCCTTGTTAGAGGGACTGTGCTACTGTGGAGGCAGGGCTTTGAGTTTTGATATATATGCTCAAGTCTGGCCAGTGAGATTCAGACCCTCTCCTGGTTGCCTTCAGATCAAGATGTAGAACTCTCAGCTCCTTCCCCAGCACCATGTCTGCCTGGGTGCTGCCATGCTTCCTGCCATGATGATACTGGGACCTCTGAAACTGTCAGCCAGCCCCAATGAAGTGTGTTCCCTTTGCTTTAGCCATGGTGTCTCTTCACAGCGATGGAAACGCTAACTAAGACAAGCTGCCTCACGTGCTGCTGCTGTGGTTTCCTTGATGGCATGGACTCTCAGAGTCCTTACATCCCTATGCTCTGAACTAAAACAAGCCATCTTTCCTTAGGGTCCTGTTATCAGGTATCAAAAAGTATACCTTGCATCAACACCCACCCCCAAAAAGAAACACATTATTACCTCAAAAACGTTAAATTTCTGGAGGTTTCTTTTTTGTCAATATAAATACCTTATGTCGACCCTGTGTGTTTCATTGGCTTTAAAAACACTGTTGGAGAAAGTTCTCCTCGATGCTAAAGAGATCACTTGAACCCTGAGGAACTTAGAATCTTGAAGAACATTCCCACATGGCACCTCTGCTTCACTATAGCTAAGGGCTGGTGCAGAACTCAGTCCCTAGAGGAATCGCCAAATGGAAAATAATCACCCGGCCCTTCCTGGAAACGGTCCTTGGTGTTTCCATTTTGCTTTGCACTGTTTGGCTGTTTCGTGTTTGAAGAGACAACATATCCACAGAAGATGCAAATGAAGGGAGCAGTCCCAGATGGCTTGTCTAGCTTTCTAGATGGCTTTCTTGTGGCTGTTCCCAGAGACGTGTTGAGCAGATGGCAGATGTGGGCGTATACAGATGGAAGAGGAAAACCCTGCACACAGACCCACACACCTCACTTCCTTTTTTCAGCCCACAGTGGCGCACCACACAATTTTTGTGCACTTTATTCTGCTCACTCGTAACCAACTTTCCTAAATTCGAAATTACCATTCAAGACCAAAATCCTTCTGCTACAAAAAAAAAAGAGTGAGGAAAACTGCAATCAATGTGAAATATTCAAAACTCAGTGTACTGCCCAATGCAACAGTTCATGTATTTATTATTATTATTATTATTATTATTATTATTAATCATTGTCATGCCTTTTTAAGCTAATCAGTATAATTAGCTTAAAGAAAATTACACCGGGAAGTCCTTTGTGTATATTGCTAATGAAAGCTGGCATTTTACTTAAGTAGATTAGCTCCAAGGTCTTCAAAAATGAGTTGTTCGATACTTGCTCGCTGTGAGATCACCCCAAACCACTTGGATGTCTACATTAGTTCTGAATTTCTGCCAAGCTGCCAGGCATCCTGACCAAAGGTGCCTTTGCTGCAGACCACTAGATATTCCCTGATGTTATCAATAGCTACCTGTGGGATGGATGTCTCTGTACTAAATTCCTTGAGAAGGCAGAAGGGGCTTGATGGAGTGGCAACAGTATTACCATCCTAAAACGGGACTCACTTGAGCTTATCTGGCAGTTAGATCTCTGTGCTGGGTCGCTCTCATGGTCTGGGGGCTGGCGATTTCAAGCCCGGTGTCTGTGTCCTTTCTTCTCAATATGGTTCCACTGCAGATGGATAGGGGAAGTGTTGCCTTAGTGTGTTGATTCTCTTGCTTTCTTCTGTCTCATCTTACCTTTATCTTCTCTCAGGACTTACTGTCAGAGGACCATCCTGTGCTTTAAAGGGTAACTTCAGAACTGAAGCATTCAGATTCCGTTACAAGGTTGGACGGTTTATGCACAGTAAGGTAATGTTTGTCTCTACTTCACGGCTGCTCTGACAAAGTAAAGCTATTCCCTTTGATAGATGAAGAAGCTAAAGTTTAGAGAGAAACTCCGTGGTTTGTCCTTGGCTAGAGCTACTCCCTAGCTACTTCCTAGCAACAGTCAATCAAAGATCAGTCTGATTGCTTCAGATGGACTTTCAGACCGTTGTGATTGTTCTGATTGTTCGTGGTCTTGCTTCGGAGCACCCACCTGTCAGCTTACGATAGTCATTCAATTAATCAGACGCTTGCCAGGCTGGGCCCCCCCCCCCTCCTCACTTGCTCCCATTTCCTATACAACCTTGTCCTGCTGAGGGTTCGAGGCTGCTCCACCTTCCCTTCCCGTCCTGCTGTGTCGGGGTTGGGTTGGAGGAGAGCCCAATCCCAAGCTTTGCAATAAAGAGACCCTAATGCTATTACATCGGAGACGGTTCCTGGGTGGTCTTTTGGAGTTCATGAATGCTTCCTGGCACAACGAAACCGTTGTGTTAGATTATTAAAAAGTGATCCACGCTATTGCCAGCTTGGCACCTGTGGGCGGTCTTGATCTGTTCCCAACCCTGTACATAGCCTGAGACCACATATTTCCCCTTGCCAATGCCTCTCCCACCATTGCTGGCTCTGCTTCTCCAGAGCACAGAAATCGCCCTCTCTGTCCCTGTTGCTAGCTGCTGCCAAACTGCGCAGCACTCCCACAATCCTGCTGTGAGCTCTGGCGCACTCTCGCCAACCCACGCTCTGCTGGTGCTACCTTTCCCCTAGAGCTTAGTTGAATCACTTCGAAATGGAAAACATCAGGCAATCTTAGATTAGAATCAACAGATAACACAACCGTTGGGTGCAAAAATCTATCATCCTAAACTCGTTAATTATTCTATGTTAGAAATCTTCTGGTGGCAGATTCCGGATTCTGCCACAAGCTCGAACAGTTCCCAGGCTACATGGTGTCCCATATTTCTCCTGCCTTGCCATCCAAAAACAAAAGAACAAAAAAAGAAGGGGGGGTGTTTGTTTCCTCTGAGTTCTCTCTTCCTCAGACCGAAAGGCCTGCCTCCTCCTCGCCCAGTGTACTGGCTGGTTTTGTGTGTCAACTTGACACAGGCTGGAGTTATCACAGAGAAAGGAGCTTCAGTTGGGGAAGTGCCTCCATGAGATCTAGCTGTGGGGCATTTTTTCAATTAGTGATCAAGAGGGCTTGGCCCATTGTGGTGGTGCCATCCCTGGGCTGGTAGTCTTGGGTTCTATAAGAGAGCAGGCTGAGCAAGCCAGAGGAAGTAAGCCAGTAAGAAACATCCCTCCATGGCCTCTGCATCAGCTCCTGCTTCCTGACCTGCTTGAGTTCCAGTCCTGACTTCCTTTGGTGATGAACAGCTGTGTGGAAGTGTAAGCTCAATAAACCCTTTCCTCCCCAACTTGCTTCTTGGTCATGATGTTTGTGCAGGAATAGAAACCCTGACTAAGACACCCAGTGATTGGTTTCTTGTCATCTTTATTATCCAATCAATTAGAGTAAAATTCTGCTACACAGAACAATGGTCTTGTACATTGCATAACTGGAAAGTGGGAAAATTGCCTACATCCTTGGTCAGGTGATTTATGGTGGCAAGTGCTTTGCTTTAGACACCCTCCCAAAGAACCAGAGGCAGGCTAGAAGAAAGGCTGAGGGAGCAGGAGGAGAAATCAGAGTTCAGAGCAAGAATGATTTGTCTTGCCACACAGGCGAAACGTGAGTAAACTGGACAAAGGAGGAAGCCCGGCTTGCTGCAGGCTTTGATTTTAGCGGCCATCTATGGCCAGAGCGCCCTGAATCCCGTCTGCAGTAGGAGTATGTGTGAAACATGCCCAGGATGACTTGAGCAGCAGGCACATGAACCACACAAAATCTGTTTCCTTGAGCCAATCAAACAAGAAGGACTTAACTGTGACTCATTGCCTGCTGCTTTGTAGCTTTGCAGACATTTAAAGGCTGTTCTTTCTGGGTCAGAAGGTAGCTAAGCATGAGTTAGCTGTTACAGTGTTTGTTAGCTCTGGGCAGGGAGAGGAACAGGTATTGTGTGTAAACCATGGGATTTTTCCACCCTCACCCAAGTTCCCCAAATAATGACTCTGACAATCAGTTATGCCTAGACTATCAGCTCTGGTTTGTTCCCCAGCTAGCTGAGAATGTATATAAGCTGTGTATTCTAGTCTATGACTGCCACACGGCTGGCCCCTACTTCTCGTCTTCTTGCCTCTGTCCCTCAGAGTTCACGAAGATTCCTTTCCTCTGCCTGACTCTATCCCAATCATCTACCTCCCTACTGGAACTCCTACCTTCTATTTCCTGCCTAAGCTAATAGGCCAACAGCTTTTTTACTGACAGCGATGCTTCCACACAGAACACTGGAGATCGGCCATCCCCACAGGTGCATATACTGCCCCTATTTTGTTCTTTAAGTATGTGCCCCTGCTGAAAACCCCATGTTCTTCTGGTTCATTTTCAGCTAACAGTAACAAACAGTTGCAGGATTGTTTGCCACCATGTTGGTGTCTTGAAGAGGACCCAGGTCTAATTCCTAGTACCTATGCTGGGCAGCTACAACCTCCTACCACTCCAGCTCCATGGGCCTCCACAGGCACCTGAACGAATGGACACATACACATACAGATCCCCAACATAACATACATAAATGAAAACTAAATACATCTTTTTTTTAAAAATGGCATTATGGGACACATACCTTATCAGAACTGTTCATGGCTGACAGATAGTCCTTCTTGGAGAATGTAAATTACAAATCAGTAAAAAAATATAGATCTGGGATCATAGTTATGATTCTTCCATATACAAGGGAGACTGTATAGCACATGTACCTTTCTTTATTCATTCTCAGATCTTCTTTCTCTAAACCTCACAGCCTGAGGCTCAAGAATTTGGTTCTAGAAGCATCATTAAACATTTCTGAAGTTCTATTTGATTTAAAGCAAATGTTTTGTGCATTTGGAGTATGGAAGCAATGTATTATTTTCTCATAAGCTTTACATAAATAACAAAATGCCACTATTTTGAGTAAAATGTAACAGAAGACAGGTGCTTACATTTGAATGTCTGTATCTCTTCAAAGTGCTGATTGAATGTGAATCAGCTGGGAAGATGGCACAGATACTGAGAAAAATGAGGTTTGGTTCCCAACACCCATGCCAGGCAGCTCACAACTGTCTATAACCCCAGCTCCAGGACATCTGACACCTTCTTCTGGCACCTTCATAGACACCAGTGTTTATACACTCATTCCTATACACTGACATACATATATAAGCAATTAAAAGATAATTTTTTTAAAAAAAATGTTGACTTTTCAGTTCCCTAAGTGATGGCATGAAGAGGTGGGCGGGGCTTCCGGAGCAGAGGAATTTGTCAATCTGGAGTCCTTAGGAGTGGGCTGGATGTCCTTAGTAAAGAAGCCTTCAAGTTTGGTTGTCATTCTCAGTATGCATGCTCACATATACGTATACATATGTACACATATGTACACATACATGCATGCTTTGTGGAGACAAGCCCTTGCTAGACACAGAGACCTTGGACTCCTCTACTCCAGCTCTGTGAACAGTACATTCTTTATAAGTTACACTAGTATGAGGCACAGTGCCTAAATGGAGGATGATAAAAAGGTTCAGTTATGTCCACATCCCTCTCATTTTCTGATAGTCTCTTTAAATATTGTTTTCCGGCTTTCTCTTCAGTCACTCCTGTCCAAACAGCTCAAGGGAATGCACACAACATGCTCTGAGAGTATGACCACCACTTACCTGTCTCCACATCCTTCCTTGGTTACCTGTGCTCTAACTCCTGGAGATGACATCTGTGGAATTATCTTGACTCCAAAACTCTATGTCTATGTGTTCGGGACTCACAGGCTCTAACCACAAGGCTTAATGCAAGAAGTAAGGGAGAACTGCAGGAAATAGGCAAATCTATTGAAGATAAGATGCAAGAAGAGAGGAAGGACCATGGGGTTGAGGGTTCTTTGATGTTCATACACTCTTCTTCTCTCTTGGCTTCATCCCTGTGCCCACCGATCTGCAGTGTCACAGAATTCAGATTTGAACAAGGATGGCAACAGAAGGTCAATGAGAGATGCTTCTTTTTGTGGACAATAGCAGAGGAAAGGGATGAAATTTACCAAGGTCTATGGGGCTATTATGGGTAGATAATGACTGTCAGCATTGGGGGAACCAATCAGGAATGATGAGTACCCAACACCTTCTATTTCTCATGCGTGCTTAGCAGACCATATGTAGACATGGTTCGAGGGGGCTTTCTATCCGTGAAAACTTTGTTCATGCATGTACGTGTGCATTTTCTCTCCCCTTAGATTATGTCACCAATTTTTCTGTTTAACAAATTGCATGCACTTCCTCCATCCAATATGTTTCTCATTTTCCACATCATGGTATTTTCTGAACCACACAGCAAACACACAGGATGGGAATACTTCTTAGTCCTTGATTGTAAGAACCAAGAGCTGGGAAATTCTACACCAGGGAAATATCCTTAAATTATTTGCTTACCATAACCATTCCACAGCTGAAGGAAGCATACTTCTGATTTTGGTTCACCTGACTCTTGCAGGGACAGAAACCATTGTTGAAGAAAGAAACTCTTACATTCACACAGTACTGCTGCTGAACTGCTCTGTGTATGTAAGAGTCGTTGGAAAGACCTCAGTGGAAGGCTGTGCCTTCTCTAAAGGCCCCCATGGTGGCTTAGGATTCCAGGCATGATGAATGTATTTTCTTCTGCCTTCTTGCTTGGATTAACTTTTTATTATTATAAGATCTCTCTCTCTCTCTCTCTCTCTCTCTCTCTCTCTCTCTCTCTCTCTCTCTCTCTCTGTGTGTGTGTGTGTGTGTGTGTGTGTGTGTGTGTTTGAGCCCTTGGAGCTAGAGTCACAGGTGGTTGTAAGCCCACAGGTGTAGATGCTAGCAACCAATTTTGAGTCCTCTACAGGACCCAAGCACTGTGCTATCTCTCCAGCCCTGAGTGATCTTTTCTTTCATTGATTCCAGAAAAAACGACAACAATTTAAAAAACAGGATTAAATCCAGACACAGCTCCTCCCTTCCCCCAACACCTTCTCGCAAGTTTCTGGAAAGGTGTAAGCAAACGCCATGGCCCTGCTTTGTTGATTTTATTTCCATTTTTTATTGAAAGCTTCATCAAAGAAAACAGAAATTGAAACCTAATATCCACTGATCTACAGAGAGCCCAGGAAACAGGGGAAATGGTAACTAACTTGACCATGGTACACATGAAAGAACTTAGAGATAAAAACCAGAAACGCCAGAGGATTACAGAACTCTCCGTGACAGTCAGAGACAGCAATACAAAGATGCCCTTCAATAAAATCTCAAAAGGGTGTTTCAGGAGGTCCAGGAAGTTGAAGATGACCTAAACCAAGGCTTTTAAAGAGGAAGCCCTGTCACAGTTTTCCTAGAAACTGAAGTACTTTCACCCAGTGCTTAAAAATGAAAGATTCCAATGGTTTTCTTAAGTTAATGGGGACCATTGTTTCCAGACAGGAAAACAATGTAATTTTAGATACCCAATGCCACTTTGAAATAATGTTATTATTCCTAACAGGGATGGAACAGCTCACTTCTTTTTTACATGTGAGGATGTAACACAGTTGGGGAGGAGGAGAGAGTATCTTCATTAACAATGTTGGACCATAGGTTTCTAAGTCCAAAGTGTAGCACTAATGCTACACTTTTTACTTAGGTACATAGTGGCCATAAAATTATGCCTCAGGACATGAGTAACTTTAAGTCTTAATACAGTAACACAAATTCAAATAGAAACAACAACAAAAATAAAAATGATAGTTTTTTTAGTTGAAAGATTTAAGAAGGGGATTAAAACTGTGTAGTTAGCCAAAATGATCTTATTTTCTTCTGTTAGAGAATATGTTGATCTTTTTGTCCTGGTTTGAGTTTCAGTCAAGAGAATGGAGCCAAAGTAGCCTTCTTCTAAGGAGAGCCAAGTTTATTCTTATAATTTTTCTGTTTGTGTTTTTGCAAGAATGCAGCCAACTCTCGCTTATGTGTGGTGGATAGGAAAAGGACATTTATGGACTGTTGAAATTCACAATGTATGACATGTGGACATTAGTTTCAATAATGATTAAAGCTCTCTTGATATATCAGTACTTGGGAAGCAAAACAGACTGGTGTGCAATGTTATTTTAAGGGGTTTCTTCTGTCCACCCTTGCAGTGAGATGCTAAGGTTAATAGGGCCAGTCATTGACAAGAAAACACAAAACACCCCCACAAAACTGGTTAGCTAGCCCTTTGAATATTGACAGTGATTGGGTTTCTTTGAAATGCAGCAGTGTTAAGAAAATCTCCCAGGTGACTCTGGGCTTGTATTTATCCCCAAGCTCCATCTTGCCCCTTTCTCTCTGTACATCTCTGAAATGAATACCATAGCATATTATTTTCTTGCCCAGAACCTCATGGCTGTTACTGCTTAGAAGACATCCAGTCCTTTCTGTGACAGCGACTATGTGTGCATGTTACAAGTTGGGGTGTCTGCTCAACGACAGTAGAAGTCAGAAATCCGTGCTGAACCCATTTTCTTAAATCATGAGCTACTTAGAGCTTTGGACTTTGTTCTTTCTAAACTCCAGGTCATCCCAGAGGCTGGCCAGCACAGGTCACTTTTGTATGGGTAACAAATGCTAATCTCAAGTTAGGCTCAAACATCTTACAACACCGAAACCATAAAATGAGTCGATACCTGGATGAAAGAAACCCCATGAAAAGGAAATGGAATCAAGGAACCTGCCAGTCCAGCTAATCCTGGGGCTCAAGAGAATCTATCAAGGCCAGGGGGCTCAAAATAAATGGTCAACATACTGGTCCCAATGGCAAAAAAGAAAAAAAAATGAAAAAAATAAAGGAAGAAATCTTATTCATTGCTCCACACTGTGGTCAAGATAAAATAGATCAAGGCTCTGCGACATGATTCTATACTATTCTGATGTGTGATTGCGTGCCATGCTGAAAGCCATTACAGGTGACTTTCAATCCTGCTGTCTCACTAGTTTGAAATCATGGGTTTTCCACTGATGCCCATGTAAGACTTACTTTTCAGTCCTCAGCTCTCCTCGAGTTCTGCCCACACTCCTGCGGGTGAGATTGGATTGTCAAAAGTAGTTTTAGCCTATTAACATTATAGTCTGTGCAGATGTCACATCCAAACATCTCCACTATAAAGAAGAGTGCAGAGGACCCTGCTGAGACCAAATCCCACTCTTCAGTGAAGGGGATTTTTTTAAGTCAATAGAAAGGATGTGAAGTTTTTCATAGATATTTTAACCATTAAACAAAGTATTAAAAAAAGCTAAGCAATTATTTTTTATCTTCAGCACCTGCTGATATCTCACACAGGTTCTATCCTGGAGTCCTTAGGGGAGAAAAGCTACCAGTCATCACACATCCTGCCTCTCATGATATCTTTGTCATTATTCAAAGAAATCCACTGTTCTGACATACTAGGTAACCTTTAGATGACTTGGAATTTATCTTGTTTGGATCATGGCTCTAGCTGATATCCTAAATCCAGTCTGTGTTAATGAAAGGAAATAAAATCAAAATATTTTGACAATCTCAAGAATTAGAATTTTCCTTTAATATAAAAAAAAAACGACTATAGTACTAAATCATGAGGACAACCATGTTTAGTGGTGACTAGGTTGAGATTCCAGCATCTGCACTGTACCCGTTGCATAAGTGGTTTTTTTTGGGGGGGGGGGAGAAGGTATCTTGTTTTTATTACAACATAGTAATTGATGTCTTTTCTTTCCCTTCTATGTTGGACTACTGAAAAACAATTCTTACGTAAAAATGACAGAAAAAGAGGGAGCCAATTTGAATATGCACATTTTTTTCTTCTCAAAAGATTTTATGGAATGGCATTATCAAGACAGGCCAAACGTAAAACACACAGAAACATAGAAAAATGACATAATGATTTCCTTTGGCCTGAGGTGGCTTAACAGAAAAGAGATCACGGAAATTTCAGAGTTGAAGGAAACGTTTCAGAGTTACTATATAAGATGAGGGTTAGGGGCTGAAGTTCCTTAGGCACCTTCAATGGCCACATGGTAGCTACCTTGAAGCCTCATTATTGGTTATGCAAATGAGACTCTCTTTGTATCACGTGAATACAGGTACTTTGTACTTTTACAGAAAGGACAAGAACGTATGTTGGTTTTATATTCAAATGAACGATGCCCAGGATAATCCTTACTTACACAGAGAGCCGAGAGAAACTGAAGGAGAAAGAGAAAGTGGAGTCTCAAGCGAGTTTTCTGAGAGCTCCTGGAACTCGAGGGTTTTCTTTCCACAGACAAATTCAAGTCCACCCTTCCAACACACAGAGAGCTGACCGGTGTGACGGTAGGATGAGGGCATCTCGGGTTCCCCCGGAAGCACGCAAAGACATTAGGATAAAGGTGAAGCACAGAATGTCTCTGCAGTGGGCTGCCGTTTCCTTGGATACCGCTCTGTAATTAGCGTGATGGCCAACATCAGAGGTGACTTTCTGGATCTGAGCTCTCAGTTTACAGGATTGCAAAGAAGAGAACCAGGCTCTAGCGAGACAGCGAAATATGGACCTTCGGACTGGCTAAGACTCATTAGTTGTGGGAACCTAATGGGACTGTGATTTGCCTTATAAGTTGTTTTGTCTCTGAAAGCCCACTCACTCTCTTCCTCTCCGGGGCTTGTGTTTGTGCCCTCCCTATGCACCCAGCCAGACTAACCCTGTAGAAAGGAGCTTTGCCTCCTGGATTCAAATAATTTCATTCAAAAGCCGCTCTTGGGAATGGTCCCAGAGTTCCATGCCGCAGCCTCTTAACTTCTAGCAAAACAAGATCTTTTGATCCCAGATATGATGAGTCAGAATGGTTAGGACTCTCTCACTAAGCCAATTTTGATCATTTTAAGCCAAGCGCTGCATTACTCTAAGTGCAAATATCTCCTTTGGTTTCGGTGCTGGATCAACCCCTAATTCTTGTGGTTCTTGTTGATAGAAAGCAAACAATTTATTGATTGTCAACTAGCGTGTTAAGCGCTTGCCCCTTCCACACTCAAAGGAGTCTTAGATCTTAATGGCCCCACTTAATTCTGGAGAATTAAACCAAAATTTAAGGAGGGCTGTGTTGTCTCTCCTGTCAGTATCAAGATATGAGAACACAAAGGGCAGAGGAGGTAAAAGAAAAACACCCTTTCCCCAAACAGAATTAAAGCGCCTGTGTAAGGTGGGCCAATAACAAAATGAAGGTGAGAAGACAAAATCTGTTTCTGTTGGGTGTTTGAAAGAAACATTGTTACCAATTTGCGAGAACTTCTCTGGGGACCACACCCCACCGCGCTGAATATCACTGAGCCTTTCCGACAAATGGCCTTTCAGACATCAGAAGCATCCTTCGGGAAGCATCCTTAGCCTGCAGTTCAGATGAGGACATTGCAACCTCTTGAACAAAGGACCCGGTGTATTGGTAGCCACCTCTCCACTGCTGAGAACGCTGGCCAGGAGCTAGGAAAGCTCACAGGAGTTAAAGCCGCCTGCATCCATCCATCCATTGGGTCTTAGAGTCTTCATTCTTAAACTGCTGAGCAGGGTAGGAACAGACTTCAACTATCAACAAATACACATTTTTAGAAAAACAATTTTTTTTGTGGTATGTAACACACTAGTGGAAGGTAGTTTAAATGAAGTTAGAACTGGTCCGGCCATGTAGGTCAAACGAAACTTCAAAGAAAGAAAAGCAGTGTCTACCATCACGCCTGTAACAGGGTCTCGCTTCATCTTTGGTATAAAATAGGCCATCCATAGGCTGCAATTGACCACAACTAAGAAAGACTACAGAAATTGTCAACAATTTCTCTATCTATTGCTTTTTTTTTGTTTTTGTTTTGTTTTGTTTTTTTTTTGTGTGTGTGTGTGTTTTTGTTTTATTTTTTATTTTTTTGCACTTTTTCGACCATAAGCTTCTATCTACTTAAGTTTTGTTTTTGAGTGCTCTTATGCTAGGGTTTTGCAATGTGACAAGCGAAGCTGGACTAAAACCTGACAAAGCTCATAGAAAAAACTGCAGATAAAAAGCACTAACGCTTTCGCTAGCAACCACGCTCTTGTAAATTAAAAAAAAAAAAAAATCTGCATTCTGCCCCCCAGACACGCATTATCTTTAATGCGGTTGTTTTTAAAACCGACGTGAATAACTTTACCGTAAAATGTCTTTTAGCCTTGTAGAGTGATTGTGTCAAAGTTCATGAGAAGTCCCAGCGTTTCCCAGTTCTTGGCCTTGATTTCTTTTATCAACAAATTTTCTTCAAATGAAGAAAAAACATTTTCCTTTAAACTGTACAGTTTTTTCCTTTTTTTTCCACCCTAAAAACTCAGTCTCCATCTTCTATGCCAGTGAAAACTGGCATGATACCTCAATTCTTTCTTGATTTTTTTTTTTAACAAGACGCTGAAAGCATGCCTCTGGAGCCTTTGACGTCCTTAAAATTAAGGCAATTAAGATTCAAGATAAACCTTACCTAAATATTTCTAAGAAAACATAAAAAATATATATATAAAAAAAACCAAAGAGGTTTAAACAAGAAAGGAAAAAAGAGAAAAAATAGCTTAATTACTGAGGAAAATAATTTTCTTAAACTTCTGGTTGCCCAGCTCTTGACATTGGTGTTTCTATTTAAAACAAAAACAAAACCAAAAACAACTACTTATATCTTCAGGAAAAATTCTGTTTTTCCAAAGAAAGCATCAACTCGTGATGTTTACCACCCCACCCCATCCCCTTTCTGGGATTTGTTTTCCATTTAATTAAAATAAATGACAAAAATAACTGTTAGAGCACACGGAAGGAGCCATTCGCACAGCACATAAAAATTTTGTTTTCTTTGAGTAAAATATAAAATAAAAAAATAATAAAAATAAAAGAAGAAGAAAGCTTTCCCTTGGCGCCTGTGCAAACCGGAGGCCAACTAACTTCTTGCTCAGTGACGTTTCTTCATTGAAGGTAAAGGTTCAGATAGACATCCTCACTTCTGTCTATGGTCTGCAAAGACAAACGGGTAAAAGTGGTTATTGCATCCAAGTCTTTCTTCCGCTGTTTCCCGGGACATCTCGTTAGAGGTGCCCAAACATTTCATCATTCTCAAAGAAGGGATGCAACGGGTGTATTAATTAGCTTATGAGGCAGTCAAGTTCTGTTAACGTCATATAAATTCACGCTTGAGCAAGAGTTTGCTCGTGTCAAAGCTGAGCTTGATGGACTTAGGCATTTTAAAATACCTACTTATTTTGTTGTCGTGTGTATAATCACTTGTTTGTATGTTTGAATATCTAGAATGTAAAAATATCTAAGCCAAAACTCAGATTGCCATGGCAACTGCATCCAGGCCTTCTAACTTGGGAGCACTGTGATCTGCTGAGGTCCTACCTCTTATGGGGCCTGTCATCCTCTCCCTGGCCTTACTGGAGACCAAGCTGTCCACCATGAAACCTTAGTAGACACACTCAAAGCAAGCCACAGCAGAAGGGAAGTGGCACTGGGCACTCTGGAGGTGTACTTTGTATTATTTATTACTAGACAATCAGAGGATTCTTAGTCCATCAGCCTTGCTGTGAGGAGGGCAGACAGACAGACTGCACAGCTCAGTACTCCACTCAATTGAAAGCCCTGACCCTGGTGCCATTTCATTGGAGTCTATGATGGGCTTTCTAACCCTAATTGTTGTGGATGAGGCAAATCTCCTTCATCAGCAACCCAAGTCTTAGTCTTCAGAGACTGGTGATCACATAACTTCAAATGGGTGGATTGGGGTCCTTAAGACGTGAATGGGAGCACAGAAGTCACAAACATGGAATTCGAGGCAAAGACTGCAATTGGGAACTTAACTGGACTTGCAGATATGCTTTATGGGATCTGGTTACATTTAAATCTCTATTTTTATTTCATTATTTTTATACACACATTCATAAATATAGAAACACAGCATGCTGAGTTCATATTTTGTTGTTTGTATGTCTATTATTTCAGAGCTGAGCACTTTGTACTGGATGGCCAATAATAATTAAAGAAGAGGTTATCAGTTTGAGATGGGGAAGGATGGAAGGGAGAGAGGGAGGAAAGGAAAGGGAAAGGGATTTTAATTAAAAAAATTAAACACCTAATTTTTATTTTGTGTGTATATATTTGTGTCTGCACATGTGTGGGTGCACATTTGATTGTGCACATGTAGATGCCAGAGGTTAAAGTTAAATGTCTTCCTCTATTGGCCTCTGCTTTCTTGCCTTGAGACACTAACTCTGAAGCTCACTTTCTGCTGAGCTGGTTGGCTGGCTTATAAGGTCTTGAGATCTGTCTGACTTGGTTCACCCAGTGCTGAATAACAGTCACATGTGTCCACACTTTGCTTCTTATGTGAGTTCTGGGAATTAGAACTCAGATGCTCCCACTTGGGGAGCACGGTCCCTTACCAAGAGAGCCATTGCCCAAGCCCCTGGATTCCAACTATCTTAAAGGTTTTATATACAGCACAAGGAATAAGTAGTAACTCAATGGGGAATGGAATTCTCATAGAATTTCCAGAAGAAGCCACAGGTATAAGAGATGATAGTCCTGTGATAAGAGATGATAGTCCCTCTACATCAGTAATGGGGAGGGCTCATAAGTCTATCAAGAGAAGTTCTCTGTGTAAATGCGTATGTGTCCCCTTGTATGCATACAAATGTCTGTGTGGGTGCCCAGGATGCCCTAGAGCTAGAGTTATAGGCAGCAGTGAGCCACCATGTGGACTCTTGAACAGGATACTGGTCTCTAGAAGAGCAGTAAACACTCTGAACTGTCAAGCCACCTCTCCAGCCCCAATTTCTTTGCTTTAGCCTGAAAAGTAAAATGTGGACAAGGAAAGTAGTCTGTGGTAGACCTTTCATTCATAAGCCAATTGTTGTGCTTCTCAAATGTGTCCCTGTGACCCCTGCCTGTGATGGCTGTGGTTTGCAATTGCTTGACTGTAGACATCTTAATGTTAAATGTATGTAATGTATTAAGCTGCCTTTCAGGGGTACTAGGTGGCCCCATCTGCACTTCACACCCCTCGGGAGGGTCAGTTGGAGTCTGATGAGAAACGTCAGTTCTTTGGAAGTTCTTAAAGAACTCTACAACTCATTTAGCATAATGACCCCAAGAAAAGGGCCTCTGAGTAGAACAGTGGCTTGTTCATCAGCCAACTGTGTTGGGAAGAAGAGCCTTCCAGTTTGTGAAATCTAGGATACTAAAGAAAGCTATCCTAACAAAGACTAGCTAAATTGTTTTGGAGATAATTTTTTTCTGTTACACTGGAACAGAAATAACATAAATTCTATATTTTTATCTTGCGAGTGTAGATGTATGTATCCATATATGTGTATAGGTGTAGATATGTAAATCCAGACTCTGCATGTGAAAATAAGGATACTATCTTTCCTAATCTGTCCTATTTTGCTTAACATGATCTCCAATCCAATCTATTTTTTTTCTAGGAACGTCATTTCATTCTTCTTTATGCCTGGATAAAATTCTGTCCCATGGGTGTAATCCACACTTCTTTATCCAGTCATCTGTTGACTACAAGCACAAGTGATATGCTCAGCTTCTTCCATATTGTAGGAGTGACAGAACAGAGGGCAGCACTCTGTAAGCAGATTTATCTGAACAGTTTCCATTCATTAGAGGTATGGTCACGATGCACGAACTTGGCCAGTTTGCTCACAAAGGCTTCTCCATATAGACTTTCCCACTGTTAATTCCTACCAGTTCAAAGCAGAGCCCTCAGAATGTAATCTACATATTTGCTGCACACATAGCCAAATGTAATTTGCTTTATGGGTGATTAAAATTTTTTCATGAGTAATTCTGAGTACCTAGTTATTCTCCTCTGCTATTTAATTCCTGGGCAGTGAGGGCTTAATATCTCTATCATATATTTAACAATATTCTCATTTACATGACCATTTGCCCAGGTATTCAAAGTCAACCTGCAATGAGGATGTCATTGTAATTGTTTAAGAAATTAAGAACAAAATACCTGGTTACTATCTATTTTAAGGTGGGAATACTATAATTTTCCCATAGAATTGAACAATTTTTTTTTTAAATAATTGCAATGCTTTTCTCTTGAAGTGAGCACCTTCATTGACTGTTAGGTCATGTGACTTGCATTAACCAACAAGGATAGCAGCCAATGAATAGAAGCAAAACTGAATGTCTGCTTTTGCTGGGTTTTCTTCCTGCTGTTCTTGGAATCCTAACTTGCCTGGAAATTGGTTTGCTAGAAGATGAGAAGCATCTGGTCAACCTTTCACCCATGCCAAAGCCAAGGGCCATGATGAACATTTACTCCAGCCAAGACCAAAAAATCCACCCACCTGAAGCCAGCTGAGTGCAGCTCACACGATCATGAGCGAGCAATGTCTACCACTAAGTGTATAGGTGGTTTCTGTGAAACCAAAACAAATGGAAACACTCTGAAGAAAGGACTTCCAGATCTCTGCTTCTGAAGGAAGGAGCTCAGCACAGTGCGAACTTACTTGGACTGTTGGAAGGAGTATGCCGGTGCGTGTTCACTGGGTGTGTCCACTGCTAACTGTTGCTGCTGACCACTGCTGTCCTGGGATGAGGGGGCCACCGTCTGGGGAGAGGTATCAGCAACAACACCCTAAAGAGGCAAATCGTACACACAGCCCTTATTTCTTTCAGCAGAGGGCCCTCTCTAGATGCAGCACAAATGCCCTGCTTCTGTTTGGATTTGAAAAGTGATAACCCTCAGCCACAGGAAACCACAGCATGGGTGCAAAGCAAAACATCAGGGTATGCTTGCATAATGGTTGATCTTGTTATATTGATGATGAAACACTAGTAAGCTCTGCCACCAGAAGTCCTCGGAAGAGTCATGTGGTCAGAAATCATCTCAAGCGTATTTGCAGGAGGACCCTGTCCTCAGTTAAAGCCATCTATAATCACAGAGAGTCAGAGCTCTCCTATAATAACTTAAACATGTTTTAAAAGATCTATTATATTTTATTATTTATGTACAAATGTGCATATGTCTAGAGCATATATGCCCATATGTGTGTGGGTGACCTTGGCAACATCCCTTGGAATTGGAGTTGCAGATGTTCCTGAGCCTCCTGACTTGGGGGTTGGGAATCAACTTTCTGTATTATGAAAGTAGAAGAAATGCTCCCCCCAGCTCCTTGAATAAGATTTTTGTTGCTGTTGTTATTGTTTGTGTTTTGTTTTAGTGTTTCCTGTGTAGTCCTCAGAATTCATGTCTCTGCCTGTAGAGTCCTGGGATCAAAGGCAAGCCCCGTCTGGCCCAGGTTCCTGTGTAGGTTTTCTTTGTTTGTTTCTTTCTTTGTTTCTTTCTTCTCTCTCTCTTTCTCTCTCAATTGTTTTATCGTGGTTTGTTTTCTAAGACATGAACAGGCATTCAGTCAGAGGCTTCAGAGAAATAAAAGAAGAGGAAGAAGGGATGGGGAGAAGGGGGAGGAAGAGGAGGAGAAGCAGGAGGAAAAGCAGCAGCCACAGCAGCCTCAAGCTGGGGTAATCTTGGATACTTGCCATGGATTATGCAGGTGGTATGGGTGACATGGATGATGATGTGAGTGATAATGTAGGTGATTTGGGTGATATGGGTGATGGATGTGGGTGGTGTAGGTGACATAGGTGACGTGGGTGATAATGTGGGTGATGTGGGTGATGTAGGTAACATAGGTAACATAGGTAATGTAGGTGACTTGAGTGACATAGGTCGTATAGATTATGTTCAGTTGTCCCCACCACTTACTTCTTGCTTTTGTACTTTTTTTGACAGGGGTCTCTTTTTGGAACCTCCAAATAGGATTGGTTTGTGATTGGTCCATTGATTGATGGGTGGATACCAACCAATGTCCATCTGGTATTTTTACATCAACATGACTAAGTTCTTCTTCTTCACAAGCATGGCTTCAAGGCAGAATAGTGAGGACAGTTATAGTCTTGTCTCTCCAACTCCAGACCTGGCACTACAAAGCTCTCTTCTTACACGTGTCTGTTACTCCATACCAATGAAAGGCTCTGGCTTTCTCAGTCACGTAAGCCTTTGGCAAGAGATGCATAGAAAGGCTAACACGTGCGAAGTTGGTGCTCATGGCACTTGTGTTGCTTAGTAAGTCACTAACCATAGCAAATACCATGTAATCTAAGCTTGTGTTCTTGAACTCCAATTAAAACCTGCTTAACTTTGGACCTATACATCTAGAAAGTTCCAAACAATAAGAATGTGATAGCCCTAGTCTCCTAGACAACAACACCTTGCTAATCTTTGGGGCTTTCTTTACCTGTCTGCAAATATACATCTGTTACACTCCAAAGATAAATCCACAAACATTTTCAGAGACCCAATTTATTTAGCAAAGACCTCCATCCACTTCCTCCTGGTGAATTTTCCCATGAAGAAGCACAGCACTCTAGTTATTGTTTGTGTTGCAGAGCAGGAAAGATGGACTCTAGGAAGTATGCTGATCAGTTGTTCAGTTTCCAGCTGAGGGGGAAGTAATGCCCACCAATGACCACAAAACACTTGGGTGTTAGGAGAAGAGGGATGGTTGCTATAACTAGAGGTGGACACAGTCTAAGTACCTATTGCTATCTATGTGGCTCTCTGATTTCCTCTGTATCTTTTCAGCTCTGTCCAGTAAAATTGAGAGCTGCCAGGGATGGACTTGTCCCAGTAAAAGAGAGACCATTTACTTCCACTAAGGACAAGACGACAGCATGATTTGTGATCCCCACAGTAATTCAATTACATCTTTCCTGTCTCTATGAAAGCTAGAGTATGTTGAATCCATTCATTAGAACAGTGGGCTTCTGCTAATTTGCTTCCTAGCGTGCTATGGATGGAGCCCATAGCCTCATGCAGAGTAAGTACACTTGCAACGGGAGCAAAAGTTCTCAGTTCTTAATAACTAGCGGCATCTTCTGGGATTGTTTGAATATCCCTACACTTAGTACATATTTCAGACAAACCAGTAAGAATCTATTGTAACCAAATTCAGGAGTTCATATTTTTAAAAGCATAATCACCCCTCCCACTTTGATAATTTTAATCAGCATAAGGCTTTGAGCATCAGGGTGCTGTCTCATGAAACAAGGAACCATCTTAAAATTAACAGACAGATTCAGGAAACAGAGTGGTGGTATCTGGAACGCTCCCTTTCTAACAAACTCCCAAGTGATGCTGGGATGGTTAATTTTGGTTCTTAGCTTGACTGCTCAGACTTAGGAGATCAGCCTAGGATACACTGTGTGAGGGTTCTCGGCATTGTGTTAACATGGCGGGAAAACCAACTGTAGGTGGTACCATTCCCTGGCTGTGACCCTGGGCTGTCCAAATGGAGGAAGGGAAACTGAAGGACAGCACACCTTCATCGCTCTCTGCTTCCTGACTGTGCATGTGACGTGAGCAGTCCTGATGACTTCCCAAAGATATGATGGAGGGATGCTACTCTTTGGAACTGTGAGCTAGGATGAACCTGGTCTGTCTTGAGGTGCTTCTGTTATATATCACAGCAATAGGAAAGAGAACTAAGTTAGAACCTGTTCTTCCTCTCTGTCCACGAGTGTGATCTGCATTTAATGTGAAAAATATTTATTCTTTGGACTTTGAACATGCAAATTACTCTTCCTTTATACCTTTCTATAATATTTGTCAACCACATGTGCAAAGCAAAATGTAGGCTTGATTGAGCCAATGTATAGACTTCTGTATACTAAGCTTACAGGGATAAGGTTTAGAAGAGCATAAAGACTTTATCTGAGGATTCCTTGGATTGTGAGGACTTGCATGGCTGAGATCCCTCTCTCCCTGCCTCTGTGTGTACGGGAGAAACTTTGTATGTACGGAATAGACTTACTTCAATAGAAACAGCTGTCGGAGGCACAGGCGTGTACTGGGGAATGTAGGTCCCTTGCATAGGAGCAGCAGTCATATACTAGAGAAAATCAAAGAAAAATGCACATGAACTTGGGGGTTGCAAACGTCAAGCAAGTCAGGCACTGGTTAATGAGAGGACAAATGGACAGCACACAACTGGTTAAACTCAAAGCTCAGCAATCGTGGGTCTTATCAACAGTGACTCTCGTTTACTGTAAGACCGTGTATCAGTAGCAGGTTCATCTTTTCTACAACAGCACAGGTTACCTCAGCCCACCCAGTACATGTCCATCTACACACTCCATGGGAGAGCTGGAATGTCTCCTATCTCACACCTAAACCCCAGTTCTACAAGTGTGATGATGATGTCTGTTTTTTCCCCCTCCGTTTGTTTTAGAATGGGCTTTTGTTGAATGAATAAATCATCATCATTTGTAAGCAATGACTTTTAATTAAAAAATTCTGGGGAACAATATAAGAAATACTTGCATAGGAATATATTAGTGGACAAACGTTGCTTGCTCACTACCTTTGTTAATACAAAGTAAATGACTGGGGATGGCTCCCAGTGACAGAGCAATTGTCTAAAATGTACAAGGCTGAGAGCTCCAACCCAAGAACAGCGAAGGAGAGTGGGATTGTCAGGGTCAATGCTGACGTTGCTTTTGTCCCCCCCCCCCCTTTCTATGCCATCCTAATGGCACCATAAGCATTTTCTTTATAATCCCTTATAAAAACACAGTCCATGGGGCTGGAGATATTTCTCAACTTTTAAGGTTGTATTCTCCTTGACGAAGACACAAGCTAAGTTTCTGGCACCCATGACACACTGCTCACAATTGCCTGTAACTCCATGTCCAAGAGATCTGACACCCTCTCTGGCCTCCACAGAGACTGCACACATGTGTACATGCACATATGCACATGTGCACATGTGCATACACACACACACAATTAAAACTGATAAAAATAAAGTCTTAAAACAGTCTAATTTTGGGAGGTAAATTATGTTATTTACTAACATACGCATTATGAATAACAGGCAATTTTTTTTGCAGTGAGACCATCCAGAAAAATTATGTGGATACACATATATTAAGTATGATATGTGCATATATGTATATATAATAAAGTATAACCTGTTTTCCTATTTGCAATGTATGTTCTTCCTGCAAATTCACAGCCCTTCTCTTTGAGAACTAAATCATGGAATCATCTGTTTACTAGATGAATCTCTGTTTCTAGAACTTGAGCTGCATTGCAAAGCTGCAGTGCTGGAGTCAGGCCATGAAGCGAGTTTTCTTGTCTCACACAAAGGTTTGGATGTTTTCATGGCGCATCCGAAGTCCCTGATCCTGAATGTGCTTGAGATGGCCGAGGTCAAAAAGTAAGAGCACAGACAGGCAGCAAACCCCAAGCTGCTGGTCCCGTGTGTGTGTGTGTGTGTGTGTGTGTGTGCAGGAGGTGCATTCTGCATGACATCCAACCCACTAGCTGTGAGTGTTTAAATCCTCAAATATGAGACCGGAGCAATGAATTCATCCTAATCCATAAATTTAAATACAGTTGTTGTATGTGCTTGTTAAAAAAAAATAGAACCATCTTAATAAAACAACTATAAACCAAATAGACTACACCAGCATCCTCAGTGCATACAGAGAAACAAATAAGTGGGTTAAACTCCTAACCAGGAAAAACCCATTTTATAATTTGGACACAGACATTGCTTGAGAGGCTTAGTGCTGTCTGTACTTGAACTTTGCATCATCAGATACCTTTCGGCTCTTAAGACATGCACCACTCCCCTCATAGGCAGCCAGAATGCCATCTCTTAGAAGGCATGAGCCAAGTTTCATTTGTTTCTGAGTCTTTTATAATATGAGGTAATGCCTAAGTACTAGGAAGGGAATATTGAATGGCTGAATCTAGGCTGAGGTACTTGGGAGGCCAGCAAAGTGGTTTCTGAGAAAGCATAAACCCGAGTTCAGGTCCCCAGTGCCTCTGTAAAGACACAGTGCAGTGGTGTACATCTGGAGAATGCCAGGGAGAGGGAGACAGGGAGGATCAGGGAAAATGCTGGCCAGCTAGTCTAGCCAAAGATTGAGTTCAGATCCAATGAGAGACACTATTTCAATAAACAGGGTGGCCAGATCTGGAGAGATGATTCAGAGCCTGACATGGCTATCTCCTAAGAGGCTCTGTCAGAGCCTGACAAATACAGAGGCGGATGCTCACAGACAACCATTGGACTGAGCGCAGGGTCCCCAATGGAGGAGTTAGAGAAAGGACTGAAGGAGCTGAGAGGGTTTGCAACCTCATAGGAGGAACAATATCAACCAACCAGACCTCCTCCCCAAGCTCCCAAGGGACTAAGACATCAACCAAGGAGTACACATGGCTCCAGCTGCATATGTAGCAGAGGACGGCCTTGTGTCAGGCATCAGTGGGAGGAGAGGTCCTTGGTCCTATGAAGGCTCCATAGATGCCCCAGTGTTGGGGAATTGAGGGTGAGGAGGCAGGAGTGGGGTGGGTGGAGGAACATCCTCATTAAAGCAGGGAGAGGAGGATGGAATAGGGGCTTTCTGGAAGGGGGAAACTGGGAAAGGGGATAATATTTGAAATGTAAATAAAGAAAATATCCAATTAAAAAAAAAAGAGTACTTGCTGCTCTTGCAGAGGACCTAGGTTCAGTTCCCAGTATCCCTAACTGCAATTCCAGGGGATATACCCTCTTCTGACCTCACAGGTACCAGACACACACACACTGTGCACATACATATGCAGGCCAAACACCTACACACATAATATAAAATAATTTTAAGAGATCAAAAGCAAGTGGAGGACTCAAAACAGAATTAGCAAAATGTCTCATGAGGAAGCTGAAGGCACTTGCTGCCAAGCCTGGTGAGAGTCCCACCCGAGGGCCCACCATGGTGGTAGAAGAGAACCAAGTCCTGCAAGATTGCAGGTTGTATTCTAATCTTTACACACACACACACACACACACACACACACACACACACACACACACACACAAGCAAATACACAGAGTCCATGTCAAATCCCTCATATCTCATCACAAATCAGCGTACTTCATGGTCCTCAGTCCTTCTGAGCTGCTTCAGATGCAACCCCACACCCACCCCAAGATGCATCTACCCAATCCTTAGCCACATTCCCCAGCCACTGCTTCTCATTATTTTGTACCCTAGAGCAGAGAGAAAATATTCAGATATTAAGCTTCTTTCAATTTTTCAAAAAAGTACAGAGTGTTAGAGCGACATTTTGGCAAATACAATTTCACATTTGGCGGCTCTTGGGCCAGATATGTGCTTTGTCAACAACTCCCCCAGATGGAGCTCGGTAGACAGCTCAGTTGGTAAATCACTGCTGCTCTGGTAGAGGACCTGGGTTTTCTTTCACTCCCTACATGCACATTGGGTGGCTCACAATCACCTGTAACTCCAACTCCAGGAGATCCAGTTCCCTCTCTTGTCAAGGCAGTCACTCTATTTGTATACACACACACACACACACACACACACACACACACACAAGAATCTTAAACACACACACACATACACAAGAATCTTAAACACACACACACTAAAAAGAATCTCTCTCTCTCATACACACACAAGAATCTTAAACACACACACTAAAAAGAATCTCTCTCTTTCTCTCTCTCTCTCTCTCTCTCTCTCTCTCTCTCTCTCTCTCACACACACACACACACACACACACACACACATACACACACATGCCTCCTCCCCACCCCCAGAAATATTACTTGTCTGGAAAGAAAAATATTCTGGGTTCTAATGAATAATATATTTTAAGAAGCTGAAGATGCATGCTTTTAAAAAGTCTCCTTAAAGCTGATTTAAACAGCATTTGCAACATGTTTATTCCTATAGGACCTAATATTCTAAGGAACACACTTTGCCTCCTGCTGAGTCTCAAAATTTGTACCACACACATCTGGACATTCTCTGCTGCAGAATGGTATTGTTGATCTTCACGTTTGTCGACTTTGGTGGTACCTTACAAAACTTCTTATCTACTGGCAAGAGAATTGACTCCTCTCTGTAGAATCTGGGGGAGGCAGCGATGAGGGTAGAATGACTGGGATATTTTACACTCTAGTTACTAGCTATGAACTTTGCACCTGGATCTAATAATTTATCACGCATGACATTTGCACAGGGTGATGCCACCAGTCACTGGGGGGCAGGACAGTACTTTGATGTGCTCACTTTCTGCTGTTTGTGTCTATAAGGAGGCATGCCTAAGACTCTGATACAGGAATCCATTGAATTATTTAGGGCTAAAGCATTCCCAGGCAGTCTGGTTAATTAGAACATTTTATGTGATTCTTGGCTAAGCTTCCTCAAATGACTGGATTATTCACGGCCCCATCTGTGTTTTGCCTCGGTAAGGCTGAATCAATAAGTCTTCATTCCTTGGCTAACATTCGGTGGGGTTGAGAACATGGAGGGCTTCACACTCAAATTCTCTTCAGAAGTCTGAGTCTGGAGGGAGGCCCCCTCACTTCCCAGCAGCTGGGAGCACAGGCTGCTTTTCCAGGGGACCAGGCTTTGGTTCCCAGCGCCCTGATGGTGGCTCAGAATCATTGTCATTCCACTTTGAGGGGATCCATTACCCTCTCCTGGCCTCTGTGGGCACTGCCCTCATGTGCACAAACCCACATATTCGTTCTTCCTCCCTCCAGCCCCACCTCTCTTTCATACACACACACACACACACACATACACACACACACACACACACACACACATACATACACACCACAATAAACAGTTTTTAAAAAATTTAAAAAATATTAACATGTCATCAACTGAATTTTTTCTATATTCTTTGTTTACATTCCAAATGATTTCCCCTTTCCCAGTTCCCCCCTCCCCATAAGTCCCATAAGCCCTCTTCCCTCCACCCATTCCCCAATCATCCCACTCCCTTTTCTCTGTCCTGGTAATCCCCTACAATGCTGGATCAAGCCTTTGCAGGACCAGGGCCCTCTCCTTCCTTCTTCTTGGGAATCATTTGATATGTTAATTGTGTCTTGAGTATTCAGAGCTTCTGGGCTAATTAATATCCACTTATTAGTGACTGGATTCCATTTGTGTTCTTTTGTGATTGGGTTACCTCACTTAGGATGATATTTTCCAGTTCTAACCATTTGCCTAAAAATTGCATGAATTCATTGTTTTTAATTGCTGAGTAGTATTCCATTGTGTAAATATACCACCTTTTCTGTATCCATTCCTCCACTGAGGGACATCTGGGTTCTTTTTAGTTTCTGGCTATTATAAATAAGGCTTCTCTGAACATAGTGGAGCATGTGTCCTTATTGCATGCCGGGAAATCCTCTGGGTATATGCCCAGGAGTGGTCAGCACTTGGAGGGGCTCCCCGCTGCCATCCTCGCTCCCAGATAAATAAATTGAATTTTTAATGATTTCTTCAAACATTTTGCAAACATTTGTGTCTTTGTGTGTATGTGTGTGTGTCTGTATGGCAGATTAAAAATGATAATGGAGGCTATCTTTTGGTATATACACATTTTAAGGCACTACCTGCCATTTAGAGAGATAGTGCCTATCATTGGTGTGGAAATTGCCTAGCAAGGTAGGCTGACTGGCCCAGAGATTCAGAAGAAACCCCCAAAGTCCCCTCTTCTGTAAATAAGATTGCATCTCCACACCTGGCTTTTATTATGTGAGTTCTAAGGTTTGAACTAAGTCCTGGTCCCTGTAGTACAGCACTTTACCAACTGAATCTCACCCCAGCCTCTCCGGTGCACCTTCTATCTTTGTACACACAGCCTCTAATTTCTTTGTAGGGAAGGCTGCCCTATACACTTGGTGATTAAACTTTATGTCATGATACTGAAAGAAACAGTAAAGATTTTTATTATAGTTCAAGAGCAGCTCTGTTCAGTACATCCTGACAGTCAGCGTTCGGCAGGAATGCCTTTCTCGTTACCCTTGTCATAGAAAATGTAATAGGAATATCTGAAAATTAAGGGGGGATTAGGCTAAGCAAGCCAGTGCTGTGTGGATTTAAGACTCTGAAGACTATTATCTGTGGCTAAGCAGAAGGCTAGGCTCTCCTGTGACAGACTTTCCTGGGGCGGGGGAAGCCTGAAGTGACAGGCTTGCCAAGTTAGGAGAGAGCACTTCGGAGGAAATGGCTGTGACGCCCCCAGCTACAAGTTCTTGGTGACTGCTAGTTTTGCACTTCTCCCCCACTCCCACCCCCCACGGCCCAGCTGGGATTCTGTGCGAGCACACACAAACTGCACCCAGACTGACACTCCAGGTTGTGCAAGCCCCTCTTGACTCTTCCAATTTCCCTCTCCATCTTTTGTGAAAGCATCTCTCACAGCTCCATGATCCTCCGGACTGGCTGGCCATCAGTCCCCGGGGACAGCATTCACTTTCCTCCCCTGCAAGGACGGCGTTCACGGATGTGCACCACCACAGCTGGCTTTTATTTTGAGGCTGGGGAACCCTCATTATCATGATACTTTACCTACCAAACCCAACTCTGCCATTCTGACTTGACAAACGCCTCTGGATTTTTTACTAAAGGCAACTTTACAGCAATAGCTTTACACAGTTTGAGCTGATTACTATAGCTTTTTATTATTAAATTACACGCTATTTCATATGCACAGAGGCATGTGTATATGTGTGTTGGCGGGGGGAAATGGACACCATAGTGCACATGTGGCAGTCAGAGTTTGTGTGCTCCACTTTTATTGTGTGGGTCCCCAGGATTAAACTCAGGTCGTCAGGTTTGGCAGCAAGAACATTTACCCACTGAGCTGTCTCACTAATCCTAGACTAATTACTTTTTAATGGTGTCTTCCAAAAGCATGGATATGACATAATTTTCTATGAATACAAATCATTTATTTGGAACATTACTTGATTGAGCCATGGAAAGGAATCACATTAAAATGAAGCGGCAGATTGCGTGGATGAGTCTGAACCATCTCTCCCACTCAGTAAAAGCTTGAAGGCATGGTATTCCTGGGTGTTTTTTTCTCTCATGAGTGTTTAATAAATTCTATATATTCTGTAGGCCCTGGGTGTTGTCATGGATGTATGGAGGAATGGGGGGGGGAACTTGCAAAGCCACAGAAGAAACTCCTGACTTCTTCACTTGTTCCAAGTAGTCTAGACACTGCATCATTACAAGAATTACAGGAAGAGAAGAGAAATATGAGCCTAGAAAGGTAGCCTGGCTTTGCCTATTTGAATTGGGACAAGGTGTTTCTACTTCTGAATAATTATTGATGGACTTAGAGCAGACTGGAAAAACAAAAAACCTTAATAGTTTTTGGATTGGCTTCCCTCTTTATCAAAGTGAGACAAAACTGAGGGTGTTATGCGTTTCCTGTGAAGAAACTTCTTGTTTTAGTCATTTGGGGGGGGGACAAAGAAAGTCCCCCCTTTCAAAATTGCTTTAAATGGTTGAAACAACTAGCTCATCTGGAGTTGTAAAATGATTGGACCTTGCATGGGAGCTGTAGGTCATGCCTATAAATTAGTAAGCAGGGGGAGAGGTATTTCAGAAAAGAGAGGCAGCCATGTCTCAGGAAATACAAAGCCTTATTGAAAAGGTTGTAGGGACGCTGCTTTAGGAATGCCCTTCCGTGTGGTAGCTGAGCTGGAGGAGAAAGGTCTGTGGAAGATGGTGCTACAAACATACAGTTTGGGTTAATCTCAAAACCACAGACTTTGCCAAAAATCATGAGGCTGCAGAGTCCAACCTAAGCTGTGATCCACTGGGCAAGTGGCTGAGGGATCGGTGCAGTGGTATCTCTGGCAGGACTATTCTGAATGTGTGTCTCTCTTTAAATATTTATTTTTAAAGTAGTGCCCATGGAAGCCAGCAATGGGCATGGGATCCCCTGGAGCTGGAGTTACAAGTCTGTGAGCCACCTGACGTGGGCACCGGGAATGGAATGGGGTCCTCTGGAAGAGCAGCAAACCCTCTCAAATGCGGGGTCATCTCCTAGTCCCTATTCTGGAACTTTAAGGACACAGTTCTGTTGTTATTGTTGTTATTGGACTATGTAATATAACCTCAGAGTTGCCGAACTACATGCCCAGACCTCGGATGGTAAGATGGCACCATTCACCTGTGTGTTGTGATTAACTGAGTAAAAATAGCTGTGGCTGAATGCGTGCAAGGATCCTCTAAGGGTCTGCAGGCCATTGATTAGGTGAGCCCATTGGCAGAGAAGATGGCAGACTTCAAGGACAGCATGCTGTACAAGGTCGGATCTGTGCCAACTGCTCAGCTCTTCCTCCCCTCGCCAACAAAATGCCAGATAACAAGGTGGATGTTGGCTGTCATGGGTAATACTTGTCAAGCCAACAGCATCTAGGCACATTCCTGAGTGACCAGCCTGACTAAATTAGCTCTGGACTTGCCTATGAAGCATCATCTTGATATCTGAGGTGGAAGGCTCTATACCATAAGCAGACAGCACCGCTGTATGGTGTGGGGTCCTGAGCTTCGTGACAGGGAGAAAGTCAGCAGAGCATGACTGCATTCACCTCTCCATCTCCTGATGTAGACACCTATAACCAGCTGCCTCAACCCCACTGCCGGCGTCGCCTTGTCCTAACACACTGTACTGTGTCCCTCCCAGCTGCCTCAACCCCACTGCTGGCATCTTCTTGCCCTAACACATGTGTCCCTCAGAACATGAGCCACGGGAAACCCTCCTCCCCTAAGCTGCTTCCCTTAGAATATGTTATCATCACAACAGAAGTGACTGAAACATGAACTGAGGGGAGTAATTTTAACTTTCTAATGTGCAGGTTATCAAGAATGTGTGAGATCAATTATTTGATTCCTAAGGAATTGATACGAAGATACTTATGAAAGGTCAAATAGCTATCCTTGAAGAATCAGACACAGCCAGGCACTGCTGTCCACTGGGAAAGAGAAACCAGTTGGACACGAGGAGCCCAGAATTCATGAACAGGCTTGTTATCCCAGAGTACCACGAAGCACAAGTCCCAAGTGAGTGACAGGCAGGCTCTGAGGAGGAAATGGCAGTGGTGCCAGTGTCCTCTAGACAGAGAACCACCTGCTGTCGGGGTGTGGGTGACACCAAGAAGGGTCTCCAGTGTTTTTCTTCCAGACATCTACAAATCCTGACCTGTGTGACTCGAAGTGAAAAGTGGTCATACCTGTGTAGCCCACAGGCTGCAGAGGACTTCACACTTGCTAAGGAACAAATGTTAATGAATATTTTGCAAAAAAAAACCCTGAAGCCTATTTTGTTTTAGCATTTGTACATATTGCTATTATGTGCAATGCTAATGCTGTAGAAATGAAGTTGATAAATAAGTGATACCTTAAATTTTTAATTTGCAATATGTGTGTGCATATCACATTGTGCAGTGCCTGTGAGGACCAAAAGAGGGCATCAGATACCCTGGAATTGGAGTTGCAGACAGCTGTAGTTACCATGTTACTGCTGGGAATTGAACCCAGGTCTTTTGGAAAGACAGCAACGTCTTTTAAGCACTCAACCATCTCTCCCACCCCTGAAATAACCCTTTAGAGACACCATGAATTCTCCAAGTTTCTTTCTTTTTTTATGTGATAGTTTTTTTTCCTATCAAAAGGAACTAGGATAGGCTCAGTTAGGACAAAGGTCACTGATCAGATAGACAGTAAATCAGATAGGAGCTGAGAAATATCTGGGCTAAGTTCATTTGTAAGGATAACAGCATATCCATGGGAGAGCAGAGAGACCAACCCATTATGCTCAGGAGAGTGTGGGTGGTAAGTAGATGTACAATATAGTACAGTACAGTATAGAAGATGTTATAAACAATGTCATGACAAGAGAATTGACAACTTATGTGAAATGGACAAATTACCAAAGAGCAGATTTTAGGAGAATAGATACAAAGTCAAAGAAACCTGGATTACTTTCCTACCTGTGCCAAGAACTGAGTTCCTCACCCCCCACTATCCACGACAACACATATGACTTCAGCTGGCTTTTCTGGGAAACTTCTCGGGCATTTAAGGAATGTATAACGAGAATCTTTTGTCAACTCTTCCAGGAAATTCCAGAGACCACTTCCCAAACTGTTTATGGGAATCCAGCAAATTCTTTATGCTCAAATATGACAGTTGCTTTGTAAGAAGGAAAAAAATATACCTAAATATTCCTCATGAACATTTATATACATTTCTTAAATAGCATTTAAATAACATTATAGCCCACCAAAAATATACATCTTGTCTGGGTGTAATTAACTTCAGAGTTTCAAGGTATAGTTAATTTAAAGGAAATCAGTATGTTCTAACATACCAGAAGGAAATAAACAAGACATTGTTTCAAAGGCTAAAATATAAAACATGTGTATCCTAGAACATCTTGGGCATGGCTGAGAATATCATGGATAAACCTATATACAAAAACAATGCTTACAAAATATATGTTAGCAAAATATATAACAAAATATAGAATAGTCTTTACTTAAATTTTGGAATGGGATTTAAGTTCTTGATTCACCTCTTCCAGTATTATGTTTAAAGCCTGGACCAAGAAATAAACCATGGCAAGAAATGGAAGATGGAGTATTGGAAAAAACAGGGTCATTATCAGTCATAGGCAATATGATTGATATTTAAAGATGTTAAGGTTTTTATACCCTAAGGTTTTAATTATGTGTATATAGATGTGTCCATATGGAGGTATGTGTGTGTGAGTGCAGTACCTGGAGAGGCCAGAAGATGGCGATGGTTCTCCTCTAACTATAGTTACAGGTGGTTTTGAGCCTCCTGTGAGTGCTGAAAACCAAGCTCTGACATTTTTGTTCAAAAGGAAAAAAAATATTTAACTTTTAAAAAATAGTTTGTATAAAATATTAACATACAGAATTGTTGATGTGTTTTTTTCTCACAAAATTATATTGAATTCCCCAAGAGAAGAGAAAATCACAAATTCCAAAATACTGCATGCCTTATGATCCCATGTCTGTAACGTTGTTGGTTTAGCAAAGTTCCAGAACAGATTAATAGTTGTCGGGAGTTAGGGATGGACAGGGAATGAACATGGGTAGAGAGGTACAGCTCTGAGAACTATCACATTAAACTTCAGGACATGTGCTGTGGTTCACAAACAGCCCTGCACAGGCAATAGACTTGTATAGAATACAACACACTTGGCAGAGAGTGAGAGTGATATGTGGAGTGGTGTGCAGATGACGTTCTGCTATAGTTCTGTTTAATGTCACCACGGATGGTTACTGGAGCATGTGTATACAACTCCCCATACCATTTATTTTTTTGGTAACATTTATTTATTAAATTGTGTGTGTGTGTGTGTGTGTGTGTGTGAAGGTCAGAGACAACTTGTAGGAGTGGATTATTTCCTTCTACAATATCCTGGGATCTGAGCTACACCACCAGGCTTGGCGGCAAGGACCTTCACCAGCTGAGCTACCTCATCTGCCCTGCCTGCGAAAGTTTGTATACTGGCACATGAACCCAGGGGCCAGCATTCATATAAAACCATGATGCCCTTGCTCATCTAGGCTCAGAGAGTTTAACAGTTCTATGGCATCATAGGAGGCAGACAAAAGGGATGATTTGTGATTCTGAGAGTTGGTGAGGATGTTTAAGATGTGGAGCAATGAAACTGGATGTCTACAGAGCAGCGAAGTTGTTCCGCTCCTCTGTGGACGACGCAGGAATTCTTGCTGGCCTACCTCAGAGGCTGGCGATGGAAATAACCTAAATTAATGATAGAATTCATAAATTGTAGTATCACAAAAGGAAGGAACTGGCAAGCTGAGATCTGCAAATACAGACATGTCATGGGAAGAACATTAGATTAAGATGCAAGCCTAAAGGCTAGGCAAGATGGCGCAGTGGGGAAAGTGCTTCCCAACCGCATGCTGGGTAGCCTGAGCTCAGTTCTGGGAGCCGAGATCAAGGTGAATGAGAGAACTGACATCGTAAAGTTGTCCTCTGACCTCCAGATGTTTGCTGTAGAATGAGCATGTTCACACAGAGACATTGTACAACCATCAAGAGCCGCGCTGAGTCTTCAGGTGACAGGAGCGGGGCAGAAAGCCTTTAAGGACAGTGTTAACAAAGAGAAGGATAAAGCTCAAGGACACAAAAGCAGAAAAAGAGGCTAGTGGAGAGAGAAAGATACGAGGCTGGGGGAAGAGGATGAGCAGGAGAGGAAGAGCCTCACAAATCATATATTAAAATGTTTCAGTGAAGCCGGGCGTGGTGGCGCACGCCTGTAATCCCAGCACTCTGGGAGGCAGAGGCAGGTGGATTTCTGAGTTCGAGGCCAGCCTGGTCTACAGAGAGAGTTCCAGGACAGCCAGGGCTACACAGAGAAACCCTGTCTTGAAAAAAGAAAATAAAAAAAAAGAAAGGAAGAACAAACAAAACTGCTTTAGTGAAACCCAATACTTCGTGGGGTTTTGAACTCACTACATTCATCCGTTTGTGTGCACATGCATGTGGAGGTCAGAAGACAGCCTGCAGGAGTCGGTTCTCTCCCTCTACCACGTGGTTTCTGGGCATCGAACTTAGGAAACTAATCAGGGTGGCAAGGAGCTTTAGCTGCTGGGCCATCTCAGGGTTTGCCTACAAACCTAATTATTTTGTATATTAATAAAAAAACAAAAACAGGAGAAGAAAATAGAAAAAGGAGGTCACACAAGGTCTGGATGAGACACTGACTGTTCACATTTCCCTCCAGCTAGCCTCAGGAACACAGACACAGGTAATCAAAGAGGTTTTCATCAGAGGTAAGCCATGTTGTTAGGAAGCACTGGGGCTTAGGTAAGGCACGACTGAGAGAACGTTCTGTGCGAAGCATGGTGACAAAGGGACTTTGTTTAGGGCTTCAAACATGTCCTCTGTGAGATGCTAAGGCAGTGTTATATTACCTAGGGTCAGAAAAAAGATGGTCCTTTGGGCAACACATCCATCTGTAGTGTGAATGGGGGTAGAAGGTGCAGAATTTATGAGTTAGAGGGACGGGTCGAGAGATGCTGAGTTAGAGGGATGGGTCGCAGGGCTTCAGACACCCGATCATCTCCAAGTTCTAGCCTATTCTGATGAGACCTTGGAGATTCCAACAATTATAATAAGTAAGTAATTGTGAACTTGGCATTTTTCTCCCCCGCCCTACACGCTCACTCCTAGAGGTTCCTCACTCTTGAGAACTGAAAGAGGGAACATTCTGATGCCAGTTAGTCCAAAAGAATAAATCTTAGACCAGCGCTTTATGGGACCAGTGAGATGGCTGAACAGGCAATGGTGATTGCTGCCAAGCCTGATGACCTGAATTCAATTCCTTGGATCTGAAAAGTGGGAGGAAAGAACCAACTTTTGGAAGTTGTTTTCGGATTGTCACGTATATGCTGCCTGCGCACACACTCCTTACATATGAGCACACACACTAAACAAATAAGTAAATGTAATTTGTAAAAAGAACTGTGTAGTGAGACTGTCTTTTGTATTATTTTTCTAGACTCACAATAGCAGGCATGATTTCTAGACAGAGCAGATGCCTAACATCTCTCCTTGTGTTGGGATTGAGTAGAAACTCTTGTTAAAATATCAACTCCTCTAACTGTAGACCAGCCTAGAAGCAGATACAGACTGTTTTTTTTCTGGTTTTGTGACTCATTGCTATTGATCTTCACATGTATATTGATTATTAACACGTGAGCAGTGCTATATAATTATAACAGTTGGCGGATATTCTTACTTTATTAATGCATTTTGTTTATTTAAATATCTAGATGATTGGCAATGAAGTGATTTGAGGTTTATTTATAGACTACCCCACCAAGCTGAAGATTGTTTAAGAACTAAATGGGTCTAGGAAGGAATTCAGATCAATGGTGGGATACTTCTCGTACTGTGTGTGAGGTCCAGGGTTCAATCCCAGCCCTGCACACGTAAAGCCATAAAGAAAATAAATCACTCTAACACTGTGCTTCAAGTGAGAGCAAATGAATGATGAAAATTGGGTTCCTGATAGATATTCAAGTATTCTAGAACAGAAAAGAAGCTAATCAATGGGAACTCTGGGACTGGAGGGACGGCTCAGTGGGTAAGAGCACTTGCTACCTGTGGTTGCGTCCCAGCACCCACGCTGGACAGTTCACAACTGCCTATAACTCCAGCTCCTGTGTGTCTGACACCCTCTTCTGGCTTCTGCAGACACGATGCAAGCCCCAACCCTCACACACTCATAAAATTAATTTTTAAAAAATCTGATAATTTCACTTGAAGAAATGGCTTTTGATACACACAACAGAAGAACTTCTCAGTTGAGAAGTCTTGTCCCACAGGTGTTAATGGCTTTTTTATCAAAGTAATCATAACCTTTTTAAATGGGGTCAGAAGCCATTTTATTTAATATTTCAAGACAATATCAAATAAATACTCTTCAGGACAATAATATTCTTCAATAAAATGTTCCAGGGAACAATGTCTACTTTAAAGTTTTAACATGGTGGATAAGAAGTCTTTCCATTTGGATGTCTAGATCTTTTTCTCTTTGGTTGTAAGACATACTCAAACATTTATAATTTAAGGCATTATTGAAGAAATACACACGGGGTCCTTAGCATAGGGCTGGTTGTGTATTGATGTGTGAATAGTTGGGTGTCAATGCATTATTATAAGACAAGACTCAGTTTCTTGATAATTGTATAATTATCAGAATTCAGCTTGGTTGGGAAATACTTATTTTCTCTTGATACTGGTAAGACTTGGGTAGAAGTAGATTCCTACAGGCATGGGGATCACATTCAACTAAATGGACAAAGAGTTGTGAGGGGGACAATCTGCCAGAAGCTCTTGTTTCTGAGAGGAGAAGAGAGGAAACCTTTGTAGCCAGCTGGAAAGGAGGACAGAGAGGCCCATGTGATCCTAAATGGCATTTTTATAAGAAAGTAGGAAAGTTGATGGATTCCTGTTGAAACCAACATAATGAGAAGTAGAATGAGCAGATGGGAAGGGTCCCCAATGACCTCAAAGTCTTAAATTCATGTAAGTTGTTTCTACATCATGACTTTGCTTCGGAATACTGACAGAAAGATGTTCCAGCTAATCATCTTTTTTTTCAACATAATGGGAACCCAGAAAGAAGGCGACATATTCTCATTCATATTCTCTCTCTCTCTCTCTCTCTCTCTCTCTCTCTCTCTGTGTGTGTGTGTGTGTGCGTGTGCGTGTGCGTGTGCGTGTGCGTGTGAGTGTGTGTGTGTGTGTGTCTGGGTGCACTTGTGTATAGAGGTCAGAGGTCAACTTTAGGTATCATCCCTTAGGACCCACCCATGATATGTTTTGAGGCAGGTTCTCTCGGAGAAGGCCAGCGAGTCCCAGGGACCCACCGGGCTCTTCCTTCCCAGCCCTGGGACAGCAAATAGACACTGCATGCTCTGAATCGTTATGCCTGCCCTGGGGACTGAACTCAGGTTTTCCTTCTTGCACAGTGAACATGTGACCTGCTGGGTCATCCTCTGGGCTCTAGAATGACATTTATTAAACAAATAAAATAAACAAGACAAAACTAGATTAAAAAAAAAAAGGCTTCAGTTTCAGCCCATATCTCAATTCCATTGCTCATAGGAACAGGAAGGGTATACTCATTTAGAGAGCCTGAATCAGAGAAACTACACTAAGAAATAACTTTAATGGGATAATAACCAAACACCAGGCAAGTCTTTTCTTGGATGGTGCTATAAAAACAACTGAAGTCTCAAAGGGAAGGGCATCAGAGAGAGCACGCCCCTGCTCCCTTCATCCCCTGCTTTGTCTGTCTTGCACCTACCAAGGTCATCCAGCCCTCCTTGCTTTGTCCTGGAAGACTTCAATTTCTATTTAGGGCATGGAGACATAGATACCATTAGATCGGTACAGATTAATCTAGAATTTTGGTTGGTCCTGCTTTTCTCTTTCCCTTGCCCAGTGGGTTTGTGCTTTCCAGACACTGTACAAAGTATTATTAAATCTGATTTGCTCATGGTGCTGAGTTTTCTAGTGATGGATACATGCCAACCTCCTCCTTAACAAATGCCATGCATGCTCATGGAAAATTAAAATATATATGCTTGAATTTCATTTAAAACACTCAAGTCTTATATCAAGTGTATTTATTCAAAAAGAAGATTTTTTTTTGAGAAGGGAATATAGACATCAAGCACTAAGTAGGTTGAGGAAAGAGGATTGGAGTGAATTCCAGGTTAGATAGTAAGACTGTGACTCAAAATAAATAAATAAATAAAAGGTATGGGTCAGGGCAAAGCTTTTGTTCAGTGTTTGCCTTGAAATCCTGAAAGCCTTGTTTCAAAGCCTGAACACAGTTAAAGTGCTCGGGACAGTTAGTGCCTGTTTGTTAAACCAGTACTGGGGAGCAGAGGCAGATAGATCCTGGAGCATGTTGACCAGCAAGACAAGTCAAATCAGTGTGCACCAGGTCCAGTGAGACACTCTTGTATCTAGAACATATGGACAGTATCTGAAGAATGGCGCATCCAAGATTGATCTCTGGTATCCACATACATGTGTATCCACATGCATACAACTCTATCTACATGTGGACACACACACATACACACACACTCCAAAAACCACAAACAAACTGAAGTATCAGCAACTGAACTATGACTCAAAATTGCATTTGTGTAGAACTGTGAAAATCTATAGTTAGGAACTAGAAAGAAAGTGATGAAGGATGATGCCAATTTTCTTGATACTTGCATTCCCCAATGATTGCCTGCATCTCTTTTAGGTATCTTTTTATATCTTTTAGGTATCTCTACAATTCAGTGATTTGCTCCATGATTAGCACATTCCAATCCTTTGTCCAGAAATAAATATAAGTAACTTCAGTAGAATCAGAATAATTTGGGATTATTTCCCTTAGGCTCCTGGAAAGGGAACATTGTTCTCATGTAGACTTCTGAAGATGGCCACTTTCTCTGTGTAGAGTAGTGAGGACAAGGTTAAGAACCTGGTGGGTAGGTAGAGGAGACTGAGACAAGGGTAAAGAAAATAAGCATTGCGTGTTATCATTTGACTGGGCTCTCTGTCTCATTTCAGATACTAGAATCAATCCATTTTCAGTTTTAAATTAAAGCTCATTGATCTCAGTGTTTGACTCTTTGGTATGGCTGGGACCTTATAAACTTGGAAGGGCAGCAATTAGAAGGGATAATGAGTTGTAGAGAAATACTCAAATGAACAGCTGTGTTGGAAATGGCAAGAAGTTTGTCTGATCAGGGATAAGACTTATCCCTGTCTTATCTATGATTTATTTACTCTTCCTTTGTCCTGTCAAGAATCCTTAATTCCTGATAGACTCTTCTCTGACACCGACAATTGGCTTGATTCCTGATAGAGCCTTCTTCGACACTGATCATTGGCCATCCACTTTCGTCCTTCATCTCAATCCAAGTTGCCTAATTACTTAAGATGCTTCTGTTTGCTACTTATATGGACTCCCAGGAAAGGGTCTCTTGGGATCTCCTTGGAACCCTTACTCAGGGTTCATATCCATCCCATTGTGGGTTCTACAATTCTTTCACTGCAACCACAGGTTAAATATCAGTGAGCTAGTTATCTCCCCAATAAAACTGGTGGGCAAGAAGTTGTTAGGCATGTGTTTAAAGAGGGAAGAAGAGGTGAAAATTTCTGAGATAAAGATTCTAGAAGAGTCCATGGTAAAAGACTGGAAGCAGAGAGTGATGGCAACAAGAAAGGAATCTCAGATCCCTGTAAATTCGCTTGTGTGCCCACCCCCACCCCCGGCCCCATATGTGTGTCTGAACACTTGGTCTATATATATGCTTCTGAACACTTGAACTAATGTGTGCACTGGCCCCACATGTGCTCCTGTGATCTGATGTGCATGTGTGATGTGATGTTTCTTGAGATTCACTTCCTGTTATCACTGTACTTGCTTACCTGGTTCTGATTATCTTTCCAATTTTGATAAAAAGTCAAATTTCCCTATATTCTGTTCACACAACCCTTCTGTTATGTGAATATTTGGTGACACATTTCCTTAAAGTTTCAAATAGTATTTATGACCCCACAATTTGTATTATATACCAATACTCTCTGACCCCCTATAGTTTAATTATATAACTTACCCGAAGTATTAAATGTTACATGAGAGTTTAGTAAACTTTGGGAAAGGAAAGGTCTTTAAAACCCAAGTCAAAAGGAAAAGAAAGAAAGAAAGAAAGAAAGAAAGAAAGAAAGAAAGAAAGAAAGAAAGAAAGAAAGAAAGAAAGAAAGAAAGGAAAAGAAAAGAAAAGAAACTTTATGGAAACAGGCATAATGTTTTTTCAATGTGTAAAGGTTATCCTTGTGTTATTCAAATGCTGATTTCTCTGCCTCCATATGCTGTTTCAATCTAGAAATAGCATTGCAATGCTTATTTCAAGACTCTCCTGTCTCAAGTTTCTATAATCACCATATATTCGGTGCCTAGTCAATAAAAGCGGATCATCCAATGGCTATATAGAAGAGAGAACAGGGCGGACCTTCTGCCAGCAAGGGGAAGGAGGGAAGAGAGAGACAGATTGAGCCATGAGGAGGAAGGAGTTCATGAAACATGGAAGCCTCTAAATACAAATATTATGGGGATTTTGTCTGGGAGGTAGCCAGATTACTTTAGGGGATTAAGATATGTCAATTGACTGCCCAGGCATTGAGGTGAAGTTTGAGACCAAATAAATCTTGTCTCTCTGTGTCATTATCAGGGAGCTAGCTAAGAAAAAGAAGAACAGCCATTGTATTAACTTATTACAAACAACGAAATTAAATTTGACATTTACAGGAAGCCTTTTAAGCCCCTTTGGTATTTGGGGAGATTAGGGTACCTTTAGGAAGTGAGACTTGCTAGAGGAAGTATGTCATTTAGAGTGGGCTCTGAAACTTCAGAGCCTCGACCCTCTTTCTACTGGTCTTTCTCTAGCTGTTTTCCATATGTGGTTGAGATGTGAGGAGCCATCTTACTTTTTCTGTGGCCGTGTTTTTCCTGGCTGTGCCACACCTTCCCAACCCTGATGGACTCCTATCCCTCTGCACCCATAAGACAAAATAAAACCTTTCTTCCCTAAGCTGCCTTTGGTCTTGGTGTTTTAACCACAGTAACGGTGACTTAATTGTGGATATACTCTTTCATCAAACCATTATGATCAAATGTCAATCAAACTGAATGAGAAGTTTATGTTAAATATGTCAAATCTCACACATTTATCCTGAGGCATTATCATAGGATTTTCTTATTAAGATTAAAGAGCAATAGAAGAAAATATCTTAGAAAAATGAAAGTATTTATAAGTGGAATAAGAAAATATGGACATGATGAAATTTCTTCCCAGCTCTACAGAAGATCCCGTCTTCAGGCAAAGAGAGAAATATATTAGAAGCCTGTCAGTGAAAGTCAAGTCAACCGGGGTGTGAAATTGGGCACTCAGATGAAAGCTTTGTTTCCAGTTTTGTATATTTTATAAATACAAAAGTGACTAATCAGGATTAGACTCTACCCGTTATGAAAAAACCCCAACAAACCTTCATATCCAAATACAGGGTAATCCTCTTAGCTGTTACTGACACCAATGGAAAACAAAAAGGGCCAATTTACTCATCCTAATTACTAAGGGCTTAAAGGAATTTGCCAGGGGTGGCAGGAGACTGTTGGCACAGTGTATTTTTATTTACATAAAAAGTCATGGTCCGTTTTAAAGATACATTTATTTATTTAATTTAATTTATGTGTATGTGTGCCTGTGAGAGATTAAGTGCACCATAGGCATGCACAGATGTCCACAGTGGTCAGAGGGTATTAGACTCCCTGGAGTTACAGGCTCTTGTGAATTGTCTTGAGGATGCTGGAAACTGAACCTGGGTCCTCTGCAAGAACAACCATTGCTCTTAACAACTGAGCCATCTCTCCAGCCCTGTGGGTTCACTTAAAAAAAAAAGTCAGCTGGAAGTCACCATCTGGGTAAAATCTCCAGTATGACCTTGTTAAAATACTAGAGGGCATTCTCCACCAACATTTCTACAGTTACGCTCATAAAAGGCCGAGTTACTTCTCTCCTCTCTGGGCAAAGAATGAGCACTGAGATTTTCTTCTGGCTTTAGGTCTCATCTCTATGTCTGAAAAGGTAGTATTTTGTACCTCACTGTTCTGGTGTGGATGTGTGAGCTCTGTCCATACTCCGGCAGGTTTGGTTTGATTGTTTCAGTAGTAATGATATAAATAATTTTGTACTGACAGTTGTGAGTAAGTGCTTCCATTCGAATCCAGATATTGATTTCTCCTTTCTAAGGTGCCCAATTGTGTGTTTATTTTCCATTAGTCCAATTCTGTTGAACTTCAAAATACATCATGGAAAAAGGAGAGTCATGAAAAAGGAAATGGAATTCTGGAAGGAAGGCAAACATTTTATGACAGAAGATCATAATCATTTTAGTACCATTACTCTGTCACCAGTTTCATCATCTTCAACTAATTTTTCTTTTGAATGCTTGTACCCTCCATGCTCAAGCCTGTGACAGATCATGAGCTGGAGCCACAGTCCATCTGTGTGACAGGATTATTTGGAGGGTTTTCTTAAAAGGAGATGTCTGGACTTACTCCTAGTTTGGTATGTATTTGGCCTACCATGAGCCTCCAAGTCTTGTACTTCTATCAACTCCAGGGAGATTTTGATGGTGCCACATCAAAGATCTTGTATAGATGACATAAAGGCTTAGAGAACTGAAATTTTTCAATCTCATTTTTGTCTTTTTTTTTTTTTTTTTTTTTGCCAACTTGACAGGAGCTAAAGTCACCTAGGAAGAGAGAACCTCAATTGATAAAATGGTTCCATCAGATTGTCTTGTGGGCAACTTTGTGGGCATTTTCTGGATTAATGATGGATATGGGCCGACCAATCAGATTGTAGGCAGTACTACCTCTAAGCAGATGAACCTGGGTTTTATTGTTTTTTAAAGATTTATTTACTATTATATCTAAGTACACTGTAGCTGTCTTCAGATGCACCAGAAAAGGGTGTCAGATCTCTTTTATGGATGGTTGTGAGCCACCATGTGGTTGTTGGGATTTGAACTCAAGACCTCCAGGAGAGCAGTCAGTGCTCTTAACTGCTGAGCCATCTTTCCAGCTCAAACCTGGGTTTTATGAGAGAGCAGGCTGAGCAACCCCTGGGGAGCTAGCCAGTAAGCAGCACTCTTCAGTTAGAACATATTGCCTGCTTCAGTTCTAGCCTCTGAGTTCCTGTCCTTAGATACACTAGGAATCAAGAAGCTTAGGCCACAAGAACCCTTTCCTCCTGAGGTTGTCTTGGAACATGGTGTTTATCACAGCAATGGAGAAGCTAAGTAGGAAAGCTGCAAATATAGAATTTTGAGAAGAAGACTGGGTTTTGATAAAACTACAAACTCATGAGTGCCTCTCATATTCTACTCTATTGGTATTGTTCTCTTCATTTATATAGGAAAGGGAAAGAGGGAGAGAGGGAGAGGGAGAGAGGGAGAGAAGGAGAGTGGGAGAGAGAGAGAAGAGGGTTTAGTGCTTGTCTTCTCTCAAGTTTATTTTCTTTCTTTCACCACATCCCTGATACAATAGGAATGAAATCAGGAACATCTCTTGAGCAGTCAATCTGTGATGTCTTCTCCTTCTGTGGATTACTGAGCAAGCTTATTGAGGACATGTAATGTCCAGAACCCACTGAAGAGGGGAATACTAAGCTATTTTTCCAGGCATTAATCAACTGTTCGGTACAGCCTATACCTGGGAGCTGATGTGATTTCCATCCTTGGTGAGAGTCCTAGGTAAAGGGGTTTTAGGACCTGAGAACTAAAGAGCACATATGTTCTGGTATCATCATCTCTTCAGATGACCTTCAAGTCTAAGTGTCTTCTGAGATTAATTCAAATGCCAGCCATGTGGATTTTCAAGACGATAGACACAGCCTAAAGCCCAAGCTGAGGAGAGATGAATTTGAGAGTCCTCAGGTGGTGCTCACATCCAGAAACTAGCAGAGTTCAAGAGTTCCAGTCAAATACACCTGACCAAGGAGAGGAGAGCACAGGGACATCTCATTTGCATGTGCTGAGTTTAGAAAAACAATGGAATGGTTGCTTACTTATATATATTTTTTTATTATTCGATATAATTTTTTATTTACATTTCAAATGATTTCCCCTTTTCTAGCCCCCCACTCTTGGTCACAAGACAGATCTCAACAAATATAAGAAGATCAAACTAATCCCATGCCTCCTATCAGATCACTATGGAGTAAAAGTGGTCTTCAATAGCAACAAAAACAACAGAAAACCCACATACAAGTGGAAACTGAACAATATTCTACTCAATGATACCTTGGTCAAGGAAGACATAAAGAAAGAAATTAAAGACTTTTTAGAACACAATGAAAATGAAGACACAACATACCCAAATCTATGGGACACAATGAAAGCAGTGCTAAGAGGAAAACTCATAGCCCTGCGTGCCTCCAAAAAGAAAATGGAGAGAGCATACATTACCAGCTTAATGACACACCTGAAAGCCCTGGAACAAAAAGAAGCTATTTCACCCAGGAGGAGTAGAAGGCAGGAAATCATCAAACTCAGGGCCGAAATCAATCAAGTAGAAACAAAGAGAACCATACAAAGAACCAACAAAACCAGGAGCTGGTTCTTTGAGAAAATCAACAAGATAGATAAACCCTTAGCCAGACTGACCAAAGGGCACAGAGAAAGTATCCAAATTAACAAACTTAGAAATGAAAAGGGAGATATAACAGCTTACTTATATTTTTAATTTCCAATCTTATATTGATAATAAAGAAGACTATAAGAACTGGAGGAACTAAGATCTATGGACAGAAGCAATAAGAAAGACTTTCAAAAGATTGATATTTGTTAATGAATACCATTAGTCTGCAAGAGTTTTCAATGTTATTGAGAAAGCATTAGTTAAATCCATAATGGATTGGTAGGAACAGGGAAAAACAAGAAGGTGGCTGGGAGAAAATACAAACAAATGCTCTCCTTAGGTGAAAGGCTGCTTTGTTTGATTTCCTACTTATGGCAAACCAATAAGACATCCAAGGCTGACTATTTCTTCCTAATACATAGTCAGTGTCACAGAGAGTCACAAGCAGATTGGGCATGGATTATCGTTCACAATGCCAGTGTACCACTTATCCCAGGGACTCTGTAGGAGACAAGGTACTGGCTATTAGAGCACTGTGAATAAATGAATCCAGGATGGGATACTATCAGGACCAGATGAGGTGAGTATCAGGAACCTAGGCAAACACACACACACACACACACACACACACACACACACACACAGGTAGAAAACACCTTTCAGAAGGTGACACTTGGCAGTCACGTAGGATGATGTTACGAAGAGTTGCATGTGTTAGCTATCTAGAATAGAAAAATCAACCAAATGATTTCAGTTTTAAGTTACATCGATGTGTGTGTGTCTATATATGTGTGTGTCTGTGTAAGAGTGCTTGTGTGTGAGTGCATATGTCTGTGTGTGAGTGCATGTGTGAGTCTGTGCATGTGTATGTGTCTGTGTATGTGTGAATGTGTGTATATGAAAGCGTGTGTGTCTGTTTGTGGGTATGTGTATCTCTGTGTGTATGTACATGTATGTGTTTGTGTGTGAATGTGTATGAATGTGTCTGTGGTCTGTCTGTCTCTGTGTATGCCTGCTTGTCTGTGTGTATGTCTATTTGTGTGTGAGTGCATGTGTATGGGTGTTTCTGTGTGTGAGCGCATGTGGGTGAGTGTGTCTGAGTGAGTGCATGTGTGTAATGTGTGTGTGTGTGCATGTTAGTGTACAGGCTGTAGTATACATGAAGAGGTCAGAGAATAATTCACAGAATACGGTTCTCTCCCCCCATCCTATGGTTCCCAAGACTGAACACCAATCATCAGATTCGGTGACAGACACCTCAGGAGAGCAGCTGTTAGCGTGGTAAAGGCCTTGCAGCATACACAGAGGTTTGAGGACCATATCTCCATGGCGATGAAAGAGTAAGAAGCAGGTTGTGTTCCTGAAAAGAAGATGATTCTGAGAATTTGGGTGGCATATGCCTTATGTCAGCAAGACCACTCAGAGGGACATTTGCTATTTCTGCCCAGGTGTGACTGTCATCTGAAGAAAATGTAGGGAGGTAGAATCTTGTAATTTAGGTCCAGTAGAGAAAATTCCAGCATCCAAGAGAGTAATACAATTTCTACTTTTTCTCTCCATTTATTTGGAACAAAACTCAGTAATGAAACCTTCAGGTGAATCTTCTGAAAATGTTGCATTTTCATTAAAAAATTGTGGGTCAGGATGTGGAAGATGGTTCAGTGGATAAAAGGCTTGCAAGGGTGAGAGCCTGGGTTGGAGCCCCTGAACTCTCAAAATATCAACATTGGGAAGGGTTGGAAGAACACTGGTGATTCCACCACTAATGATGAAGATAGGAGTGGATTCCTGCAGCTCACTAGATTGTGCCTCAAAACACACACACACACACACACACACACACACAGACAACAACAACTAAATAAAATGATAATAACAAAGCCCAGTGTAGACAGCACTTTAAAAGTTCCAGTAGAATTGTTCTCTGCCCTCCATGTGCAGGAACACACATATCTTTGAGTGCTAGCTCTGAGTAGCAAAACAATAGTCCTGTCTTTGTGCTCCAACTTCTAAGACTTCCCATCACTGATCTGTAGGGGTGGAGCAAGGTGGCAGGGAGTGTCCCAGCCACTGTAGTGAAGGAAGGATAGAGCAGGTCCTGACAGAGGGATTTCCAAAGTTTCAAGATCAAGTGATGATACCTATGGCTATGGAAACTAGAAAGAGAATCAAGGGAGTGGGGAGAGGAAGGGGAGAGGAAGGGAGGAAGGGAGGAGAGGGAGATGGAGATGGAGATGGAAAGGGAGAGAGAAAGGGAGAGGGAGACGGGGAGAGGGAGGGGGAGCTGGACAGAGAGAGGGAGGGGGAGAGAGAGAGACTGAGGATCTTTAAGACATAGGGCAGTGGAGGCTAGAGATGACATGAAAGAAATTTCAGAGAGGCAGGCAGCACAGGCCAGGTTCCTGCAGAACAAGTTTCATCCCACAATGCACTGTGACCAACAGAAGATTCTGGCATTCGAGGGGGCAGGAAGGTGAGCATCTGGGAAGCAAGTCTGGAGAATGGACTCTGCAGGCAGCAGGGAAGCAACCGGGATGAGCTAGCCTTTCTTGAAGATGTTGATTTGTCCTTCTTCCCTGGGTGAGGAAAGTCCACACTGTGGAGCTCCGTTTTCAGCCTTTGTTGAGTCGTAGCTCACCTTATTCCCTGAGGGGACCAAAGGCAGCTTCTAGACCTGTAGGGAATACTGTAGTATTGAATAAATGGGAAAGATGAAGCCGGGGAAGGGAAAGATAATCAAGCCGGCTAATTAAACACATGCCTCTAAACCCTTATCAGAGGTTGTTAACAATAAATCTTACAAGTCCTATAGTCCATTAAGCCTGAGAATTAACCAGAAATGGGCCACAATGGCTTCCAGTATGGAAGCTGGAGACAGTCCGAAGGAGCAGACTATGGTGTGATACCCGGTAGCCCTAAGCAAAGCAAGCTCCTAAGCATTTCATCAGTGTGTCCTTCACACAGGGCTAACTCAACCCTATGCCAAGGTGTGCTTCATCTGTGCTTTTGGAGGTTGGTGGGATGTTGCAATCTAGGTAAACACCATTCTCAGCCTAACACAATTTAGAGTCCTCACAGAGGGAAGATGCCTAACACTCTCTCCTGCCCCATGCCTACTTCCCTGAGACAAAGGTTTGAAAACTACATGAGGCAGAGACTTTGAGCTTCTTAGAAACGGCTTTTACTTCAGCATTCAAAGGCCTGTGTGTTTTCACCATGAGTTGAAATAGACTTTGTACAAATGGTCTCCAATGGGTAAGGGTAAGAAGGACTGAGAATAACCTGCAGGAAATCTCTAACACATAGGGACCTCTATTTGGGGACTAGCTTTAGGGAGAAGTGTTATGCTGAGAAAAATGTTAGGTCTGATCTCAGCCAGAAACTAAAGGGCAGTAATTGCACTGTAGCCTGTGGTACAACCACAGGGAACTTTTAGCCATCACACCAGAGCACTATCTTTTAGGCTAACTAACTACCTTAATGAGTCTTGATTATCAGCCTGACATAGTCTTGAGTCATCTGAGAAAGCCTGGATTGAGGAACTGCCTAGGTTGGATTCTCCTGTGGACATGTCTATGGGGACTGTCTTGTTAACTGATACAGAAAGGTCCAGCCCACTGTGGGCGGCACCATCCCCTGGGCAGGCGGTTCTAGGCTATATAAGAAAGCTAAGGAAGCATGAACCTGTGAGTGAACCAACAAGCAGCATTTCCCCTGTGGTTTCTGCTTCAAGCTCCTGCTTCAATTCCTTCTCTGACTTCCCTCAGTGCATGGATTATAATCCAAAAGTTGAAATGAACTCTTTCTCCCCTGTTAGTCACTTTTGGGTCATAGCATTTGTCACAGCAACAGAATGAAGCTAGAACACTGGACACATACATCTCTGGTATGTATCAATTCCAAGTTGAAGGTTTGCTATAAGAGAAAATCACAGGAGACTAAAAAAAATTTTTTGACATGCTTTCAACTTCTCAACAGGAACCAGTTGATAGGGACAGCCATTTACTAATGTTAATTAGGACCACATCTTTGTGCATAAAGCACTTAAAATATTAATCTCAAAAATGCATTCCAGATCTATGTGAAGGATAAGTGTGGGAGAGAGGGGCCAGTGCCAACCCAGCAAAGAACGCAGTAATAAGAGTAAAATGGAAGAGGGGGTTAGGGCAGAGAATGACTTCAACTGGTTGTAAACTTACTGTGTTTTGGGATATACATGAACAAGAAAGTCTGTGTGAGCACTGGTTTCTGAGGTTTGAAGCTTAATGCAGGACAAGAAATGACTCAGAGATTTTTCTCAACTCCAGCTTAGACACTTAGTAAACCATATGGTTCGTATGTAGAAAGGAGACCCCTGGTTTCACATTGCTGCCAAAGCCTCATCATCCTAAAATGGATCTATGCTTAACTTTAAAAGCCTTAGCATGGAGAAATAATCTCTACAGCGGGTCTCCAAAGCTCCAAGGAAGTTTGCAGAGGAGACTAAAGCAGACTGAAATTGTGAGTGTGGAGGGTGAAGGGTAGAAGGGCAGGAGGGGAACATGCAGGAAGTTATTGAAAACACTGGTATGGAAATCTATAGATTATAGAAGACAGATGCCTAACCAGAGTCTTGTTTGTAGCAGCTTGAGGATAGGAAGGCAGAGGACAGACACCATTGAGAAACAGAATGACACAGTTCAAAGCACCCCAATAGCAGCTGCTTGAGAAACTGGAGAGGGGGTTACCTGCCCATGACGTCAGGGACAGGGAAAGTCCTCAAAAGCAAGACTGTCCTGAGGAGGGGAATGCAGGGTAGAGGCTAATTTATTCTGCAAGTCAGTAAAACAAAACAAAACAAAACAAACAGTACAAGACAGATGAGATTAAAAACACAGAAGAACTAAAATGGCGTCGCACACCTTTTATCTCACTGTTCAGGAAGCCAAGATGGGAAGATTTCGAATTCGAGACACCCTAGGCAACATAGCAGGACTTTGTCTCAAGCAAACACGCAAGGAAACAAAAAACCAGAAGGAAGCCCAAACTGATTTAAAAGGGGAAGAGAGGTGTAGTTTGATAAAACAGGATAGAAAGGGAAAAACAATTGAATGAGCAGAGGCTAGAAAGGATAAGAAATTACGTGAGGATCAGTCACTCATCTTCCCATAAAGGAGGAGACGAGATGGTCAGGTTATGAACAAAAGAAGACAGGCCTCGCATGCGGGACATGAAAAGATCAGAACCCTTAAAACCAGGAAGGGGCATACATATGAATGAGAGGCCCCACTGAACCATAAAGAAGTGATCTGTAGGGGGACACGGACACTCTGCTCTACTCTGATTATGCCATCAGATGCAAAATGTAAGGCACGCCAAGGGTGTGCTCCCTGTGGATGCAAATCTATGAGCCCTAGTGCATGCACATGCAAGGAACGAAACACTTTCTCAGCTTGTCTAGTGTTTCCACTTATCCTTTGTCAGGGCCACTCAGTGTTTGGCTGTGATTTTCAGGTTATAATTGTCCTTGAGACAGGGGAAGAATTCACAGGAAGTTTTCCAATGGCCTTTAATTTGCTACAGCTATTTGCAAGTTCATAATAGGCCCAATTAAACAATTTTCAAAGGTTAATCACAATCACCAGCCCAGGCCTCTTGGTGAGTAAGGGCTATAAAACATGAACAGGTGTTTCCTGTGAATGGGCAAACAGGGCTTTCCAGAGACATGCCAATGACCATGGGTTCCCTATCAAGGCAAGGACGGCCTGCCTTGCCCCTCTAGCCTGCTGAATAACGCCGATGAAGGAGCAGGCAGGAAGTGCCTCTCATCCCCTGTTCTGGACCAACACTGCCCCAGCTGTCATGTCCTTAAGCCTTCCCAAGTTGCATCCCAGACTTGCTCTTTCGGCACCCCTGGGGCATTGATGGGCACCCCCTTCCTTCCCTAAAGAGTGAACCTACATGTTTGGCAACAGTTGGTCCCTAGGCTTTGGTTTATAGGTCTCCTATAAATATCCACACCAAATATTCCACACCAAATATCTGAGATACATAAATGTTTTCCCATAACTCTAGATATTCATAATTTAAAATTTTAAGTTCTATGTATATGGGGGCATGGAGAGGTAAATGCATATAAGCACAGGTGTTCACAGGAGCCAAAAGAGGGAGCCAGATCATCGGGAGCTAGAGTTATGAGTGGCAGTGAGCCCCCTGATGTGGGTGCTGGGATCTAGCTTGGGTCTTCTGGAAGAGCAGTGCATGCTTTTAACTGCAGACACCCACCAGAAGGTCATTGTCTCTAACAGGCTGGCTGCGGATGCTTTGGGTATTTTTCATATTGGAATCTAATTTTCCCACCCCAAGCCCTGACTTTCCACATTTAATCTGTGTAAGAAATTTTTCATTTATAAATAAAACTCCAGTTTCCCAAATCTGGAGTCCCATGCTTTCCCTGGCAGATGAGGCTCCTGGGCAGGTTCTGGGCTGGGAGCAGGTACGTGGAGTGATCCAAGTTTGCCTTGCAGCAGTCTGCCACCCATCAGTGTGCAGCCGTCGTGGCTTTGGTGCCAGCTGCAGGTATGCCCACCTCGTGCAGAACAAAGGACGCCATTGGCTCACAATCTGTTCAGGGCTTTGTTCCCGTGTGTAAGAGGATGACTGGGGTGGCTGTGGCTTCGGTGTGCAGCGTGAAGGTGAGCTGCCAGATGGCTCGTCCATCAATACTTAATCAAAGGAAAAGCACAGTGAATGCCCCTGAGTGCACAGTGCAGAGGAGGAGAGTTGGAGTGGCCTGACAAACCCCACGTGGTCAGATTGAATGCAGCAGGGCCCTCTGATGGAAGGCAGTGTCAGCAGGAACTTAGGCAGTTAATGGACTTGAGAATGAGACTCACTTGACTCTGATAGCTTTAAGTATTGGGTGCTATACATCTCAGAGAAACAAATTGTTGCAAGCAATATTGGTTTAAGCCAAAAAACTGAAAATATATGCATATAACAATAGGATATATATGTGTGTGTATGTATAGTTATCATGCAGAAGTTAGACATAATATCAATACTGTACTGAAAAGTTTTAAGTGTCTTGTGTCAATTCAAAAAAACACTGAAGACTGAGAGTCTCACATTAATTGAACTGGGAAGACTCTAGATGCTTCTAACTGCCTGCCAAGATGGGAATATATCACTTGAAATTAGATTCCAATATGAAAAATACCCAAAGCAGCAGCCAGCTGGTTAGAGACCTTCTGGTGAGTATCTAATGAAGTCACATAAAACTTCACAGTTGATGGTAGATGCTCAGAAAATGTGAACCGAGACTATAAGGAGACACAGTGTTTTCAGCAGCTGCTAAGAGGAGGTGTGAGGAGTGGCGTGGGGAGAACTGTGGATGGCCCTCTGTCCACTCTGCCAGTGATAGACGTGCCATAGTCCTTATCACCCCCATTTCCACGGTCACATTAATTCTGCCACTTGTTCTTGATAGTAACAGTAACATTATGTGGACTGAACAGGCTATATTTAGTAACATATGGTATAGACATATATGCATGCAATAACCATTGGTGAGAAAAGAGGCCTTGACGTCAAGGGAGAGCTGGGACAGGTGCATGGAAGTGTTTGGAGGGAGGGAAGGAAAGGGAGAAGTGTAATTATATTGTAATCTCGAAGATAAAAAATTAAAAATAAAGTATCTCCTTAATATCATATGTATTTGTAAACCACTATTAACATTTTGGTAAATTACATTATTTACTAAGCAAAATTTCAAAAAGTCTATATATTAGCAATTAAAACCACACACAACAAACATGTTGTTTCCAAATTCTTCCCATACATATGTTTTAGTCCTCAAAATAATAAATAGTTAACATTTTGTCAGCAGTTTACTTCTGTGAATTATATTAATTTTCTTATTTATGTTTAGAGATTATTTATTATGTAACTCAGATAATAATATCACAGCAGTCCTAACAACTGAAAAAAAACAATGGAATTAACTACTGTAGTATTTCTTCTATTTTTGTGTCATAGACTCGATGCTAAAGTTCCACTTTGATTTTAAGTTTGGATCCCCTCACAGCTCCAGAATGTAGAGAAGGAAGTTTCAATTATGGTGACTGGTGTCACCATACAAACTGGTGACTCCCCAGGCACATTGCATGGTGCGTCAGGGACTTCTCTCAATATTGTGTATCATGGGCTTTTACTTACACATAAATCCAGGAGAAGCGAGCTGAAGAAAGTGTTAAGAACTCTCATGGAGAATTAATTATGAAATAGTGGGGCCAGGAGTCATGTGTAACCTCTTGAGTCTACATACATTTACTTATATGTTTAATACCACGCGCTTTCCCATTTACAGCTACACAGATGTGGGTGGCTAACACCATTGGGTGCTGTAGAATTTTCACAAGATGAAGGCATTGCTGAGGCTGTTGTTCCTCTTCCCTTCTCCCTGAGCTGAGCTTTGGCAGCACCAAGCTTCTCTCACCTTCAGTTTGTGTGTGTGTGTGTGTGTGTGTGTGTGTGTGTTGCTTGCATAGTCTCAGGATCAATCCTGATGCCTTGAACATGTCAGTCTGGTGTTCCACCACTGATTAATATATCAGCCCTCCCTTTCCATGCATCCTTGAATAGGAGTTAGTTTTCATACCTCCATGGTGAAGCTACTAGGAGTTTGTAAAATTAAGGGTTATAGAATATAAAGCACAAATTAAAAACAGAAAACACGCAGGCAATGCCTGAGGTCCTATATACAAGGTCAGGAGGACTCAAGGCCAGCACAAGTTACATAGTAAGATGCTATGTCTTAAACCAAACAGTTTTAACCAAATGAGTAACTCAAAGTCACAAATATTAGGAGGAAGGAAGCAAACAGCCAACATATCCTATCTATTTTCAACTGTCCCATATACAAAGGGAACCAAATAAGGTTCCCTCTTTCACTCTACACTGTGGATGCAAAAGAAATCTGCTTTCCTGCAGTGAGAGACACAGGCTGAGCCTCCTGGACTCAGGTGTTTCATTTCTTCTTTGAACAAGGGACATGGAGTACAAATATAGTCAGTGATTTCTGGTGTTGTATGTCCAGGGAGCTAGCTGCATTTAAAAATGCTAACAGCATCTTGCACTCCCGTAAGAAGGGTTAAGACGTTCCATTTTCACACAGAGAAAGTCTTGCAACAGGGACCTACAATCAGATGGTTCTAGCATGTTGCTTTGTGATAAACTAATTTGCCACAGAGTCTAGAGAAATGCTAACATGTCTGTTAGTGGCGTCGCTTCAGGATCATGTGTCTCTAGATTGCCTACAGCAAGAGTTACCTCACAGTTGATTCACAGCTGGAGTCTCTCCCCAAGCCCCAAGTGCCCAGTTATACTGTTGATTAAAACTGGAGCTGTGAGCTTCCCACACCAGATATGTGGCTCATGCACACATGCCTGCTCACTTCCAAATCTATTTTTTGCTTTGTGTACTGGCTGGTTCTGTGTCAACTTGACACAAGCTAGAGTTATCACAGAGAAAGGAGCTTCAGGTGAGGAAATGCCTCCATGAGATCCAGCTGTGGGGCATTTTCTCAATTAGTGATCAAGGGGGAGGGCCCCTTGTGGGTGGTGCCATCTCTGGGCTGGTAGTCTTAGGTTCTATAAGAAAGCAAACTGAGCAAGCCAGTAAGAAGCATCCCTCCATGGCCTCTGCATCAGCTCCTGCTTCCTGACCTGCTTGAGTTCCAATCCTGACTTCCTTTGGTGATGAACAGCAGTGTGGAAAGTGTAATCTCAATAAACCCTTTCCTCCCCACTTGCTTCTTGGTCGTGATGTTTGTGCAGGAATAGAAACCCTGACTAAGACACTTTGAAAGCCTTATTTTCCTCTGTTACCTTTTGTGTGGTCTGTGCCCTTCTGTAGATATATCTCATTGGGCTATAGTGTCAGAGTGAGCTAGCACTGACCAGCATGGTTGATGACACCTCAGCTGCTATCTTATGCTTCAAGGCAGTGCTTAGCATCAGATACTATGAAAATACACTGATGAGGATGTGGTGGGAAATTTACAGCATGTAGACTGAACCTGATGAGTAGACTGTCTTTGTAATAATAAATAAAGTTTGTTGTAATAATAAATGAAGTGTCTAAGTGTGTGTGTGTGTGAGTATGTGTATCTGCATCTGTGTGTGTATGTGTGTATATATGTGTGGTGTGCATCTATGTGGGTTTGTGTGTGTCTGTGTGTGTTTATGTGTTGTGTACCCCTGTGTGTCTATATGTTGTATATGTGTGTGTCTGCGTCTATGTGTGTCTGTGTCTTGTGTACATGTGCATGTGTCTATGTGCTGCATATGTGTATCTGTGTCTATATGTTGTGTATGCATGTGTATGTGTGTTATGTACATGTGTGTCTGTGTCTATGTGTTATATACATGTGTGTACCTATGTGTCTATGTATTGTATACGTGTGTGTCTGTTCTGTGTTTGTGTCTATGTGTTGTGTACATCTGTGTCTGTGTTGTGTGTGTGTCTGGGTTTATGTGTTGTGTACATGTATTTGTATGTTGTTTTATGTATTGTGTACATGTGTGCAGGCCAGAAGTCAACCTCAGAGCTGTCTTTCCTCAGGATGCTTCCACACTGTGTGAGTTGCTTTGATTTGACTTTGTTTTTGAGACAGGCTCTTTGTGTGTACTTGAAGTTTACTTATTTATTCAGCTTGGCTGGCTTCTATTGAGTCCCAAGGATAGGACTGTTTCTGCCAGCTCAGTGCTGAGATTACAAACTCATACAGCCATGCCAGTTCTGGGGAATGAACCCAGATCCCCTTGTTTGCACGGTAAGCATGTTACCAACTGAGCCACTTTCTGTAGACACTGTAAGCAAAGCCTAAAGGAACACAGCTATGTCTGCCTTCATCTGCATGATCATCCATGCTACCATGGTAAAGACATTTGGTGCTGAGGAAACTCTACTGTGTGGACTTTCACATACACATCTTGCTGGGCACTAAAATAAAGTGTATGATTTTGCACATCCCAGTATATCCCCAATGGGACTGGTACAAAAATAGTGAATGTCAGTGGATAAAGTACATGCCTTATAAGCGTGAGGATGAGAGTTAAGATCTCTGGGTCTCGGTGGGAGAGGTGAGCACTTGCAATCCCAGTAGCCGGGGAGCCATCAAAGAAGACACCGGGCATCATACACACACACATACACACATTTACATACACACATACATGTACACATACACACATACATACACACATTTACACACACATACATGTACACATACATACATACACACATGTACACATACACACATACACATACAGATACATACATACACACACATACTTACACATACATATATACATACTCTCATGCATCTGAGCCAGCACAAATATATTCAGCCTCACAAAAAAATCAACATGCCCCCCAACACAAACAAATAGACAAGCAAACAAAACAACTCAACTAAATAACAATGATCTTCATGTATAAGATGGGTTTATTCACTTAATCTTTCTTTAGAGGATGTGACTTGACTGGGTCACTGAAAACAATATTCCCCAACTACACCAGAAGGGGCAAGATGACTTACTATGCATATGCCTATGTGTCTAAATCTTGTAAAATATTCTATTTAATGTGCAGCCTGCTGGTCAGACAACTCATGGACTCTGTCGCCCACTGGGCTGTGTGCCTCTCTCTAGAGCCTATCCTTCTGAAGACTCTTCCCTTTTTAAAGGCAAGGAGCACATGCATTCTGTGCTGCCCTGTCCTGGTTCTTTGAAGTAACATAGAGAGCCTGCAAATATCTGCTGGATGAATAATCGAGTGGAGCAAAATCCCCTTCATTACAACTTATTGAAAAGAGACACAGTTACTCAGTTCAGCTCAAGAAATGCCCTTCCCGCCATCAAAGAAGCACGCGGTGTTCAAGGGGAGAAAGGGGACTAACTTCTCAGGGTGGCTTGTGGGAACACTTATAATTGTGTCGGGTCTCTTACAGTAAACACAATTTAATGGTTAATTGTTGCTAATTGGAACTACTAATGGACCTAATTTTTAATTAAGGGATGAGCTGGAAGTCATTTGGAATTAGCTCGTGGAGTCCAGGAGAATGCAGGCTGCGGAGAGCTTGAGAAACAGTTTTCTGCTTTGAAGATGCTTCAACACTATCTGCCAGCCTGTGGATGATATGGGGAGTCTTCAAAGGTAATTCTCAGGGGAGGGGGGAGGGGGGACAGCACAAAGCTAGGCTTCAGCTAAGCCTCACTCTCTGCACCTAAGGAGTCTTCTCTCATGCAAATGTGTGTCAGTAACCAGCAGCAGCTGCAAAGCCAGCTGTGTAGTGCTTTGCCTTCTGTTTTCTTTAGTATGATTTGGGGGAAGGCAGGGTGAGTAAGTCCCATGATGCAGCTCAGGCTGGCCTCTAACTGCATGGAGCAGGTTGACCTCTAACTGCCTGTGTGGACCAGGCTGGCTTGCAGCTGTCTTCATGCAGCAGGCAGGCCTGCAAGCACCTGCCTGGAGCAGTCTGACCTTGAATTCCCAAGTGCTTCCATGACAAGCCTGTCCACCAGCCTCCGTCACAGTAGTGGTACTCTGTGTCAGACATAACTCCATGTGCAGAAGTCCAACATCAACGATTCATATTTGGCTGATGTGTTAGGACTTGAGGATGCCTTTCTGCGAGAACTCAGTGGATACTGATCATTACCCACTCTGCCTGTTTCAGACCATCTCTAACAGTCTATGGCAGAGACTGAACAGGAGATGCTGGAGATGCTCACATTCTCTGCTTTCCCTCACTGCCTTCCCCTTCCCATGTTTCAGGTTTAAATACAGGCATCCTGACAGAGGAGGCAGGACTCCAGGACTCAGACTCTCCCTTTCCTTTGTGGACAAGTCTTTTCTTGATTCATACTAGTGTCCTTGAAGAAAAAGAAACTCATTTATGTATTTTCCCTAAAGGTTCTTTTTAAAAAGGAAACTCGGGAAACATCTGGGAGGGGGAATGGAAATACCCTAAGAGCCAGAGGACTGGGGAGTTTGTCCTGAGACTGGGTTGCTTAGTAATATCAGAAGCTACACCTGTAGCATCTTGGTAACGTGACCACCCAAAGTGAGCTGATCAGGAGGTCGCCAATGGACATGACAACAGGAATGGGAAAAGCCCACCAGGACTCAACGCTACACAAAGAATTATGGGCAGCTAAGTAAAGTGGTGGTCTTCCCCAGGAAAAATCACACCAATTATTGGCTGTCCAGTGGCCAGCCGTCAGCCCCAAAAGCAGACGTATATACAAGTAACATTGTATGACTAGCAGATTATATTTAGGAATATAGATGTTTATGGAAATACGTATATGCATGCAATCACAATTAGTGAAAAGAAGAGACCATGAATTTGAAGGAAAACAGGGAGGGGTCTATGAGAGGGCTTTCAGGGAGGAAGAAGAAGGGAGAAGTGTTTTGAATTAAATTATAACCTCAAAAGTAGACAAGCAGAAGGCAGGCTGTATTACGGATGTGTGGCTGCAGTCACCTGTCTTCTAATTGCGATGACCTGGGATGGGGCCCAGGGCAGTGAGTAAGGAGAGTGGACAGTGGTGGAGTCCTCCAGAGACATGAGACCCCAGAGCTGGCCACTCCCTTTGAACACCGCCTCTCTTGCCTTGGCATGTCTTCCTGGATAATTATTTTTAGACTACATATTCACTGCTGAAGCATAACTACTCAACCTAGACCCTTCCCACCAAAACTACACCTGGTCTTGAACAACTCATTAAGGACAGGAACCCAGACAAACAAAACCAAACCTGCACAGGAGAGCAAATCCTTCTGAGCTAGTAGTAGTTTATGTCTGTGTGGCTTGTTTTCCCTCAGTTACCCAAACCCCTCATGGCTACCCAACTGCATGACCAGGATATTATCAAAAACAGCTCATGGCCCGACACCTTCAAATTCAAGTTTCTGGTTCTCACCGCTCTACAGTTTTCCAAGAATGTATTTTCTTTCCTTCTATCTACCTCCTATTATCTTTTCTTCAAAGTCTTCCTCAAAACCATTTGTGGTTCTGCTCTTTCCTTACCCAAACCATCAGAGCACATCGCCTGTTTTCTCCCTCCTGGCCAGAAATCCTCAGAAATTATTAATCTACTTCCTTGGTGGTTGATCATTACATCAACCAAAATCAAATTTCCTGGACTAGCAATATGGCTTAGTGGGTGAAAGCCTTTGCCTTATAAGACTGATGACCAGAGTTTATTCTCTGAAATCCACAATAACAGGAGAGAACTGAATCTGCTAGGCTCCGTATTCATGCTCTGGCACACACACACACACACACACACACACACACACACACACACACACACGCATGCACACACACATGCATACACACAAGCACATTAATTTTCTAATTGTCACAAGAGTCCCCCATCATTTATAGCTTTCCATGAATTACCTCTTGATTTCCCATGTTCTGCTGTAGTCCTTCCCACTCCGTATTTTTCTCAGTTTCTTTTCTGCCCGAATCCTCCCATTGCATCTCCTAAAGTCTATCAGACATCACTTAGAATGTCACATAGAAATGAAGAGTGGCTTCCTCTTCCTGCATGCACACATGATACCCTTTCTTTATGTCCTGTACAAATATGGCTGTCTTGAGGACCCTCCTATTGTTTATATTCTCTTAGATACACCTTTAACTATTGTCTTCCTCCTTTCTTCCCATCATATTAGAAATATTCCATCTTAAAAAATCAACAAATAATCAGCTCCATGCTCTATTTCTCTAGATCATCTTCAGTCCTTAAAGCCAATCTTGTGGTGTTGCTTTTAACTGTTGCACCTGCCTATGACTTATATGAGTTCACTCTTCCTGCCATTTCCCAAACACCACCATCAACATCACTAGGTATGTGTGTTTGTGTGTGTGTGTGTGTGTGTGAACTTACCTGTAGAGGCCAATAGAAGGCATCAGATCCCCTGCAACTGGAGTTACAGGTGGTGTGAGCTGACTGACACAGGCTCTGGGAACTGAACCCAGGTTCTCTGCAAAGAGCATCAAGTGCTCCTAACTGCGGAGCCACTTCCAGCCTCACTCGGGATCATGTTTAATAAAATCAAATGCTGTGTTGTCTTGCACATGACATGTTTGAAACCTCCTCCTCTGGTTTGCCTCCATCTATTACATGGGTAAACAAGTCCTTCTTACCTGGAAGTATTGTATGTCTGTGGTACCTTTTCCAATTTTAATCCTTTGCTCCATTTTCTGCTCTTATGTTTATTTCCAGGGCTCTGTCTACTTGTCCTGACTCCAAACCTGTTGATCCTTGTAATGGGGCTAATTCCCATAATGGTAACTCCAAACTCCACCACCATATAAGGATAATGGTTAAGATAGATCCGCACATTGAAACAGCAATCAACCTCTCTACTGACAGGTACATAGACATCTTAAAGTTAACACACTCAGCAGAGAAACCGGCCTTCTCCCCAGCAATGTGATCCTTCCTCAGCTTGGCTCCTGAACAGTGGAATGGTGGGCCACTGAGTTGTGAGTGCTAAAGCCCTATCTATGCTTTCTTAATTTGATGGCTATCTTGATACTTATTTGGTTATCACATCCAGGGTACTCCAAACCCATCACTCATCACAAACTCACTAGCAGTCAATGTTATGCTCATCCCCAAAATGTAACTACTAGCCACCATGATTTCTTCCTTGGAGTCTTCAGTGCTTTTGACCCTTTTCTGATTTTAGCGTTGTGATGTTTTGTTTTGTTTTGTTGTTTGCCCATTTCCTGGACATTCTCCACCCTATTGGCAGGGTGACTGTATCCTTCTCCAGTTCTAAATATTTCCACTGTCATCAGGATAGAGCTCAACTTCTCATACCTGACAATACTGCTACAGCCAACCTACTTTTTAGGCTAATTTTCTTGCTCCCTATCTCTCTCCATGTCTCTGTCCTGCTAAGTCATTGCAGCTTTGGAACCTTTCCATCCTCTGCTGGTACAAGCCCTAGGACAAGTTGGTTCTTTGGTCTGGAACTCTCAGCTCTGTTGTTGTTGTTTTGTGTTTTGTGTTTTTGTTTAAATTTTGTTTTGGTTTTAGTTTTACTTAGCTAATTCCCATTTTACATTTAGGGAATTCTTTTCCTGGAGCCTTTCTCTAGCCTTTGCTAATTCATGTTCATCATTCCTTCTTGTACCAACATAATCTATTGTGCCAATAAGGATTATTGTGGTTGTAGCAAACACTATTTGAATGCTTATTTTTTTTTTTTTTGCCCTGGATTTGTTTTAAGCAGAGTATAGAGCTTAACTTAATCAATGCTCACAACCACCTAGCTTGATCAGTATTTCCCCAGACAAGTTATGAACTACAGGAAGTTCAGTAGTATCTCCAAGTGTCCACAACCAAACACTGATACAAGCAGCTTCTGAACTCAGACAGTTTTCTTATGAATTGAACAATTAATAGTAAAGGATTTATATTGCTGTAGTAAGATGTTCATAACTAATGTCTTTTGTTCCTAATGAGAAGTTCTATTCCCATCTCTGGACACAAGATAACACACAGTACATTACCAACTGAGATTAGATGAAAAACAAAACAAAACAACCAACCAAACAACAACAAAAACAGATGACACATGACTGAACAAACAAAGAATTCTTACTCAAAATGAGAATCACACGGACCTCACTCTGATGTATGTCAAAGCTGTATTTTGTCCTCAAATCTCAAATGACTATTTGCCATTCGATACCCTCATACTGTTCCCCTTTCTACGAGCTGACATTTCTGTACTGTATGCCTAATTGACCTCCCACTGGAGTCTACCTGGTAAACTCCTATTCAGTTTTGCTGAACCTTCTCCAAATGCACTTCATGTGTTTGTATCTCAGATCTTCTTTCCATATTCTTGTTTCTTTATAACATTTATATCATCACAAATAACATCATGAGAAACAGTAAAATACAATTGAACTATGATGTTGATTTTTTACTAAGGACGGGTTTTCTGTTCATATTTACATCTTCAATACTTAACATAGTACCTAGTACCCAGAAACATACTGATAATGTTTGAAATATTAATTGAACAAGAATAGGTTAGATTATAGGTTAGTGGATAATTAAGTTAATATGCTAAACTCCAGTGTAGTAAAGCAATTTGATTGGCTCATATATTGGCAAAATCTAGTTAACTAAGTCACTTGATACTGGTACAATTGGGACATTTTGGGAAGAGTTATTACCTTATCAGGCTCAGTTTGCTTTCCTAATATGATCAATAGTTGGACAAAAGATACTCAGTTGTACAAAAGTCAATCAAATTGTCTAAAAGTCAGTTAACAACCATTTATTGAAAGTATATCTATTGCTACTTAGGCATAAGCCTAAGGAGAGGACAACTATACAATATGTCCAACCACCATCCAAATCTTATAAGGACAAACAAAGTATAAAGTGGTCTAAAGTGTGGTTTTCCATAGATGCCCTGTCAGTTTCTTCCTTTGTACTCCACGACTGGCAACTTAATATATCTTTTAGAAATCATAGACCATATTGGTTTTGTGTATGAGTATGAGTGTGTGTGTGTGGGGGTGTTTGGGGGCGCCATGTTTAGATATTTGCACATGTGTACAGGTACAGATATGCATTCATGTGCATGCATGTGGGGATAAGGAGGTCAACTTTGGTTGCCATTCCTTGGGATACATCCACATTTTTTATTGAGGTAGGGTATTACATTAGTCTGGGGTTCATCTATTTGGCTAGACTGGCTGCTCTCTGCCTCCCTAGCTATGGTGTTACTGTGTGTCTGGTTTTTTAATGTGTATGCTGTGCTCTAAGCACTGAGACAACTCATAAGCCCTGTATCTTGGATTTTAATTTTCCACTGTGGTTTTATTTATTATTCCACAAACACACACTTACATGCTTAAGTTTATTTTAAGTTTTTTATGTTTAACAAGTCATTTATCTGCTTGACAGTTTCAGTGGAATCATACAGGAACTCCCAAGGTAAAGCATTGTTTCTTGCCAATACAGGTTAGTATAGAGGGGAACCCATGAGCATATACACTTCCAACAATCAGCTTGAAATTTTCATTGTGATGTGATATGTTTGTGTGTGTATATGTGAATATCTTCCTATGTTCATTAATACCACACACACACACACACACACACACACGCACACGCACACACACACAGAGTCTTCTCATATAGCTGCCTAGAAGTCACCATGTAGACCAGGCTGGCCTCGAGTTTATTGAGTTGTGCCTACCTCTGTCTCTTGAATTCCTGGATTAAGGGTGTGTACCACCAAGGCCAAAATTCATTGTGTTCTTAAAAATGAGAGGATATTTGTTTGAGGGGTTATTTGTTATTATCAATGTTGGTTAATTATGAGGAGTAAAAGCCTTTTGTCAAACAAAGGGGCTGAGGTTTAAAGAAAGTAAAAGCTACATATGACAAACCAAGTCTCCTCTACAGAGTCACATGTTTTAAATGCAAAAGACACATTAAAATGGTGGGCACATAGCATTTTAATGGATGACAATCCATGGAGACCAAGAGTACCAAAGAGATGTCTGGTTGGAAGCCAACTCTTTGCTCTTCAGTTAGGAAAATCATACAGCTCTGAGATGAGTACAGCAATGAGGAGAACTAAAAAGATGCATGGACGGGAGGAAGCGCTACCCATAGATTCTGTATCACTAACGGAACCTTGAGTGGGATGCTCTTCACTGAAAGCCATCTTCTGGCTGCCAGGCTCAGCTGCCCCCTAGGTTCTTTAGGACATTTCCTGATTCAGGTTTCATGTACTCTTTGCAAAGACCCTCTTGGTTCCATCTGAGTATCTTTAACCACCAAACATGCTAAAGACTCAAAGTTCCAAGTTCTGCTACTCTTCAATTAGGTAAAATAAATTAACAAAAATCAATGCTTTTTCCCACAGTTGTGTCCATTTCCTTTTTCAACAAAGCAAAAGTGAAAGTTAAGATGCAAGCAAAGTATCTATGCATTTCAAACTTTTTTTTTAAAGCACCAACTACTTTACACACATATGCTCAGCTCCAAATTGCACAATTAACATTTGCAAATCAAATGAAATATTGCCAATTGAATGCTGAAGAATCTCATGTATCCTCCAAGCATCTTCTGCTACCTTGCTGTGAAAATGGAATATCAGAAGTGTCACTTTTGATATCCAAAATACAATGTCTTAGAAAAGAATTGAGGTTGTAATTCATTCAACATTTTCTTTTTGAATACACAAATCAGATCCTGTCCTAGGAGGCAAGCAAGCACAAGAGAAAACTCTGACTTCTGAGGAATTGTGGTCTCTAAAGCAGCGCTTCCCAATCTTTTTTTTTTTTATTAATATGTATTCTTTTTTGGACAAATGTCAAATCTTTCACCCACTTGTCAGAAATTCTGATGACCTTGTCAAACTGTGAGATCCATTGATACACAGAACATTGACTAAATCTTCTGCATATCTTTTATAGAAAAAGCATCTCAAAGATCTTACTTGTATTTTAAAGACAGTGTATTCTTTTTCTAGACATAAAGCCAGATTGTCCTAGGAAATAGACTTATAATGACACTCCCCCCTTGCCAAAATAATATGCAAACTTCTCATGCCCACCCCTGTTGAGAATCGCTGCTTTGGAGAGTTTTGGAGAAAACCAGGCAAGCTCCATCTTTCCCCTCCAATTAAGTCTGAAAGGAATTAGATTTTCCTACCTGACATAACAGCTGGTGAAGTACCATAATTCTGTCTTGGGATTGAATCTTGGAATGAAAAAGAGCATGAGAAAGATTGCAATGAAGTCCAAAGGAAAATAAAAACAGAGTCTTAGCTTTACAGGTTGGAAGGGCCCAATGTGTGTGTCCCACAGTCACCTGCCCCCACCCCCTTTCTGCAAGCACTCCAGGCACTGTGACTCTAGAGGACAATTGATTCTTAGTCTCCAGTATCATCAGGCTGTGCATGTCAAGGGGACCCGTTGGTCTCAGAACATAACCATCTTCCTCTTGATCTGTTTGATTGCTCCTTTAGGGGATCAATGGGAGGCTGTTGCCCTCCCCAGATGTTTTAATAGTGTTATGAGACAGCCCATCTGGATGGAAGCCAAGTATGGTAGCAATGGAGAATAAAAGAAGTAACTTTAAAGGAGATTAATAAAAATTATTCATATTGTTACACCATAAGGATTAAATGTGTTATAAAGCCCAAATTCCTTTTGTTCTTTTTCTTTCTTTCTTTCTTTCTTTCTTTCTTTCTTTCTTTCTTTTTAATCATCCTGACCAGGGGCAGAGCATAGAAAACTCTCTGCCCCAGGCTCAGGAACCTTGTATGTAGCTAGCAAGGCTAGCCAAGGCTAGATCTTATGAAACAGAGGGTGGATGGCTATTTTTCAAAGTGTCATAACATTGGAGGTAGCAAAATGTAGAGAGACGTTAAACTACAAGTAGTCATTGCAAAGCTGGAGATGTGTGCATGAGGGGGGCACTGGAGAATATATCAGCTGTTTTTAAAATGACAAAGAGGCTTTAATTCCTGTGACTCAGTCATGATCTTCTCTGTAGTGTTTTTATTCATATAGAGCAATTACACATCATGATGGGTTTATTGCGTTCCAATACATGTACATGTAACTTCTGTCACATCCACCCACACCGTATATTCCTCTCTGGCCCCCTTCCTGGTACCCTTCTACATCTCTTCCCATTCCTAATTAGCCCTTAGCCAGAAAAGTGGTACAGAACCTGAGGTTGCAACTGGCCTTCTAAGAATTGAAAATGACGAGCTCATTCCCAGCTCTCCAAAAAGATTAAGTCATCAGTGGTAATAAGTGAACCCTTATTTCATTCATATGACCCGTATTGCCCTTTAAAAGCTTAGAATCCCCCAATTGTACATTTCTATGCACTTCGTAATTTTGGAGATCATTCATAGATCTACCTCCTAGTTTAAAGGCAACCATTCTTTTGAGGGAATAGCGTGTCTGAAGAGGGCTGTGAACATTGTAAAGCACTTAGGGTAATAAGAACAAGCAAGCATTGCTCAGAATTCAGATGCAAATAAGCCATAGTTATGAGTGTCCTGGTCTTATGAAATAGACCAGCAGCAGCCTATTGATTTGACTATCAGCCCCACTGTGAAGTAGCGTCAATTTTATAGCAGTTCCAAATAAACTGTGTAACAGTGATCTTAGTTCCTAGATACATTTTCATAAAACTTCAAGTTACTACTCAAAACTTAGAAAAAAATGAGTTAATTTTTATACCATGTTGTAATATACGCATGTCTGTAATTATAATATAAATAGAAACAATGATACTAATATAGTAAATACTGGCTATTGTTTAGTAATTGAGGAATACAAACAAAATGATAAAAATAGAAAATACTTCAATCTCATTTTGAAAATTAAACACGCTTGTAGTAATTTTGTTTATGGTTGATTCTTTTTTAATCTATATATGTCTATTTGCATGTGCGTGCAGTACCCATGGATGCCAGAAGGGGGCCCCCAGATTCATTACAGCACGAAGATAAAAAGCAGT